>NC_080087.1:69608898-69969143 GCF_950005125.1 Chionomys nivalis
CATAGTGATTGATATGGGTCTATATTCATTCTCCTACATGTGGATATCCAGTTATGCCAGCACCATTTGTTAAATATGCTTTCTTTTTTGCACTTGATATCTTTTGCTTCTTTGTGAAAAATCAGGTGTTAGGTGTGTGGATTAATATCTGGTTCTTTGATTTGGTTCCATTTGTCCTCCTGGCTGTTCTTATGACAATACCAGGCTGTTTTCAGTATTATAGCTCTCTAATAGAGTTTGAAGTCAGGGATTATGATGCCTCCAGAAGTTCTTTAATTGTACAGGGCTGTTTTGACTATCCTGGGTTTTATGCTTTTCCATATGATGTTGAGTACTACTCTTTTGAGGCCTCTGAAGTATTTTGCTGGGATTTTGATCGGTATTGCATTGAATCTGTAGATTGCTTTTGGTAAGATAACCATTTTTACTATGTTAATTTTTTTTGCCCAAGAGCGTGGGAGATTTATCCACTTTCTGGTGTCTTCTTCAATTTCTTTCTTAAAGAATTTGAAGTTCTTGTCATACAAGTCTTCCACTCATTTGGTTAGAGTTACTCAGATATTTTATGCTATTTGTGGCTATTGTGAAGGGTGTTATTTCTCTGATTCTTTTTTTAATTAATTTATTTTTTCTTGAAAATTTCCACCTCCTTCTTTCCTCCCACTTCCCTTCACTCCCCCCAGTGCCCCTCCCCCCTCCAGTCCAAGGAGCAGTCAGGGTTCCCTACCCTAGAGGAACTCGTGGTCCTCCCTGTTTCCCCTAGGTCCAGGAAGGTGAGCATCCAAACAGCCTAGGCTCCCACAAAGCCTGTCCATGCAATAGAATCAAAACCCCGCACCATTGTCCTTGGCTTCTCTGTCAGCCTCTGCCATCAGCCACATTAAGAGAGTTTGGTTTGATCACATGCTCCATCAGTTCCAGTCCAACTGGCCTTGGTGATCTCCCATTAGATCAGTCCCACCATCTCAGTGGGTGGATGCACCCCTCACGGACCTGACTTCCTTGCTCATGTTCTCCCTCCTTCTGCTCTTCATATGGACCTTGGGAACTCATTCCAGATCTCCAATGTGGGTCTCTGTCTCTATCTCCATCCATCGCCAGATGAAGGTTCTATGGTGATACACAAGATATTCATCAGTGTGGCTATAGGATAAGGCCAGTTCAGGTACCCTCTCCTCTGCTGCCCAAGGAACAAGCTGGGAACATCTCCTTGGACACCTGATACCCCTCCAGAGTTAAGTCTCTTGCCAACACTAAAATGGCTACCTTAATTAAGATATCTACTTTCCTGCTCCCTCATCCACTCTTCCTCCAACACAAACATTTCATTCCCTCAAGCTCTCCGCATCCTCCCTTTCTCCCTTCTTTTTCCCCATCTCCCCTTATGCCCACCCAACCCCACCCCCGTGCTCCCAACCTCTGTCTGGCAATCGTGCCCACTTCCAATATCCAGGAGGTTAACTATATGTTTTTCTTTGGGTTCACCTTCTTATTTAGCTTCTCTAGAATCATGAATTATTGGATCAATGTCCTATATTAATGGCTAGAGTCCACTTATGAGTGAGTACATACCATATTCATATTTTGGGTCTGGGTTACCTCACTCAGGATAGTGTTCTCTATTTCAATCCATTTACATGAAAAATTCAAGATGTCATTGTTTTTACCACTGAATAGAACTCTAAAGTGTATATGTGTGACATGTTCTTTATCCATTCTTCTATTGAGGGGAACCTAGGTTGTTTCCAGGTTCTGGCTATTACAAATAGTGCTGCTATGAACATAGTTGAACAAATGTTTTTGTAGTATGATTAGGCATCTCTTGGGTATATACCCAAGAGTGGAATTGCTGGGTCCTGAGGTAGGTTGACTCCCAGTTTCCTGAGAAACCACCACACTGATTTCCAAAGTGTTTGCACAAGTTTGCATTCCCACCAACAATGGATGAGTGTTCCCCTTACTCCACATCCTCTCCAGCATAGGCTATCATTGGTGTTTTTTACTTTAGCTATTCTGACAGGTGTAAGATGGTATCTCAGAGTTGTTTTGATTTGTATTTCCCTGATCACTAAGGAGGTTGAGCATGACCTTAAGTGTCTTTGGCCATTTGAACTTCTTCTGTTGAGAATTCTCTGTACAGTTCACTACCCAATTTTTAATTGGGTTAATTAGAGTTTTAATGTCTAGTTTCTTGAGTTCTTTATATATTTTGGAGATCAGACCTTTGCCTGATGTGGGGTTGTTGAAGATCTTCTCCCAATCAGTAGGATGCCTTTTTGTCTTAATGACAGTATCCTTAACCCCACAGAAGCTTCTCAGGTTCAGAAGGTCCCATTTATTCAATGTTGCTCTTATTGTCTGTGCTACTGGGGTTCTACATAGGAAGTGGTCACCTGTGCCCATGTGTTGTAGACTACTTCCAAATTTCTCTTCTATCAGATTCAGTGTGGTCAGATTAATATTGAGGTCTTTAATCGATTTGGACTTGAGTTTTGTGCATGATGATAGACATGGATCTATTTTCATTCTTCTACAGGTTGACATCCAGTTATGCCAGCACTATTTGTTGAAGATGCTTTCTGTCTTCCATTGGATAATTTTAGCTCCTTTGTCGAAAATCAGGTGACCATAGGTTTGTGGATCAATATCTGGGTCTTTGATTCGATTCCATTGGCCAACATCTCTGTTTTTGTGCCAATACCAAGCTGTTTTCATTACAGTAGCTCTGTAATAGAATTTGAAGTCAGAGATTGTAATGCCTCCAGAGGTACTTTTATTGTATAGGATTGTTTTGGCTATTCTGGGTTTTTTGTTTTTGTTTTTTTTTTTTCTGTTTTTATTGAAAAAAAATTTCTGCCTCCTCCCAGCCTCCCATTTCCCTCCCCCTCCTCCCACTCCTCTCACCCTCCCCCAACTCCTTTCACCCTCCCTCTCCAGTCCAAGGAGCAGTCAGGGTTCCCTGCACTGTGGAAAGTCCAAGGTCCTCCCCCATCCATCTAGGTCTATGAAGGTGAGCATCCAAACTGTCTTGGCTCCCACAAAGCCAGAACATGAAGTAGGATCAAAACTCAGTGCCATTGTCCTTGACTTCTCATCAACCCTCACTGTCTTTCACGTTCAGAGAGTCCAGTTTTATCCCATGCTTTTTCAATTCTAGTCCAGCTGGCCTTGGCGAGCTCCCAGTAGATCAGTGCCTCTGTCTCAGTGGGTGGGTGCACCCCTCACAGTCCTGACTTCCTTGCTCATGTTCTCCCTCCTTCTGCTCCTCATTGGGACATTGGGAACTCATTCCGGTGCTCCTATGTGGGTCTCTGTCTCTATCTCCATCCATCGCCAGATAAAGGTTCCATGGTGATATGCAAGATATTCATCAGTATGTCTATAGCATAGGGCCATTTCAGGTTCCCTCACCTCAGCTGCCCAAGGAACTAACTGGGGACATCCCCCTGGGCACCTGTGAGCCCCTCTAGAGTCAAGTCTCTTGCCAACCCTAAGATGGCTTCCTTAATTAAGATATATGCTTCCCTGCTCCCATATCCATCCTTCCTTTATCCCAACCATCTCAATAACCCAAGTTCCCCCCCATCCTCCCCTTCTCACTTTTCTCTCCCCATCTCCCCTTACCCCTAGCCCACCCCACCCCACCCCCAAGATCCCAATTTTTTGCCCAGCAATCTTGTCTACTTCTCATATTCAGGGGGATAACTATATGCTTTTCTTTGGGTTCACCTTTTTATTTAGCTTCTTTAGGATCACAACTTATAGACTCAGTGTCCTTTATTTATGGCTAGAAACCAATTATGAGTGAGTACATCCCATGTTCCTCTTTTTGGGTCTGGGACACCTCACTCAGGATAGTGTTTTCTATTTCCATCCATTTGCATGCAAAATTCAAGAAGTCATTGTTTTTTACCGCGGAGTAGTACTGTAATGTGTATATATTCCACACTTTCTTCATCCATTCTTCCATTGAAGGACATCTAGGTTGTTTCCAGGTTCTGGCTATTACAAATAATGCTGCTATGAATATAGTTGAACAAATGCTTTTGTCATATGATAGGGCATCTCTTGGGTATATTCCCAAGAGTGGTATTGCTGGGTCCTGGGGTAGGTTGATGCCGAATTTCCTGAGAAATCGCCACACTGATTTCCAAATTGGTTGGACAAGTTTGCATTCCCACCAGCAATGAATGAGGGTACCCTTTCCTCCACAACCTCTCCAGCAAAGGCTATCATTGGTGTTTTTGATTTTAGCCATTCTGACAGGTGTAAGATGATATCTCAAAGTTGTTTTGATTTGCATTTCCCTGATCGCTAAGGAGGTTGTGCATGACCTTAAGTGTCTTTTGGCCATTTGAACTTCTTCTGTTGAGAATTCTCTGTTCAGTTCAGTGCCCCATTTTTTAAAGTTGATTATTGTTCTCTCAAGGTCTGTGAAGAATTTTGTTGGGATTTTGATGGGGATTGCATTGAATCTATAGATTGTTTTAGTAGAATTGCCATTTTTACTATGTTGATCCTCCCAATCCAAGAGCATGGGGGATCCTTCATTTTCTGGTATACTCTTCAATTTCTTTCTTCAAAGACTTAAAGTTCTTGTCAAATAGAACTTTCACTTCCTTGGTTAGAGTTACCCCAAGATACTTTATGCTATTTTTGGCTATCATGGAAGGTGGCATTTCTCTGATTTTCTTCTCTGCTTCTTTGTACTTTGTGTATAGGAGGGCAACTGATTTTTTTTGGAGTTGATCTTGTATTCTGCCACATTACTAAAAGTGTTTGTCAGCTGTAGAAGTTCTTTGGTGGAGTTTTTGGGGTCACTTATGTACACTATCATATCATTTGCAAATAATGAAAATTTGACTTCTTCCTTTCCAATGTGAATCCCCTTTATCTCCTTATGTTGTCTTATTGCTATTGCTAGAACTTCAAACACTATATTGAAGAGGCATGGAGAGAGTGGACAGCCTTGCCTTGTTCCTTATTTTAGTGGGATGGCTTTGAGTTTCTCTCGATTTAATTTAATTTAATGTTAGCTGTCAGCTTGCTGTATACTGCTTTTATTATATTGAGGGACGAAATTTGTATCCCTAATCTCTCCAAGACCTTTTTCATAAAGGGGTGTGGAATTTTGTCAAATGTTTTTCAGCATCTAATGAAATGATCATATGTTTTTTTCCTTCAGTTTATTTATAGGATGGATTACATTGACAGATTTTTGTATGTTGAACAAGGCCTGCCTCTCTGGGATGAAACCTACTTCATCATAATGTATAACATTTTGGATGTGTTCTTGGATTCTGTTTGCCAGTATTTTAATGAGAATTTTTGCATCGATGTTCATTAGTGAAACTGGTCTGTAATTCTCTTTCTTGGTTAAGTCTTTGTGTGGTTTCAGGATCAGGGCAACTGTAGCAATGCTTTCATAGTGTCCCATAGGTTTGGGTATGTTGTGTCTTTATTTTCATTGAATTCAAGGAAGATATTAATTTCTTTCTTTATTTTTTCCTTGACCCAGGGGTGGTTCAGTAGTTCACTGTTCAGTTTCCATGAGTTTGTAGGCTTTCTGGGGTTAGAATTGTTGTTGAATTCTAACTTTATTCCATGGTGATCCGATAGTACACAGGTGGTTACTACAATTTCTTTGTATCTATAGATGTTTGCTTTGTTACCAATTATGTGATCAATTTTTGAGAAGGTTTCATGCGATGTTGAGAAGAAGGTATATTCTTTTCTGTTTGAGTGGAATGTCCTATAGATGTCTGTTGAGTCCATTTGGTTCATTACATCTGATAGTTCTCTTATTTATCTGTTAAGTTTCTGTCTGGTTGACCTCTCCATTGGCAGGAGAGAAATGTTGAAATCTCCTACTATTAGAGTGTGGGGTTTGATGTATGCTTTGAGTTCTATTAATGTTTCTTTTACATATGTGGGTGCTTTTATATTAGGGGCATAGATATTTAGGATTGAGACTTCCTCCAGATGAATTGTTCCTGTTATGAGTATAAAGTGTCCATCTTCATCTTTTCTGATTTTCGTTTGAAATCAGTTTTGTTAGAAATTAGTATAGCGACACCCACTTGTTTCTTTGGACCATTTGATTGGAAAACCCTTTCCCAACCCTTTACTCTGAGGTAGTGTCTGTCTTTGAGTTTAAGGTGTGTTTCTTGTAAACAGCAGAATGTTGGATCCTGATTTCGTATCCATTCTCTTAACCTGTGCCTTTTTATAGGTGAATTGAATCAATTGATATTAAGTGATATTAATGACCAGTAGTTGTTAACTCCAGTTATTTTTCGGTAGTAGAGTTTGTGTGTTTCCCTTCTTTGAGCTGTGCTGGTGGAGGGTTGTCAGATGATTGTGTTAACATGGATGTTGTTGGCTTCCTTGTTTTGTTATTTTCCTTCTAGTATTTTCTGAAAGGCTGTGTTTGTGGCAACGTATTGTTTAAATTTGTTTTTGTCCTGGGATATCTTGTTTTCTCCATCAATGGTGTATGCAAGCTTTGCTGGGTATAGTAGTCTGGGCTTGCATCCATGGTCTCTTAGTGTCGGCAGCACATCTATCCAAGACCTTCTGGCTTCCATGGTTTCATTTGAGAAGTCAGGTGTAATTCTGATAGGTTTCCCTCTTTATCCTTAGCAGCTCTTAATAATTTGTTCTTTATTCTGTATGTTTTGTGTTTTGATTATTATATGATGAGGGGAGGCTTTTTTTTTTGATCCAGTATATTTGGTGTTCTGTATGCTTCTTGTACCTTCATAGGCATATCCTTCTTTAGGTTGGGAAAGTTTTCTTCTATAATTTTTTGAATATATTTTCTGGGTCTTTGAGCTGTAATTTTTCTCCTTCTTCTACCCCTATTATTCTTAGGTTTGGTCTTTTCATGGTGTCCCAGATTTCCTGGATGTTTTGTGTAAGAATTTGTTGGATTTGTTTTGTTCTTTAATCAGTGAGTTTATTTCCTCTATATTATATTCAGTGTTTGAGATTCTTTCTTCTATCTCTTGTATTCTGTTGGTAATACTTGTCTCAGTAGTCTCTGTTCATTTACACAGATTTTCCATCTCCAGCCTTCTCTCAGTTTGTGTTTTTCATTGCTTCCATTTCCTTTTTAAGTCCTGAACTGTTTCCCTTCCCTGTTTGATTGCTTTTTCTTGTTTTTCTTGGGAATCCTTGAGAGATTTATTCATTTCATTTATGTTTTTGTTTGTCATCTCTATTTTTAATGGCAGTTTTCACCTCCTGTTTAAATTCCTCTTATTTTCATAATGTTCTGTTTAATGTCAATTTTTTTCTATTTCTTCTGGAGTAGGGTGTTCAATTCTTCTAGTTTTGTGATCCCCAGATTCTGGGGATGTCATGTTGCCTTTCAGGTTGTTGGAGGAATTCTTGCATTGGCGCCTGCCCATCTCTTCCTTCAAATGGATCCAGGAGAGTCTTGGTGTCTTGGTCCAGTCTTTGCTGTGACTGACTCTCTGGGTGGATCTCCTCAGTGCAGGAGCAGGAAATGTTCCTGTCTGGATGGAACTTTTCAGCACAGACACAGGGTCTTTTGGTAGTCCAAGGACACCACAGACAAAAGGGCAAATGTGGGGGCAGGGCAGGGTCAAGTGGAACACAGAAGACCCTGCAGCAGGAGCTGGGGGTGGGCCTGTGCTCTCTTCCAGGACAGTTTGCCCCGGGATAGCACACACTCACCCCTCTGGATGGAACTCCTCAGCACTGAAACAGGGATACCTGGTAGTCCAAGGACACTGCAGACAAAAGGTGTTTCTCTGATTCTTTCCTAGCCTTTTCATCATCTTTGTACATAAGGGCTACTGATTATTTTGAGTTAATCTTGTATCCTGATATATTACTGAAAGTGTTATGAGTTGTAGAATTTCTTTGGTAGAATTTTTGGGGTCGTTTATGTAAACTAGCGTATCATCAGCAAATAGTGAGAGTTTTACTTCTTTTCTGATTTTTATCCCCTTGATCTCATTTTCATGTCTTATTGCTTTAGCTAGGACCTCAAGAACTATATTTGATATGGAGAGAGTGAATTTCATGATCCAGTGGGATTGCTGGGAGTTTCTCTCCATTTAGTTTGATACTGGCTGTTGCCTTGCTGTATATTGCCTTTATTATGTTTAGGTATGCTCCTTGTATCCCTGCTCTCTTCAAGACCTTTATCATGAAGGGATGTTGTATTTTGTCAAAAGCTTTTTTGGCATCTAATGAGATAATCATGTGGTTTTATTTTTCATTTTGTTTATATGGTGGATTACATTGACAGATTTTCATATGTTGAACCATCCCTGAATCTCTGGGATGAATCTGGCTTCATCACAATGGAGGATGTTTCTTACATGTTCTTAGATTCAGTTTGTCAGTATTTTATTGAGTATTTTTGCATCAATGTTCATGAGTGAGACTGGTCTGTAATTCCCTTTCTTTCTTTTTTTTTTCCATTTTTTTATTAATTAATTTATTTAATTATTAAAGATTTCTGTCTCTTCCCCGCCACCACCTCCCATTCCCTCCCCCTCCCCCAATCAAGTCTTCCTTCCTCCTCAGCCCAAAGAGCAAGCAGGTTTCTCTGCCCTGTGGGAGGTCCAAGGACCACCCACCTCCATCCAGGTCTATTAAGGTGAGCATCCAAACTACCTGGGCTCCCACAAAGCCATTACGTGCAATAGGATCAAGAACCCATTGCCATTGTTCTTCAGTTCTCAGTAGTCCTCATTGTCCATTATGTTCAGCGAGACCGGTTTTGTCCCATGCTTTTTCAGTCCCCGGCCAGCTGGCCTTGGTGAGTTCCCGATAGAACATCCCCATTGCCTCAGTGTGTGGGTGCACCCCTCGCAGTCCTGAGTTCCTTGCTCGTGCTCACTCTCCTTCTGCTCCTCCTTTGGATCGTGAGACTTCAGTCCAGTGCTCCAATGTTGGTCTCTGTCTCTGTCTTCTTTCATCGCCTGATGAAGGTTAATATTCAGGGGGATGCTTATATGCTTTTCTTTGGGTTCACCTTCTTATTTAGCTTCTCTAGAATCATGAATTATAGTCTCAATGTCCTTTATTTATGGCTAGAAACCAAATATGAGTGAGTACATCCCATGTTCCTCTTTTTGGGTCTGGCTTACCTCACTCAGGATAGTGTTTTCTATTTCCGTCCATTTGTATGCAAAATTCAAGAAGTCATTGTTTTTTTACTGCTGAATAGTACTCTAATATGTATATATTCCATACTTTCTTCATCCATTCTTCCATTGAAGGACATCTAGGTTGTAACTGACAAAGGTCTGATATCCAAAATATACAAAGAACTCAAGAAATTAGACCGTAAAAGGTTAATCAATCCAATTATAAAATGGGGCACTGAGCTGAACAGAGACTTTTCAACAAAAGAAGTTCAAATGGCCAAAAGACACTTAAGATCGTGCTCAACTTCCTTAGCAATCAGGGAAATGCAAATCAAGACAACATTAAGATACCATCTTACACCGGTCAGAATGGCTAAAATCAAAAACACCAATGATAGCCTCTGCTGGAGAGGTTGTGGAGAAAGGGGCACTCTCATCCATTGCTGGTGGGAATGCAAACTTGTGCAACCACTTTGGAAAGCAGTGTGGCGGTTTCTCAGGAAAGTCGGGTTCAACCTACCTCTCGACCCAGCAATACCACTATTGGGAATATACCCAAGAGATGCCCAAACATACAACAAAAGTATATGCTCAACTATGTTCATAGCAGCGTTGTTTGTAATAGCCAGAACCTGTAATTCTCTTTCTTAGTAATGCTTTTTTGTGGTTTGGGTATCAGGGTAATTATAGCCTCATAAAAATAATTTACCAATGTTCCTAGAAGGTTATTACATTTGCCATCCTTTTAATTCCCATTCCATTAACCATTGACTAATTTCCTGACACCAAATGAAACAAACACACACACACAGACACTCACACACACGCGCTCCCACACTCACACACCTGAACTTTCAAGGTTAACTCCTGAAAAGAGATAAAATATATGGTGATTCTACATTTGGGTCAAAGTTATTTCTCTCAGAATGGGTTTTCCAAATCTTTCAATTTTTTTAAAATTTGCTTAATTAATTAATTTATTTATTTATTAAAGATTTCTGCCATCTCCCCGCCACCGCCTCCCATTTCCCTCCCCCTCCCCCATCAAGTCCCCCTCCCTCATCATCCCTAAGAGTAATCCGGGTTCCCTGCCCTGTGGGAAGTCCAAGGACCACCCACCTCCATCCAGGTCTAGGAAGGTGAGCATCCAAACTGCCTAGGCTCCCACAAAGCCAGTACGTGCAGTAGGATCAAAAACCCATTGCCATTGTTCTTGAGTTCTCAGTAGTTCTCATTGTCCATTATGTTCAACAAGTCCAGTATTATCCCATGCTTTTTCAGACCCAGGCCAGCTGGGCTTGGTGAGTTCCTGATAGAACATCCCCATTGTCTCAGTGTGTGGATGCACCCCTCGCGGTCCTGAGTTCCTTGCTCGTGCTCTCTCTCCTTCTGCTCTTGATTTGGACCTTGAGATTTCTGTCCAGTGCTGCAATGTGGGTCTCTGTCTCTGTCTCCTTTCATCGCCTGATAAAGGTTAATATTCAGGAGGATGCCTATATGTTTTTCTTTGGGTTCACCTTCTTATTTAGCTTCTCTAGGATCACGTATAATAGGCTCAATGTCCTTTATTTATGGCTAGAAACCAAATATGAGTGATGTACTCACTCAAATCTTTCAATTTTTGTATACTATGTCTTGTTACTCTCTCTTCCATGATAGAGCTAAATGTAAGAGGAGTTGCTGGTTTGGAGCCGGCAGTGCGGAACATTCGCAAGGAATTCCTTGTATATTCCTTGCATAATTTCTCCCATTTGTATGCTGAAGCCTATTCATACCTTCTGAAATGCACTGACTGCCTCCCTTCAATGCTGGAGACATGATTTGTGGAGGGTAGGCATATGCAAAGTGTTATGTCAACATAAGACTTTTTGAAAGTTAAGATTCCTCATGTTATTGAAAGTTCTGGCTATCTTGTTCATTCTGGTTTAAAATGAAAAATATCTTCTGTGCTTTTTATTTTGGGTGTTAATTATATGATATTATGAACTACAAAATATCATTTCTGGACACTCCATGACTAGTGTGCCCCTTATGTATTCCAGGTAATATGGAGGCTAATGGAGAATAGTGATTGGTGGTAGCTACACGCTAGGCTTTTCTGAGTCCATCTTGGAGATCCTCCTATAGTCCAACAATAATTAAATGTGCAGTTTCTGGGAACTTTACCTTGAGTTACATGAACAAACCACATAATGAATCCCATAGGGCACCACTGAGAGAAAAAAAAGGAACAATGCTATTAAGTGTGGTGTGGTAAACCAATAAATATAATTGTGATTACTAAACCAAAGTATGGGTAAAAGGCTGCTTACATGAACTTGGGGAATTGTTATATAGTTTATAACACCAAACAAAGCCTACACCTCTTTTTTCTTATCTCTCTTCTTGAGCAAAGAATAATAGCAGAATAGGGTAAAGTATTGTGAAACCCTTCCATCATCCATGACACACAAGAGGGGAGAAATCTGTGAGGAATAGAGAGAGGAAAAAAACATTTTTTCTAACATCTTTTCAGAGACCTGAACACTTGAACAAACTCTTACAATATGAAAAAAAATAGAAGTTCCCCTTTTGGCTATAGTACTGATGTGGCAAACCAATGACAGGAAGGACTTGCTTTCAGAATGAAAACCTTTCTGATAGTTCTGCAAAACATGGTCAGACTGCCCAAGGAGCACAAGAAAGAACAATAGCAAGACTCATCATGACCCTGATGCTCAGAATGCTGCTGTGTATTGGTAAGATGTGAAGAGGGAGAGAGGACACTCAAGTCTTTAGGGAACACTACTCCACAGCCAGGTCTGATTCCATACAGTAACAGGGGGTCCAGCCAGATGGGAAAAAGCTCTCAATGAGAATTTTCTTCCAGGTCTGAGTGTGGAACACAAGATTACAGTACTGGCAGGTGAGTAACTCCATCCCAGGATTTTATTCTTCACTCTGGAGACCAGACATTACTTTTGCTCTCCTCTGAGTCAACTCTTCGCAATGCAGGTGGAGAAAAGTGCTTATGGATAATGCTATAATGTCTGTGAGAGCTCTATGCTAAGACCTAGAGTCTGAGGGAGAACTGTACAGAGACTTAACCTTTGATTTCCTTGCAGGAACCCTCCCAAAGCCCATAATCTGGGCAGAGCCACACTCTGTGATTGCCATATACATACCTGTGACTATTTGGTGCCAGGGTTCCTGGGAGGCTGTGGAGTACCATTTGTATAAAGAGGGAAACATAGATCCTTGGGACAGACAGCTCCCTCTGGAACAGAAGAACAAGGCTAAGTTCCACATTGAAAGCATGTCAAATGACTTTGCAGGAATATACAAGTGTTATTATAGGAGCCCTGCTGGCTTTTCAGAGCGCAGTGACACACTGGTGCTGGTACTAACTGTTGAGTAGAGACTAAGGGGTACCAGCACAGGCTCTCCCCTTAGAAAAGGTTCTGCTCTCAAGGGGAACTGCCCTCAGAGCCCAAGCCTGCAGGGCAATGTGGGTAGTTTGAGTTCATTTCACACAGTTCCCTTTGTATCCTAGGAGTCTATGTTCAACCAAGCCTCTCTGTTTGGTCCAGCTCTGCTGTGACTTCAGGAGAGTCAATAGCCATGCAGTGTAGCTCATCACTGGGATTTGACAGATTCATTCTGATCCAGGAAGGAAAATATAACCTCTCATGGACACTGGACTCACAACAACATGCCAAGATGCCATTCCAGGCTCATTTTGTTCTGGGCTCTGTGACTGCCAACCACAATTCAGATGTTATGGCTATTTTAAAAATGTTCCCCATGTGTGGTCAACATCAAGTAATCCCATTAACATTCTTGTTTCGGGTAAGGACCCATGCTTTCTTCATGTATATGGTCACTAGGATATCTTCTCTTAGAAGGGCTCTATTCTACAATAAGACCAAGGAAACCATAAAAAAGGATACTCTTCAGTCCAAAGTCTTTTAACTCTCATAGCGGAAAAACCATGAGCATTGACCTAAATTAACTGAGCCTAATGGGTCTCTCTGAGCCTTAATTTCCTCATTTATAAACTACCTGAATAGTGAAAACAGTTCCATCTTTTTTAATTGTGAGGAAGGAGGCTGTGAGTGTAGTGGGCATTCAATAGGTGCTTGGGTAAATAATCTTTCCCTCATGTGTGATGTCAATTTTGCCTAAGAACTGGAAAGGTACCAGAAAGTTCTTTTTTTTTTTAATTGAAAAAATTTCCGCCTCCTCCCCACCTCCCATTTCCTTCCCCCACTCCTCTCCCCTCCCCCCACTCCTCTCCCCCTCCCCCCACTCCTTCCGCCCCCCTCTCCAGTCCAAAGAGCAGTCAGGGTTCCCTGCCCTGTGGAAAGTCCAAGGTCCTCCCCCCTCCATCCAGGTCTAGGAAGGTGAGCATCCAAACAGACTAGGCTCCCACAAAGCCAGTACATGCAGTAGGATCAAAACCCAGTGCCATTGTCCTTGGCTTCTCATCAGCCCTCATTGTCCACCATGTTCAGAGAGTCTGATTTTATCCCATGCTTTTTCAGTCCCAGAAGGAGAAGAAGTACACCAAGACCAGAAAGTTCTTATCGGAATTTTGGTGACCCTATTCCTGCTTTTCTTCCTCCTGCTTCTTCTCATCTTATTAAGATACCATTGTAAAGGCAAAAAGAAGAACGCAGGTAAAAAGAGTGTAAGAGACATAGGTGTATGGATATTCTGGGTAGAGACAACACGTAGTCTCCATATCTGTGCAAATTTCAAATATTTTCCACATCCTATATTATTTGTATGCTTACAGCATATGTTTTTAACATTTCTTCTTCTAAAAGTTTCTATTCGTGGAACCTTCTCTTTCTCCTAGCTGATGCTTTTTCATTTCATTGCAGGGGATCGGCAGTCAACACTCAGAGATAGACTCCTTCAGAAGAGGTAACTCCTGCCCGGAGACCCAGCCTCCTACCTGCCTTATATCTCACTGCTACCTAATAATCCCTGTCTCCACAAATCCAATCCAGATACTGACAACAAGGAAGAAAACCTGTGTGAGAATAACAGATTTTTGAGGAGGGAGATGCTCTAGATCTCAGCTTCACAAGACTTATGGGGAAGGTCTGGGGTCAACATTCTGAAGGACCAAAAACCTTCACAATGGACCTACAGACTTGACCACAACTCCCTGCTTCTCTGTCTCTTTTTGAGACAAGGCCTTGGGTCTGGGTAACTGAGGGAATCCCAGAGTCTAGGATTAAGAGATGACTCCTTTGTTCTGACATAACAGATGCTTCTGTGAAGGACACACAACCTGAGGAGAGAGTAGAGCTGGACAGTTGGGTGAGACTCTGTCCCATTCACGGTGATAAGAACTTATCGCTCAGTTTGGTCCAGCACTCATTTCTGCCAGTAACAGCTATAGCTAATGTCTCCATTATCGAAGAATTTGCCTCTATGAACTATGCTTTCTCCTTCTTGGTTTCATTATGACTATATGACCCTTTTGGTATGTTTCCTTTCTGGATGTGTGTCATGTCTGTTGCTTAGCATATGCCTAAAGACTCAAAATGACACATGAGTCACAGACTCCCCATTCCCTTAGATCTTTGTATAATCATTCACAAAGAGCTTCTAATTTTTTAACTCATGGACAGCTTTACTAGAGTTTAAAAGAAAACAACAGCACAGATAGCCTATAAATCTCAGCTGCTGCCTGGAGAAGGGAGAGGAAATTGGAGAAGTTGGAGAAAAGCCATGTTGGAGTAGAGCCAGAATAAAGATGAACTATGTGATTGATGGCAACCACAAGGCAAGCAGGGAAGCTTTATAGAAAGACTAAAGAATCCCAAAGTGTTGCGGAAAGTATGTTTAGAAAAGATATACAAAGAAATAATAGAAATGTTATGCAATAACTCAGAAAATAGGCACATTTGCAAAATGCATGATTGCAACACTGCTACACAGAGCATACTACTACACAGAGCATAATTTTTTTTTTAAATGGTGCTGGCAGAACTGGTTGTCAACGTGTAGAAGAATGAAAATAGGTCCATATCTATCACCATGCACAAAACTCAAGTCCAAATGGATTAAAGACCTCAATATTAGTCTGAACACACTGAACCTAATAGAAGAAAAAGTGGGAAGTACTCTACAACATATGGGTACAGGCGATCACTTCCTACGTTTATCCCCAGCAGCACAGACATTAAGGACGACATTGAATAAATGGGACCTCCTGAAACTGAGTAGCTTCTGTAAAGCAAAGGACACTATCACTAAGACAAAAAGGCAACCCACTGACTGGGAGAAGATCTTCACCAACCCTGCAACAGACAAAGGTCTGATCTCCAAAATATATAAAGAACTCAAGAAACTAGACTTTAAAATGCTAATGAACCCAATAAAAATGGGACACTGATCTGAACAGAGAATTCTCAACAGAAGAAATTCAAATGGCCAAAAGACACTTAAGGTCATTCTCAACCTCCTTAGCGATAAGGGAAATGCAAATTAAAACAACTTTGAGATACCATCTTACACCTGTCAGAATGGCTAAAATCAAAAACACCAATGATAGCCTTTGCTGGAGAGGTTGTGGAGAAAGAGGCACACTCATTCATTGCTGGTGGGAATGCAAACTTGTGCAACCACTTTGGAAATCAGAGCATAATTTTGTTCTTGCCTTTCATAAGAACTGCAAACACAGCAAGGGACAGAATCCTTCACCCACTCCAAGTTCACCTCAAGGCTAGGAAATGAGATGTGTATATCTGATGAATGTTAACAGTATGATGTGCTATTAGGGAAAAAGAAGCAGAGAAAATGGTTATGGTGTGTAAGGCACACAGGGTCTGTGTAATCACAAGGAATGACATTGACTAGGTATCTTCTAAGAAGAAGCTTGAAGATGTCTGCAGGTCATCTAATAAATGAGCACATGCCAGCAAAATTATAGCAGGTTCAAAGGTCCTCAGACTCAGACAGGAAGATGAGCATGTAATAATATATTTTCTAATAATATGTTAGAAAATAGGAGTCTGTGTGAGGATAAAAGCACAGAACTAGGGAAAGGATATTTGTAGACTCCCCAAGGACCAAGAAAGCTCCTGAAGACCCCATTAGTTATGATACATGACTTAAATTTCTAAAGATCTCTATCTGAAGGAACTCCTGAATGGGACCAGGGGTCATTTTATCTATCCCTTTATCTCCTTGCTGCAGAACCCACATGGTCAAGATCCCCAGCGATTTGTTATGCCCAAGTGAAACCCTCCAGACATCAGAAAGCAGGGCTTACCTCTCCTTCTCCACTGTCAAGAAAAGAGTTGGACATGAAGAACAATCAATCAGGAGAGAATAGAGAGGTTCACCCGCAGGTGGGTCCTGCTCATTTCCATTTCCTATATTGCTAATGCCAAGTACATATCGTCATTCAGTTCTCTTCCACTCTAGGCTACTACATCTAAGGAACCCCAGGATGTGATGTATGCCCAGTTATGCAGCAGGACACCAGAATAGAACAACAGCTGAGACCAGTAAGCAGCCAGCAATGGAAGAAGTCTCTGATCCCATATTCCATGGACAGAAACTAGGGGACATATGAGATACTATTTGTCCCCAATGGAGTTCATCTAATGAATGCCAGTCATTATACATACCTCATGTATTATCAGCAGGTTCTCAGAACTTTGGGGACTCCTTGATTCTTCAGTCAGAGACAATTATTGTCCTTACATTTTGTACATAAAGCCAAAGCCTTCTCAATAAACAAAGTAATGACAAATAAAGTGAGAAAATGTTACTTGAATGATAATTTAACCGTAACACATTGATTTTTGAAATTGGAACTTTCAGAATCATGAATAAATGCATCTTCAAAATCAATGGCCTCATCTATTATAATGACAATACAGAATGTTAAATAAATAAGCTATACCAAATGAAGGCATATGTGAGGAAATGGTGATGTAAGAGAAGCATTGGCTTGCATGATGGCCAGTCATCCTATATAATCAGGAGGCACCACAAATAGAAGGCCTTATCTATCACTTTTGAAGTCCTTGGGTTTATTCCTTGAATAGACAGAGACAGAAACAGAGACAAAATGAGAGAAAGCAGCAGAGAGATAGGAGATAGGGAAAGAGTTTGTGGTGCTGCTTATATACTCTTAGATGTGTGGTGTTCGACTGGAGTCTAATCAACTTACCAAGACTCACGTCCTTAAAGAAAACTGACTTTTCCTCTATCAGAAGTTATCAGTTGCTAAAAGCTTCTCAGGCGTGGACTCCATGTTCACCTCCCTCTCCATGTTGGGATTTTATCTGGCTTGAGATTGTACAGGTCTTTTTCATATTGTCATAACCACTGTGCATTTAAAACTATAGCTGTCCTGCTATGTCTGGAAAATACTATTTTCTTGTAGTCTTTGTCTCTTATATCTCTCTCTTCTTCTGCAATGATCCATGAAGTGTGGGTTGAGGGGGTGTGACATTTCTACCCCAAGTAGGTACCAAATCCAAGCAGCTCATTGTCTAGAGGTAAGGCTTGTCTCCATGCTGGAATACTGACTGACTTCACCTTGTGTGGGTCTTCTGCCAGCAACTCGCAGATACTGTGACTTAAGGGGTGAAATGTTCCTGTTACAACCAATAGAAACAGACACTATTTCACATCACAAAACACTGGCAGTCCTGTAGCTCTCACAATCATCCCTTGTCCTCCACAATGTCATATGAGCCTTCTGAAGAGGAACAGGTGATAGAAACATTTTATTTAGGGATAAGGATCCCACATTCATTTATTCACTTATTTTCTGCACTTCGGCCAGTTGTAAATCTCTTGATTCATCACTGTGTGTGGCATAAAGAAAATTCTGTCATGAGAAATAAGAGTTGCACTCCTCTAAAGGTATAAGGATAAGTATTTAGAAGGTATATTAGTATTATGTCCTTTTAGCAAATAGTGTTAAGGCCAATGGCATTCCAGGCACAAGTTCTTGGACCAATTATAATAACATGTTTGGGTTTTCTCCTGTGGAGCAGGTCTCAAATCCAGTTAGACATCTGTTGGTTAACCCCTATAACATCAATGCCACTATTTTGCCAACAGTCATATTTCACCAGTGCAGTCATTACTGTAGTTCTCAGAATTTGTATATATTTCTCATGACTACCTCAAACAGCCTACACCACATCTCCTGGCTTTATGAAACCTAACTAGGAGAGAGGATGCTTCCAGGTTGGTACCTGCTGGATGTCTTTATGCCTCATGTTCAAAGTGTGTGCTGTCTTCAGCAATAAGATCTTACCATTAATTCTGAAGTGCGATCAAGAAAAATGAAAATAGCCTGTACTGTTTGGGGGGACTCTCTTGTTCTCCTTGAGCAATAACTAGATAGAGAGTATCACACATCTGGCACTGGGCTTTACTGTTGAGTAGCCTATGGCTTCTGAGAGGAGAATTCCACTTTTGCACATTATTCCTGGGGCCACCCTCAACCATTCACAGGTCCTGAAAATAAGTAAGATGTTAGTGAAAAAAAGAGTGAGTCATCATGGTGGCTGGGAGAAACTTGTAGCTCTGACTGATTAGCAATCAGGTTGCTTATTTATTTACACAGATTCACAGACTCATGATATTTTTCAAAAGATACACATTACATCATTTTGTCTCCAGACGTGTTTTATTTTCTATAACAGTCCAGGGTTTAAGGTTAAATTACAATTAGTATATAGAACAAATTTTACTTTCATCAAAGTCCCATAGCACTATTTCAAAAAATTTGTAGACTGATTTTGTTAAGACAAGAATATTTAATATATAACAGCCTGTTTTCAGACTGGTAGCACTTACAGTTTCAAAGACCTAAGCACATAGAAATACCTGAGTCAGTTCAGGTGAATCATATTGCTTTGCATATCTACTTCTCTAGTATATACCCAGTATAACTCCCTATTTAATGTGTTACTTATTCAGCAAACTCTGAGCATAAGAAGGGGCCTCTGATCTGTTGCCAAATTTCCTGATTAATTGGAGCTTATCAGCCTCTTTAAGTGTACGTTGTACTAATTATCCTGTTCAAGTTTGCTAAACGGCAGATGTTCCAAGAAGATCCTGGAGATATGGCCTTATTAAGAAAGTTTCTAGCATCTTCTTTTTTATTACAGTCTCCAAGACATAAGGATATTTTCTGAATAAGGTCAGATAAAATTGTCTCCCTAAAAGCAGGATGGGTATGAATTTAGGACTTCCCTAAAGAAACTCAGACAGAATTTTCTCAGGGAAAGACATTAAATAAATTATAATGTAGAAAACCTCCAAACATGTAACATGCAGAGACCAAAACCAAAGGTGAAAAACAACATGACATAATAATATTTGGCTCAACTGTGCTGGAATTGTGTCAAAGAGATATGCTACCTTCATGACTCTCGTCATTTCCAGTGGACATGGTTGTATCAATAGGCTAACCCTGTTTAAACTTCATAGATATGTGAGACACACACACAGAAAAAGACACATATGCATGTGTACATATTATAAAATAAGTTTCCATATAGCTTTATCAAAATACTGTTAATATTTTGAAGTTTTGATATAACATCATTTTGTCATTCCCTTTCTTCCCTAAAACCCTCCCTTATATTCCTCCATCTTTCAATCCATGACTATTTATTGAATAATTTTTATTGTATACATAAATGTATATTGTATACATATATATTGCAAAATATAACCTGATCAGTCCATATAATCCTATACTTGTATGCATGATTTCAGACCTGACCATTAGGTATCAGATAACTAATTGGTGTGCTTTTCCCCAGAGAAGACCATTTCTCACATTTTCAGCATTTCTCAGTTGCCAATAGTTCTTTTTAAATGTGTGTATGTGGGCATGAGGCCTCATGAGCTCTTCCCCAACCACTTTGGCATATATACTGGTCTTGTAAATTTAGGGTAACGTTTAGGAAATCATGCTAGTATGACTTTATTGGTGTAGTTTCTGACATTACTAGGAAGCAAAATCTCATAGAAAACTCACTTGTTTTCTTGCTCTTACAATATTTACACCCCCACCACTTCTGCAACACTCCATGAGTCTTAGGTTCACATAAAACAATCAAAATTAGATTCTCGGTGTTAGATCTCTCCAGAACATAAATTAAGTACCAGATGGCTCCTAACCTAATGCATCTGACCGGGAGAGCATCCTGGAGACCACAGGGCCAAGGACAGATGACAAATTTATCAAAAGGAGTCATTGCGAATGGAAGAGTAAACCAAGGACTTGGGGAGACATCTAGATTCTGACTCATCAAGACAAGACTTGGGGTAAATAGCAAGGATACAGTATCACTGGTCCCAACATGCTTCTCTTATGTTACAGACTTTATTATATGTTAATCATCAGCCTGTCAGCAAGAACCCAAATGTGTTTTTTTCAGATATGATAAAAGTCACACCTGTAATAGGAAACAGGATGATATTGTTTTGCAATGCTTGAGGACTGTTTTCATCATTTAGGGCCAGATTTTTTTTTCAGTAAAAGATGATATGTAAATGTTTAGTCACATGAATGGGGGACATTTTGTTTGGACTAATCATCATTTAGATGATCAGTCTAAATGCTATAATACAGATTTTAGCATTAGTAAGTCCCCTTTAGAGAGCACTGACAATGGAAATTATAGTCATATATAGATGAAAAGGGTGGTATCTGGTATATTGATAACTAAAGTTGATATTTTGTACCCAGAATGATGCTAGCCATTACCAATGGTTTAGAATATAAACTCTGGCTTCATATGGTGCATTGTTGTTGCCTATTTGATCATAGTGTGTGAAAATACGTCGTTGTTTTATTTTGATTGGTTTAATAAAGAGCTAAATGTCCAACCCCAAAATGGTGACCCTAACTGTGAGGACAAACTTTGTTGGGAAAGGGAATGTCATCCTCTAGAATTGCTTCCAGCTGTCATGGAGAAAAGGAGTCGAAAAGAGGCTGTGGGTAACAACAATGAAACAGTATTTTTGAGAAACAGTAGGGAAGTTCCATCTACAAACTCGCGAACAGTTATGACACCATGTTCAAGACCAGACAAAATTCCATCAGGCATATGTAGGTTGACATGAAGGTCCAGCCCTAGTCAAGAAGTTATAGACAATTGATAGCTGCTGGGAGAGGAACCATCAATTTTAAGAGTGTTACTACAGATAAGTTTACCATTCTCCATGGAAGGCCACATATCCAACAATATATGGTCTTCACAAATTGAAATCCGTGGATATGGATTTAAAAAAAAGAGAACACAAAGTTGTGTCAAAATAGGTATCAGTTGTGTCAATATACGTGTAAGAAGGATCCAAGAAGAGTTGGGGCAGGGGTAAATATGATCAAATAGCATTGTATGAAATTCCCAGAGAAGTAATATAAATAAAATACAAATAATCTAGGTTGTAGGTGGCTATGTTTTCTGTATTTTCTTATATGTAATTCTGAGAATAAATATTATATGTGCCATACATGGAATGAGTGAAGGTAAAGAGGAAGCTTCCTGAATACTCTTGACTCTCTTACTATCTGAATTATAATGTGATTTATGCTTTATCTAGATGTTCTAATGGCTTCAGAAGATAACATCTAGCACAATCAATCCTTTATGTTTCCTTCAGCACTGATAGGGACATGTAGTGATGCAAATCCATTGTCATCCTGTTACTTTCCTGAACCTTGGCATATGGGAACACCATTATTCCTCAATTTTTATCTCTTACAGCTTTCATGTTAATAATTGTTACTTCATGTGTCTTGTGCATACGTGATCTATCTTATCAGCCTTATTTCAGGGGCAGATAAAGGCAGGACTCAAGGTTCAGTGTCTTAACCTGAGATTCATTCCAGTGCTCAGCTAATCTCTCTCTTTCTCTCTCTTTTTTTTTTTTTTTTTTTTTTTTTTTTTCGGTTTTTCGAGACAGGGTTTCTTTGTGGTTTTGGAGTCTATCCTGGAACTAGCTCTTGTAGACCAGGCTGGTCTCGAACTCACAGAGATCCGCCTGCCTCTGCCTCCCGAGTGCTGGGATTAAAGGCGTGCACCACCACCGTCCGGCTTCAGCTAATCTCTTTTGCAACTTCTACATCTACAACACCATTGAACTAAACTTTAAATTCTCCCACAGGGAAAAAGTGGTATCAAGGTCATTTTCTACACAGGTAGTATTTCCATAAAATCTTCCTTCTTCTTGCTTCATTCCTTTTTCAGTCTCTATTCCCTCCTTTTCAGGAGAAACAGAGTAAGAATGAGCAGTTTATTGTTCCTGGAAATCGAGTCCAATTTCCTCTTTGTTCACTTGCTGGAATCTGAGATGCAGAAAATAGAAATGAATAGTCCATTTACATCACATGTTGCCCCAAAAACTTCTGATGTTGTTGAATTTTAGAATCAGTGAAGGAAGATGACAAGGCCCCAAACCAGCAGATGAACCCAAGAGATTTTGTTCTCTTAGCTCCCACACTAGAGAAGAGGAATAATTTACTCAGAGTTTTTCAGTCTGGTTCTGCACATGAGGGGCAATTTTTTGAAGAGTTTATTTGATATGAGGAAAGCAGAATGAGAGAAATGTGGCCAATGTGTTTGTCTTCATTCCTCTTAAAGAATGTCCTTTGAGGTTTGTCAGTCACCAGAATCTACTTCAACACTTAATGTTGAATGTTTAGGGTTATAGAATGTCTTTATGTAGTTTTCATAAAGGAGGTTACTTTCTTCTTGTATTTCAATATGTAATGAGATAATAGGAATACTGTAGAGAGATCTATGTGAGTGAGAGACCAGGAGAGTGCTCCATCTCTCATCTGCTGAAACTGATCCCAACCTCATCCCTAATGAGTCTGTCCTGATTCCTGTCTATACCTCTCTTTATACATAGATGCCTCATTGCAGTCAGCCAAGGAGTATTTGGGCAGCTCCCTATCCATTGTTCTGTAATCTGACACCCATTCTCATGTTCCATCTCTCTTTAAAAATATTTGTGATGGAAACATAATTTTCTCACTTTTCTCTTCCTTTCCTCCTCCCAGTCCCTTTTGTTACAAGCTATTGCATATCCCCTACCCTCTTAATTTAGCATCTTTCTTTGATTTTTATTGTTGCATTGTGTATATCTGTATATGCATATATATATACTATATATATATACACATATCCATAAAACTAAGTGTTTATATATAATATTTATAAACACTTTTTTCAGAGTATTCACTTGTGTGTGTGTGTGTGTGTCTGTGTGTGTGTTTTCAGGACTTTGCATTACAAAACCAATAAGTCTAATTTTTCATTATAGTTCATCATGATCCATCATTATGTAGGATGTTTCTCAGTCATGGCTTGAATATTTCTTTAGTCACAACCCATGAAATATATATGAGGCATTCTTACATTTGGCAGTAAGGTACAATGGATCACTCAAGGATGACCATACACTGGAAGAGTTCCTGAAAGAGACATAGTTCTATGTTTCCCTTTCTGGATCACAGGGCCAAGCAGGAAGATGGCCTGGAATGTCCCACTGTGACTTTTCACTGTAGGCTGTCAGTGCCTCTTAGGCAGTCCATCCTTGGAGGGATAGAATATTTCCAACTGGTGGTTAGATATGCAAGACGAGGCCATAGTCTCTCCTGACATCGCCACTGGATGATCATTATCATTGCAGACAGAGAAGGTTTCTTGTGTAAAACTGGAAAAAAGAGGTAGAGACAATTCTTTACCAGTGTTTATGCACTCCTCAGTGATTACTTTCTATTTCTTTTTCTGTGATCTCTCTCTGTCCCATTCCCTCTCCATCTCCCTACCATTTCTCTTCCCTTTTCTCTTCCTTTGTCCCTCTTACCCCTCTCTCTTTATTTCTACAATATCCTTTAAAATAACTTTTATTGATATATATAAATTTTATGTAGCCATTGAGTTCATCATTTAATATTTATATGTATACATAATATATTTTATATTGTTTTGAAATCTTTAAATTTTTGAAACTAAAATCTAATTACATTATTTCATGGCTTTTTTAATTTAATTGTTATATACACACAGGTAACCTTTCACATAATTATACTATTATCCTCTCTTGTTTCTCAACTTCCACTCTCCCATTCATTTTTCTAATTTATCTTCTTTCTACTTTTCTTTATTTTTTCCTTTTTTTGGTAAATCATTGGATTTAATTAGAATAACTTATTATTTTGTTTTTGTTATCATACATGTTATTTTAACATCCTCATACAGTTCATTTTGTTCATTTTCTTTCCACTTCCTTGCCATGTACTATCTTCTGCTTGTCCTTCCCAACCCCATCAATTATTCTTCCATGTCATTTGCATTCCCACCTCTTTCCCAGTCTCTTTCTGTTAAGCTCTTTTCCTTTCTTCTTTTATTATTTTATTACTTTAAAAAAAATACCAATCCAAATTCCCACTCCCTTCCTTCCTCCCACTCCCTCCCTGCTCCTTTCCTTTCTAATGATCACTTATTTTATAATTTATAACTCCCCCATCTTATGTATAGAATATGATTTCATTCTAAGTTATTCACTTTGTTTTTCCTCTTTCAGCATATCAATGTTAATCAATCTCTCTTTTCTAAGTACAAAATGGTCCATAAACATGTTTGCTTCCCTTAAGTCAGAATGATCTCCCACTTCTTCTTTCTGTTAGTATATGACTACTCAAGTTTGATCTTCTCCCTCCATAGCTCTGAAATATACAACACCTGTCATTATTTCTCCATATTTTCTTTCACATCATCTGTTTAGGTTTCTGAACTTTTGCATTTTTTCTCTTCCCACACATGTCATGCTTTCCATTTTCTCAGCCCTTTCTATTTCTTATTGTGTAACTCAGTTCCACTTCTCTCACTCACTGTGGGTGTGTATATTTCCACACTTCTGTTCTATTTCTATCTGATTATCCCTGGCTGCACCTCTATGGGATATTTTCTTCAGTCATTCCAGGATGTCCGAATAACCTTAAACACGGACTGAAAACAACTCGGAGAATTAGAGAACCTACAATGATTGGTGCTCTACTCATTTACTCAAGAATAATTGGTTAACCATAAGAAATGAAGAGCTGTAAAATTAGTCAGAAAACCTATGGATGCCATCTGTAACCAGGCTTCAGGAGTCATGAGGGACCAGCTCCACTCAGCACTTAAATTCAGGTCAGACACATGGATAACCAGGAAAAGAGAATAGCTCCATATACTAAATAGCCAAATACTTTAGTAAATTTAAACATGGACAGCTAAGGTGTTTATGTTCTAGTTGTAATTGTTCCAGAACTACAAGTTATGCCTATTTCAATTTTTTCCCATGGAGGGACCATCAATTGACCTGTACTGAGTATTCGTACTATGGGAGAAAACAAACAGACAAAAATTAGACAAATGAAAGGCTAAACTCAGGGACAGCCAAGATGCAGCTCATACAACTGTGGCAGAGACTTGACCACCATTCCTTGAAATTCAGGTGTGGCCTCAGATGTTTTTCCTAGCTTCATGCTTTGCAAGACCTAGACCTCTGAAAAGGCAGAAGGCCAAGAGGATTTTGAGAATTGTGAAAAAAATGCTTTGTCTCAGAGGACTGATTAGGACCCATGTTAATTCCACTCTCTCACTTATGGTTATGAAACCTTGGGTCAGAGGTCCAAGTTTCTTGAATCCCTAATTTCAATTTAAAGAAAGTGCTCTTACCTTCTCCAAGGATGGAGTCCCTCATATTGGATACCAGCTGTGAGTTTCCCTGCAAACTCTATGGTGATCAGAAAAATCGTGAAAAGCAAGAATGAAACCTGGAACAACGTTGCTTATTTAACAAGATTAGTTCAAACTTCTATAGCCTGACAGCAAGTCGTTTATTATGACTATATATAAACACAGTATAATTTGAAAAAAATGTTGCTTCATATAATAAAATACCTGGTTCACAAGGAGAAATAAATACATCAGAACTCAGCTCAAAGTCAAAAATGTTATTTCTTCCAAGAAGATGGGTACTAGTTAGTATGTATTAGATTAAGGGCCTAGAGCAGTATCTGGCATGGTCTTGGGAATACAGATAGCTTAGAAGTTATTTAGGCTATGAGCCACCTCTGGATCTAGTTGGGGGAGCCTTTGGTTATAAAAATAATTTAAGGGTCAACTAGACTCTTAAGTATCCCTAATCTTGACTGTGAGAATTTGATATAACCTGGTCCTTTAGATAACAAAGACCATTATCTCCAATTCCAAGACCTCTAGGTGAAAACAGGTTATATACCTTTTCTTTAAAAAGACAGCAATGCATACTTAACATTTCTGGTTTCCTTAGTAATCTGTATGCTCAAGTTCCTTTGTGCTCGCAACATGTAGCCACAGAGAAAAATTAAATAGAGTATTAGCTATAAAATAGAAGCAATTGGAAATCATTATGGTCATCAAAGTAAGATAGACTCAGAAAGTCAAATATTGCATGCTTTTATACATAAGAGCTAGATTTAAAGTTGTTTCTATTTTTTTTCATGTTTTATTAACATTTTAGCTTACCACACAAAGTATTAGGTTTCATTACGGTGTCTATATACATGTGTCATATCATGTGTGTGTGTGTGTGTGAGAGAGAGAGAGAGAGAGAGAGAGAGAGAGAGAGAGAGAGATTACATAAAAGTTTATGAAAATAAAGAAGGGATTTTTATACTTGTTTTTTTTTTTAATTTAAGGACAATTTTGTATATTCATACACAATATTTTGACCATATTCAAAACTTACTCCTCTCCCTAACTCCTCGCACATCGAAGAATGGGGGCCCATGAGGCCCTTCTACCCTCCATTCTGGAAGGCAGACTCTATTTGGATGCATACCTTCCTAAGCCTGGATGGAGGGGGGAGGGCCTTGTACTTCCCACAGGGCAGGGAGCCCTGACTGCTCTTAGGACTGGAGGGGGAAGGAAGAGGGTGAGTGGGGGAGCAGGAGGGAAGTGGGAGGAAAGGAGGAAGTGGAAATTTTGATTCCTATTATTTATAAAGTATTTAAAAAATTTAAAAAGAGTGAATAAAACAAGCTGAGCATGGGGATTCATCCTTGATCTCTGCTTTCTAAGTATGGATGCAATGTGACCAATTTTCTGTTTTGAGTGACTCTCTTTGTGACTCACCCACAATGGTGGAAATGTGAGTCAAGTAAACCTTTCCTCCATTAAACAATAAAAATAAAAAATGGCTAAAGACAAGTGTGGTAGTGTATACCTATATTCTCAGTATTTGGCAGGCAGGTTGAAGGAGGAGGAACTCAAGTTTGAGGCCAGACTGTGCTTCATAAATGAGTTTCAAACTAACTGGACTGCAAAACAAACCCTTAAAAGAAAAAACGAAATTTAAGATAAAAACAAGACACTGAAATTTGAGAACTGCTAGACGCTGGTTTGTGAAAAAGCCTGCTTTCTCATCTGAAATATAAACAGATGAATTCTTGGTATTTTCTAAAACTCTTCCCAAGAGCAACTAAAAGCTAAGAATTTCAACAAGAAACTGTTCCTTTTTCTTATGTAGTAACAGATGAAGAAATCTTGTGGTCAGGAACTCATACCTCACACACCCTGTGGGTGTTAGTCTCTCACAAGTATCTGTGTTGAGAAAGGACATGACCAAGAAGCCAACTGGGCTGAAGCTATAACAGCATTGTGGCCACACAGGACACCCCCTTCCTGTGTCTCAGTGAGTCCTGGAATGAAAGTGAGTTAGCAAGATAGACAAGGCTCCCACAAAACTAAACCTGCCCTTAACATGAAGACTAGGTGATTTTAGTGGCAGCCAAGGCTAGTCTAATCTCTTGGCCAGGCAGAGAGTGAAGGCTGACCCTAATGTCCTGAAGAAAGAAAAACAGAGTAAAAACTCTAATGATCCTCCTTCATCCCTGTTAACTGATCCTCCCGTTTTCACTTCTGGCTTTTTGTTTTTTTATAACAGTTTCTTTTAAATGAAGCATGCTTGGCCCAAAGTGGGTGGTAAGAGAGGCTCAGGAGACTCAAGGGGTAAACAAACTTCCCATGATCTAGGAAGATAAAATCTGTAAGATTTACTATCACCTCTTCCCAACTCTGTAGGAAAATTAAGGAACTGGGTCTACTAAATTCTAAGGGGAGATTTCTCAGACATGTTAAACTGCCTGAAAATTGTTTAGAGAGCTCCAGGGTTTCTGCTTTTATGATATGCACCCTTGTTGAGCTGTTTCTTCAGGGATGCTTTTGAGTCATCATTTGCTTGTATAAGTAACTCCTTATCCACAGTGCAGGTAGTAGCCACAATTAACTCATTGGTTCACAAAGTTGGATTTTAATGCAAGCATCCATTGGTCCGTTGTAGATTTCCTTCCTTTGGTGAGCAAATTTGTATGTGTTGTGCTTCACCAAGAAAAGTCTCACAAGAGGGTCACTTTCAGATGATGGGAGTGAAAGACTGCAAATGTTTCCCAGCGACCACATCTATGCTAAGAGAAGTTAGGGGAAATGTTTGAATAAGTAGTTAATAATGAATTAGATTTGATCATTAAAATTGCAATCTGAAAAGAAATTGTGTTAGATGAGTTTAAGATAATATTTATGTGAATGAAATGATAGATGGGATTTGGTGCTACCAAGAAAGTGAAAAGGTAATACTCTTGACTAACACTCACAAACTCTAGAAATCTAAAAATACATGGATGAAAATTACATTGTGAATATTCTCTTAATCTATCAACTTCATTATAATAAAAGAAATGATAAACAAAGAGATAAAAATAGAAAATGGATATAAGAAAGGTATGTGAGATGTCAACAAATAATTAAAATAGTAAAAGATAAACACATAGATGATTGATTGACAGGTTGATCTATAAAATTAAGATGATAGAAAAATGATGATCAATTAATAAATAATAGTTATATTGTTGGAGCCACGAGTATTATACAGTAAATGTACAACTGACAAATTCTGAGACAGACCACAGTATAAAACTTACAGAGCATGGAGAACACCTGTCTCTTGGGAAGTCACTGTCAATTATGTAGAAAGTTTGTGAAGCCATGACTCTTCTCCCCTTCAAAATGGGATTCATTCCCCAAATATCTCAGCATTATAACTTTCTCCTGTATGGGCAATGGAGTGACCTTCAATGAGGCTTTAGTGTGATAACATTCACTCTTTGTTCTAATAGTCAAATCTACATAATGTCAATCTTATCTAATGGTCTTCTCTGTGTAGTTGAAGCCTGTGTTGCAGAGTTCCTCTGAGGTTGTGGTAGATAGGAGAGTTTAGAGGAAGAGTGGGTCTTGTAGCTTAGGGTCTGTTCAATGGAATGGGAGTGTTGGAGCAGTCTACCTGCAGGAAACTTGCCTGTTGATTCTGTAGCTCTATTTTTTAATTGACATCTTCAATTGATCAATCTCTTTCTTAATTTCTGGCAAGATTTTTTCTGTAATATTAGTAGTTTTACTAATCATACAAGTAATATTTGAGACCACTCTTTGTATTCAAATAACAATTCCTCAGAGTGGCTGTAAAAATGCTGTTGTGGCTGCAACCATTAAATAATCCAATAAATGCAAACAATAATCACAATTTTCTGGGTGATATCTCTTAATTCTATTGATTGTGATGATTTAACAATCACAGTAGGTGTTATATGGCTTGTTTTTACGTTAATCTTTATAACCATAACTAAGGCAGAATAAGTAGTAGTTCCATCAAAAAATGTACACTCAAAGACACTAGTTTTTGAAACAAAAGGGTATGATTAGAGGTAGAATTCAATTAGGAGATCTATAAATACACATAAATCACAAAAATATAATGCAAAAATATTATTGACAGGAATATCAGGGGAAGCCCTATGGCTACAAATGTAGGTGGATTGGATTTTTCCCTTGCTATCGATAGATAGATAGATGATAGATAGATAGATAGATAGATAGATAGATAGATAGATAGATAGATAGATAGATGTATAGTGCATATATGTGCATATATAGTATATATATATGGTGCATATATAATGCATATATATAGTGCATTTTTGTGATTTCTATACCATATTAATTTCCTTTTTAAGAGCCCAGGAATAGACAGGTCTCCTCTGATACAAAAAATAATATTCTTGTTGACTGGCATGCACCAAATGGAGGCAGGGGTTATTCTCTAAACCATTGGCAAATCATAACTTCATTCTGGGTACAATAATATTAACTTTAGTTATGAATGCATCAAATGTCCCATTTTTATCTTCATATAACTATAATTTTCCCTATCAGAGATCTCTTAAAAAGATGCATTTATGCTAAAAATCTGCATTATACCATTTGGACTGATCAGTTAGATTAGTTCAACAAAAATATCTACCATTTAAGTAACTACATATATTCATGCCAACTTTTACCCAGCCAAATTGTCATAAAGGATGAAAACAGTTCTTAGCATGGCAAAACAATATCATACAGTCCCTCTTACAGGTGTGAATTTTGTCTCCCCTGAGAAAATACATTTGTATTCTTATTGACAGTCTGAGAATTAAAACATGTTAGAGTCCATATCATGACAGCATCATTTTTGTGTCAATAGTGTTATATCCTTGCTGTTTCCCCATAATTTAAGCATGATAAGTTAAAGCCTTAATGCCTCTCCAAGTCTTCAGCTTACTCTTGCTCTTTGGATGTTTCCTTTTGTTGAATTTGCCATCTGTCTTCAGATGTCTCATTGGTCCAGTGGTCTCCAGGATGATTTCCTTGTCAAATGCATCAAATCAGGAGCCGTCTGGGACCTCATTTATATTCTGGAAAGACATAAGCAAAATTTCTTCCTGATGTCAACATTAAGCCTTTTTTATTGATTAATTTCTTTATCTTTTCATCTAATATACATATATTAATCTATATATATATATATCTAATATGCATATTAGATATATGGTTTTGTCTCTTTTGAAGTAAAATACTTTGGAGCAGCAGAACAAAACCTTATCCTTAAATGTGAAAAAAAATACAAATTAAAGTGAGAATAACTAGTATGTGAGGATTTAATTTAGGTGGAAGAATACAACCTATGTTATTAGCAATTAAGTACTTAATGGTGTGATTCCAAAATAGCTTGACCCTATAGATAGTAAGGAATTTCTGTAAAGTTATTAATATTAAAATTCCCCAAAACATTTGCAAGCATAAGCAGAACCATCACTGCAAATTGGTTGTTACAAAGAGTCTTCAAAAAGTAATGTATCAAGAGCTATTTGAAAAAGTTAAATTCCAGGTATGGAGAATGGTATCTCCCTGGAGTCATCAGGGTCCCATGCTATGTTGCTGCTCTGCTCTGTAGCTGAGTAGTTAGGGAGAGGCACTGTAAACATTTGTAGTGCACTCTAAGCATAGGTATCCACAATCATTACAGCTCAGAACAGTCCCAGACAGCTGTAGTTTCAGATGTAAAACTGATGTCCACTCACTGCATTAGAAACTTGGAATAGTGCATAAGGTAATTCTATTAGTAGGGAATGGGTTAAGTGAACCTCTTTTAATTTTCTCCATTTCCAGAGTCTGCTCGTTTATCAGACCAAGAACAAGCATAAAATTTTTAAAATCCATTTAAATGTAAATGGGCATTAAGTTTTAAAGATTTACTGAGGGCTTTTAACTTAATATTTGTGATTTTTAAAATTCAGCACAAAATTTTTGACTTTAAGAATATTCTATTTGTAGGTAATAGGATATTTAGATATGTCTGAGAAATAACCACAGAAAACACTGAAAGAGAAAACAATTGGGTTTTCCTGTGCAAGTATGAACATTCATATCCCGATGATATTCTAAATAAAACAAAAAAGTGAACAAAATCAAAGCACAACACTTTTGTGGAGGAAGAAGTTGTTGGGAGGCTCTAGTTTTTTTGCTACAACTTGAAGACAGTCTGATACAACTGATTTTCAGACTGAACCAAAATAAATGTTAGATGAAAGCTTCAAAATAATTTAACTCTTGCTAATTGAACTTTTGGTTTAACCCTTTTGACCTCCAAAGGAAATAAAAAGATCTCCATTTTTCAATGTAAATGACAAGAAAAAATTTCTTATTTTGCTAACGAATTGATCACATCATTGGATTAATGCACAAGGCATCAGTAGAGAAGAACCTCAGTCTCAGGACCAGATAACCCATACAGCTAGCCATCAACATCATCAGAGATCTGAGAAGGATAAATTAGAACAGGAAGTACAATCCAAATTACTCTGATTCACAGGATGCCTTTCCATTCAACACTAACTCTCATATTTAGCAGACCTCTGAGAAGTTGGAAGACCTTCTATTAAGTATACCTGTTTTTAAACAGACTTCATTTTAGGTGCTTCCTTTAGGCTTAACCTTGACAATTTTTGCAGAAGGCCAAAGCCAATGCTCATAAATGAATTACACTTGTACTTAGTATTACAAGCATTGTTCTGAGCACATGAAAGAATTTTTTTATTATTGAAAAAATTTCCGCCTCCTCCCTGCCTCCCATTTCCCTCCCCCTCCCCCTACTCCTATCCTCCTCGTCTCCAGTCCGAAGAGCAGTCAGGGTTCCCTGCCCTGTGGGAAGTCCAAGGTCCCCCCCTCCTCCATCCAGGTCTAGGAAGGTGAGCATCCAAACAGGCTAGGCTCCCACAAAGCCAGAACATGAAGTAAGATCAAAACCCAGTGCCATTGTCCTTGGCTTCTCATCAGCCCTCATTGTCAGCCATGTTCAGAGAGTCTGGTTTTATCCCATGCTTTTTCAGTAGACAAGATTGCCGGGTAAAAATTGGGAACTTGGGGGTGGGGTGGGATAGGGGTAAGGGGAAATGGGGAGAGAAAAGTGAGAAGGGGAGGATGGCGGGAGCTTGGGGGAATGGAATGATTGGGATAAAGGAAGGGTGGATATGGGAGCAGGGAAGTATATATCTTAATTAAGGGAGCCATTTTAGGGTTGACAAGAGACTTGACTCTAGAGGTGTTCCCAGGTGTCCAAGGAGATGTCCCCAGTTAGTTCCTTGGGCAGCTGAGGAGAGGGAACCTGAAATGGCCCTATCCTATAGCCATACTGATGAATGTCTTGCATATCACCATAGAACCTTCATCTGACGATGGATGGAGATAGAGACAGAGACCCACATTGGAGCACCGGACTGAGCTCCCAAGGTCCAAATGAGGAGAAGGAGGGAGAACATGAGCAAGGAATTCAGGACCACGAGGGGTGCACCCACCCACTGAGACAGTGGGGCTGATCTATTGGGAGCTCACCAAGGCCAGCTGGACTGGGACTGAAGAATTTAATAATTTGTAAATCATGCAATCAAATTGAGTGACTTAATTCTCTTAAAAGTTTACAACAATTTAGTAGTTTTATAAAAGTTTATTATGGTTACTATTGAGCCCTAAAATATGAATTGAATGCCACTTAGCATCAAAATAAAACTTTAAACCATAAATACAATTGCAAGTATAAAGAGGTTAAAGATATATCTTCAAAACATTTCCTGCTAACCTGAATAGATCTTGGCAAATTGCAGAACTTAGTATTTAAACATTTTATTCCTATATAAAATTTCTAGAATCCTGGTGCTAAACACAGTTAGAAAGACTTAAGTGGTTAGACGTTCATCTAGTTCATCTATAAGTCAGTTTCTGTCAACATGAAAATAATTGTATAAGAATAGGAATTTATCATCATATAAAAATTTATCCTAATCCAAAATATCTTAGAGACCTGCTGTTGCCACATTAGTCTCAAAAGGAAATGCAATAATAAACAGAGGGCTCAGTGCAACTCAGAAATTTTATAATTGTCACCTTAGCTGAATATTCTGTTGTTTTTACTTTGTATCTTAGCAGACATCTGGTAATTCTGTAAAATGCTTTGTCTTGTAAGACTGATCAGACCCCATGTTAATTTCACTCTCACATATGGGTCTGAACCCTTGCATTTGAGGCTAGAGTTTTATGATATCCTAATTTCTGTTTAAAGAAAATTTTTCTTACCTTCTCTGAGGACTGAACCCCTCACAATGCTTCCTGGCTGTAAGGATCCCTGCAAATGTTATGGATTGCAAAGAAACAAACTGTGAGAACCAAGCAGGAAATACAGTTTAGCATGACTTGGTTAGCCACACGGGTTCAAGCTTCTGGAGTTTGACCTCAAGCAGTTAAAGTTAAGCTTGTTATTCAGTACAATTGGCAGGGCATCTCCCTTGTATAATAAAATACACAGTGCAAAGGAAATATAATAACATTGAAATTCAATTCAAAGTATACGTTACTTCTTTTAAGAATGTACGCTCTAGAGATAGGCTGCCTGTATTAGTTTATGGTTCTAAGGAAGGATCTGATGTGGTCTCAGTCACAAAACTAGCTTATATGTCATTTGGTCTATTAGTCACCTCTATTCCTGGTTGTGGGTGCTTAAGGAATCTCCTACATATATTGAAAGAGTAGGGGTCATCTAGATGAACAGGTATCTCTGGTCCTGGTTGTGGGTACTTGATATGGCCTAGACATTCAGATAGCATAGAATTTACATAGATTATTAGTTACCTCTGGTCCTGCTTGTGAGAGAGTTATATGATCTGAATCCTCAGACATCAAATCTCATCAGTCTGTTAGTCACCACTAATTCCAAGACTTCGGAGAGGAAATGCAAGTTATACATCTGCTTCTTTGAAAAAAACAACCATGGATATTAACTTCTCTGATTTCCCTAGTGGATGGTAAGCACAAGAACCTTTGTGTTCCCAATATGCAATCATAAAGAAAAACTAAATAAAACATTTACAAAAAATGGGTGGAACTGGAATTCATTATGTTTATAGTAATAGGACAGATTTAGAAAGGCAAATACTGGAAAGCGGCGGAACTCCGGCCCGGGCGGATGGAAGTGGTGGATGGGGGATAGTCCAGACATGAAATAGTGAAGCCCACACTGAGAGCAGTTCGCCCCACTACAATTAAATCAAGTAGGTTATTTGGGGCCTGGCCTGTAGAGAGGGAGGCCTTTTATTGGCGAGGTCCACGGGCGAACGGGGAGCCGGGTCCTGTCCCTGAAGACCCTCCTGAGTGGGGAGAGTGTTCTGGGCCCACGCTGGGACACAGGAAACGGAGCCTGAGCATTCTCAGACCCCCTTCACCCCCCTGGAAAGCCTGCGAAGGCTGATACCCTCTGCGGGGGCTGCTCCTCCTCTGCTGCAACCTCTCTATTTCTGGCACATCCCAGCTTGTGCCCAGGGCCCTCTTCCACTCCCCTCCCTTCTGCGGGGCTGCAGGATCACCCAGTATAGCCTGTTTGGGCACTGAGTCAGGAGCTCGGGGCAGAGGACAGCGGGAGTTTCTCTGTTTTGGTGGCTGGCCTACAGAGGGGTAGGCCTTTTGTGGACGAGGTCCTGGGCAAACGGGGAGCCTGGTCCTGGTCCTGAAGATCCTTCTGAGTGGTGAGAGCGATCTTGGCCCACGGCGGGAGCCAGGAAACGGAGCAAGGGCACTTTGTAAGCGGGGCCCTTGGCCAGCAGGGAAACCTGTTCTTGACTTAAAAGACCCATTAGATAGCATTGATAGGAGGAGATGGGCAGGCGCCAAGGCAAGAATTCACCCAACAATATGAAAAACAACATGAAAACACCAGAACCCAATGATCTTACAACACAAGGACTTGAACACCCTAACACAGAAGAAGTGGAAAAAATTGACTTTATGAAAGCAATAGAGTCCCTTAAACAACATGTAAAAAACGTCCTTATAGAAATGGATGAGAAGTATAACAAAAAGTTTGAAGAAATGAGTAAATACGTAAATGATACCCTGGGACACCAAGAAAAAAACGATCAAACAGGTAATAGAAACAGTTCAAGAATTGGAAAATGAAATGGAGGCAAGGAAGAAAACACAAACTGAGGACCAGCTGGATATGGAAAATCTAGGTCAACAAGCAGAGGCTACAGAAACCAGCATAATCAACAGACTACAAGAGATAGAAGAAAGAATCTCAGATTCTGAAGACAACATAGAGAAAATAAACGCACTGATCAAAGAAAACAGCAAAACCAACAAAGTTTCGTCACAAAACATTCAGGAAATATGGGACACAATAAAAAGACCAAATCTAAGGATACAAGAAGGAGAAGAGTCACAACTCAAAGGTCCAGAAAATATTTTTAACAAAATTATAGAAGAAAACTTTCCCAACATGAAGAAAGATATTACTTTGAATATTCAAGAAGCATACAGAACACCAAACAGACTGGATCAAAGAAAAATATCCTCTCGCCATATTATAATCAAAACACAAAATATACAGATTAAAGAAAGAATATTAAGAGCTGCAAAGGAAAAAGGGCAAGTTACTTATAAAGGTAAACCGATCAGACTTACACCTGACTTCTCTATGGAAACCATGAAAGCCAGAATAGAGGTACTGCAGAAACTAAGAGAAAGGGGAACACTCATCCATTGCTGGTGGGAATGCAAACTTGTGCAACCACTTTGGAAAACAGTGTGGCAGTTTCTCAGGAATTTCGGGATCCACCTACCCCTGGACCCAACAATACCACTCTTGGGAATATACCCAAGAAATGCCCTATCATACAACAAAAGTATATGTTCAACTATGTTCATAGCAGCATTGTTTGTAATAGCCAGAACCTGGAAACAACCTAGATGCCCTTCCATGGAAGAATGGATGAAGAAAGTATGGAATATATACATATTAGAGTACTACTCAGCAGTAAAAAACAATGACTTCCTGAATTTTGCAGGCAAATGGACGGAAATAGAAAACACTATCCTGAGTGAGGTTAGCCAGACCCAAAGAGAGGAACATGGGATGTACTCACTCATATTTGGTTTCCTGCTATGAATAGGGGACGTTGAGCCTATTATGCGTGATCCTAGAGAAGCTAATTAAGAAGGTGAACCCAAAGAAAAACATTTAGGCGATGAAAGGAGACAGAGACAAAGACCCACATTGGAGCACCGGACTGAAATCTCAAGGTCCAAATCAAGAGCAGGAGACAGAGCACGAGCAAGGAACTCAGGACCGTGAGGGGTGCACCCACACACTGAGACAATGGGGATGTTCTATCAGGAACTCACCAAGGCCAGCTGGCCTGGGTCTGAAAAAGAATGGGATAAAACCGGACTTGCTGAACATTACGGACAATGAGGACTACTGAGAACTCAAGAACAATGGCAATGGGTTTTTGATCCTACTGCACATACTGGCTTTGTGGGAGCCTAGGCAGTTTGGATGCTCACCTTACCAGACCTGGATGGAGGTGGGTGGTCCTTGGACTTCCCACAGGGCAGGGAACCCGGATTACTCTTAGGGATGATGAGGGAGAGAGACTTGATGGGGGAGGGGGAGGGAAATGGGAGGTGGTGGCGGGGAGAAGGCAGAAATCTTTAATAAATAAATAAATAATAAAAAAATAATAAATAAAAAAATAATAAAAAAATGCAACCCATTCTTAAAAAGAAAGCAAATACTGAATGATTTAATATATGAAGGCTAGATTACAATTATGGTTCTATATTTTTACTTTTTGTTAAATTTCTAGGCAGTGAACAAAATATTGGGTTCTTTATGGCATATTTACACTTATGCCTCATTCTACATGTGTTTGTGTGTATGAATGGGAGAGAGAGAAAACTAATGTTGTTTTTTTTTTGATGATTGCTGAAACCTGTAGAGACAGATGTGATATAGAGAAGAAGGTAGCCTAAAGAGGGTAGAGAATGAAGAATGGTGATTAGTAAATCCATGTAACAGGAAGGAAGAAGAAAGAACCAAGTAGAAGATGAAAGGAAAACTGCAGGAGCTGGGGAGATGGCTCAGAGGTTAAGAGCATTGCCTGCTCTTCCAAAGGTCCTGAGTTCAATTCCCAGCAACCACATGGTGGCTCACAACCATCTGTAAAGAGGTCTGGCGCCCTCTTCTGTCCTTCAGGCACACACACAGACAGAATATTGTATACATAATAAATAAATAGATAGATAGATAGATAGATAGATAGATAGATAGATAGATAGATAGATAGATAGATAGATAGATAGATAAATAAATATTGCCGGGCAGTGGTGGCGCACGCCTTTAATCCCAGCACTTGGGAGGCAGAGGCAGGCGGATCTCTGTGAGTTCGAGACCAACCTGGTCTACAGAGCTAGTTCCAGGACAGGCTCCAAAACCACAGAGAAACCCTGTCTCGAAAAACCAAAAAAATAAAAAAATAAAAATAAAATAATGTCTTCTAAGTACAAATTGAGTCATTTCTCAGACACCTCAGAACAAGAGATCTAAAATGATACATAGAGACAAACAGTCATCTTGAGACATCTACATTAACTCCTTTCAAACCTCAGGGACCATCACAAAGAGGGTCAATGAAAGAATATAAGAACTAGAGGAAGCAAAGGAATGCTGTTTGAGGCTGGTCTCTGAAAATGACAAGGCTATTACACAAATCAACTCACAGCATCTGTGATATCTAGTGGAACAATAAACCTGAATATGCAACTGTATCCATGGTGTGCTGATGACTAAAGGAATATCAATGTACATTCTCAAGATTGGTTTGTAAAACTAGACAAAGTGGTGACATTGTTTCTAAAATTTTTAGGCAATTTAAATGGTAGGGTTTTCTTGTTATTGTGTGATTTTTAATTCAAATGCCAACTTGACATTATCTATACTCACTTCAAGATAGAGTCTGAGAGTTTGTCTAAATCATAGAGAGTTGACCAATGGGCATGTCTGGAGGGAAATTTACCTGTTTAGTTTATGTGGTGTGAAAAGACCTGGCCACTATTGAGTTACCATTCTCTAATCAAGATGTCCTTAAATGTTTCAAAGTGAAGAAAACAAGTTGAGAATAATCGTATCATACACTCCTTGAGCTCTGGCTTTGAACTATGGATACAATGTGACCAATTGTCTTTCTCTAGTGACTGTTTCTGTGTTTCATCTACAATGATGGAACTATAATTGAAATTAATCTTGTATAGTTTTAATGGCAGCCAAAGATAGTCTAATTTCCTCAGCATTCTGCTGAAGTAACTGGATCTCAAGGTATGGGGCTTGTTTGCTTCTATTTAATACATAAAATATTGTCTGGGTTTCATGGTACCTGTTGGGAAGTGTCTAGCAGTCAATGACTTCACAAAATGTTTTGTGAAGAATGAACCCTTTGACCCACTGTACCTGGAAAGACAACTGGATATGCAGTCTCTCTGGTCAAGACTAGACTTGAAGGTCAAGGGAGAAGGGGTGGTAATCTAAGAGAGGGTATCATGAGAGCAGCCAATTATGATTGACTTATAATTGATTTTCACACATGGGCATCATGTGTCCTCATGTGACCAGCCTTCCCATCACAGAGGGTGCTACTCTGTATAAGTCATAAGGGTAATAGGCACCTGAAGCCATTAGGAAATCTGTCCTCAGCAAACAACCATCACACAAGCAGAGTTAGTCAGTCAACAAAACAAACCAGTAACAACAATGTGGTGATATCTTGTCGGTACTCTAAAAATTAAAGCTTGTCTGAAGATCAGAGGGTGGAGCTAGTTATTAGTTGGCCATAGAGGCCTAGATATCTGTACAACAGACAGGAAGTGATGTGAGTAGTCAGAGATAGGAAGAGAGAGGACTATAAGGTAGGAGGAGACATGAAGTCAGCCATTTTGGCTGAAGAGTTAAGGTCAGAGTTGGCTATTGCTTGCTCCTTTCCTCCTTTCTCTCTCTGATCACTCAGCATTTATCCCCCATCAAAAGAAAACAAGTAAGCCTATTTAAAGATGACGCACAGAAATAAACAGAGAATTCTCAAAAGGGAAATTGCAAATAGCTGAAAATCACTTGAAGAACTGTTCCAAATGCTTAAACATTAGGGATATTAAAAACAAAATTACTTAAACATTCCATAATATGACTGTCAGAATGGATAAGATAAATAAAACAGGTGACAGCTCATGCTGGTGAGGAAGTGAATCAAAGACACACTCATTTATTACAAATGGAAGTGCAAAATTGTACAGCCACTGTTGAAATCAGAGTGTTGGTTCTTAAGGAAAATGTGAATCAATATATATCAAGACACAGCTCTATTACACTTAGACATATACCAAAGAATTTCACCCTACCAAAGAGATTCTGACTCAGATACATTCATTATTGCTCAATACACACCAGCTAGTGTTTGGAAACAACATAGATGCTCCTCAACAGAAGAATGAATGAAGAAAATAAGGTATGCTTACACAATGAATTATTACCCAGAAGTTAAAAACAGGTAACAACATAAAATTTACTAGTAAATGGATAGAACTATAAAAAAAAATCATACTGAGTGAAATAAGCCAAACTCAGAAAGACAATATGTTATGCATTTGCTTATATGTTGATGTTAACTGTTTAATTAATGATAACCAAGCTACATCCTTGAATCCAGAGGTTAATTCAGATAAATGGACCAGAGTTACATATGCATCATCTGGAAAAGGGAGATAAAATAGATGGTTATGGAAAAATGGGGGTAGGAGAATAGGAAATCAAGTGTGGAGGAGGAGGTACGGGAGAATAAGAAAGAAAATTTGAGAAGAGACAGCTAAAATTTGGGCCATTTGAGAGGTAATAAAGCCTAATAGAGTAGAAGCTTTGTAAAATATGTACATATACGAAGGAGAGCTAAATGAAGTTGTCTAAAATGGAGGAGACAGAGTTCTAACAAGATAATTCTTATCAACTTAAAGATGCTCCAGCACCAGGAAGAGGTTACAACAAATTGAGATGTTGGCCAAAGGGATCCCATAGGAATCCAAACAACACCAGATGTTACCAAGACTATAAGTTGCTCTTCACAAATCGAAAACAAGGCCCTAATGCTAAAGACACAACTCAGTAAACATGGGGAAGTCGATTTGATACTTACATAAAGCTTCACTCCTATGTTCTAGCATCTTAGGTACACAAATATACTCTACACACTATCAAGCATAAATACCAACCCAGCCACAAATCTTTGATTGACACTGATGTCATGTATAAAAGATATGCTAGGGCTTTGATGACATATGAGAGTAATAAACCAATGTGTGGCTTGACTTAAGCTTGTTACACAAGGCAAAAACCCATACCCAACATTGCTCAGGTGACCATGAACCAGAGACCAGATATCCCAGGGACCTAGGTTATAAGAAATACTACTGATCTTTAAAAGTAAAAGTAGCAATAAAATGACTCCTAATGACATTCTCCTATACTCAGATGAGCACCTGCACTCCAAGTCCTAAACAGATGACTCACTCCATCAAAGCACTTCCCTAAGGGCTCGCTGAACACAGAGAAAGAGAAACAGAAAGAATGTAAGAGCCAGAGAGGATGGCAGGCACAAAGTTAGCAGACACTTTGAATCAGTGATTTTCAACCTTTCTAAAGTTGCAACATGTTCTTCATGGTGTGATGACCACAAATCATAAAATTATTTATGTTGCTACTTCATAACTAAAATTTGATACTGTTATGAATTTCAGTGTAAATATCTGATATTCAGATTTCTGACATGCAACTCAACTGAAAGAGTCATTTGATCACAAAGGGGTCCTCACCCACACATCGAGAACCACGTTTCTTCTGCAACATGATCAAAGCTCATATGAACTCAGAGACCAGAGAGCAGCATACACAAGATGTGCAGGTGTCCTATGCATATGTGTTATGGCTTCAAACTTAGGGTTCTCAGTGTGATTCCTAAATGTGTATATATGTGGGTCTCTGATTCTTGTACCTTCTCTTTGGCTATTTTCCTCTTGTTTTTATGTCTTATCCAAATCTGATGTGATAGTTTTATTTTCCCTTACCATATTTTGTTTTCTCATATTTTATTATTATCTCTTAAAATCCTGTTTGTTTACTAAGAAAAGACAGAAAGAGAATGGATTCAGATTGGACAGGAGGTATGGAGGAACTTGGGGGAGTACAGCAAAGAAAAAAAATCAGTATATTTTATATGTGGGAAAATATATCTTCAATAAAAAGAAAACTAAAAGAACAAATGTTATTGTCACAAGGTTGTTCACTCACCTCCCCTTAGCATCTTGAAGCAACAATAGAGATACTGAGTACTATTGTTTGTATTCTAGGTAAGATACTTACTATTAATGGAGGTATTGTGATGAAAAAGTAGAGTAAAGGTGTGGTGATTTCTTTAATGCACGTGGAGGTAAGTGGACCACATTGTGGCATCAGTACTTGCAACATTAAATGGTTTCCTGGGATGGATCCAAAGTCATCAAACTTACATGACAGGTCTTTCAATCACTGATCCATCCCTCCAAGACACATGTAATTACTTTTAAAGCTAGTCATGTGGGCACATTGGACCACTTATCTTTAAGAAGCATTACTAGGAAGTTATTGTTGATGGTTCAACATTTCTGAAGATGAAGGATTGAGGCCTTGTTTAATCTCTTCATGACAAACATGGTACCCTAAGGGTAACCCTAAGGGTCCAATATGGGAACATATACCTTAATGGTTCATAATAGTGGGGTAATTGGACTTAAGGTCTTCTAAAATATGAGGAAATATTGCCTGGTTCTGGAAATCTAACCAACTATCCAGGGCTAGTGCCTTTATTAATCTTGAAATCTACAGCAACTTTACTAAATAAGCATAATTTCTAATTGCAATCTAAATACTTATCCTTGAACTTGCAGATAAATATAGTTTTACACCTCATCAAACATCTTATAGCCCCAGACAAAAACCATTAAAATACAGAAATCAACAAAAATACAGATAACAGGTAATTGTTTGGTGTTCAGTCTTAGCTGATCTGTCAATAATAGTACTTCTCCATATAAAGCTCAGGAAACATCATGCAAGACAAGGAAGAAAGACTATAAGGAACAAAGGGTTTATTATGAGATTGCAACTCTTTGAAATGGAGTCAGTCTTAAAATATTTACATGTAAATAATATACAGACTAAACAGGTTGTATTTATATATTCATTAATATAAATATATCTGTATATGTGTCCTTGTGTGTGTGTGTGTGTTTGTAGATATGGAAAGTTAGTTAAAGATAAAATGAATTTGAGAGAACAGAAGAGGCATATAGGAAACATTAAGAAGGGTAAGAGAAGGAGGAATGGTATAACTATAATTAATATAAAAATATATTAATAAAATTTTAACTTTAGAAATACAGAGTAATGCATAAAAAATGTCTAACAATATGATGAATTATAGCAGATGATATGCACTCTAAATGCCTACTGCACTCCATTTCTTTGCAATGTCTTGCAGCTTCTTGGCCTCAGATTTTTCTAGATATATGTAATAAGAGTATTGAAGTTTCTTATCTAGGTTCATTGTCATTTATTTAATACATCCTACAGAAATAAAGAAAAAGGGCTATAGCTTCAGGAATAAGCCTTGTTAAAAAAAATCAGAAAAAAATTAAAACAACTTGTCAAATTGAACATATTCAACATTAAATATACTCAGAAATTTTAAACATTCAGCAATGAAATGAAATAGCACAATATAATAAATGTATATCTAGAGTTTGGAGTAAAGAATTGTAAGGGTGTAGGGCTCAGAGGTAAAGAGTCTGTTTTGCTCTTTTTTTTTTTTTTTTTTTTTTTTACCTTTGTTAAATGGAATAAGTATATTGGAAAATAGAGAAACATTATTATTCATTGCATTTTACGAGATATATAAAAATATTATACTCGAGTCTTTAATCCAGGCATGTTATTATATTATGTATATTATATACAAATCTTTCATATGTGTATGTATCAACCGTCAAAAAAAACATTCCAATCCTCTTTTCTATTATTCTTTTTTTTTCTTGCTGATTGTTTTTATTAATTAATTAATTTAATTATTAAAGATTTCTGCCTCTTCCCCGCCACCACCTCCCATTCCCTCCCCCTCCCCCAATCAAGTCTTCCTTCCTCCTCAGCCCAAAGAGCAAGCAGGAAATTGAAAACACTATCCTGAGTGAGGTAAGCCAGACCCAAAAAGAGGAACATGGGATGTACTCACTCATATTTGGTTTCTAGCCATAAATAAAGGACATTGAGACTATAATGCGTGACTCTAGAGAAGCTAAATAAGAAGGTGAACCCAAAGAAAAACATATAAGCATCCCCCTGAATATTAACCTTCATCAGGCGATGAAAGAAGACAGAGACAGAGACCAACATCGGAGCACTGGACTGAAGTCTCACGATCCAAAGGAGGAGCAGAAGGAGAGTGAGCACGAGCAAGGAACTCAGGACGGCGAGGGGTGCACCCACACACTGAGGCAATGGGGATGATCTATCGGGAACTCACCAAGGCCAGCTGGCCGGGGACTGAAAAAGCATGGGACAAAACCGGTCTCGCTGAACATAATGGACAATGAGGACTACTGAGAACTGAAGAACAATGGCAATGGGTTCTTGATCCTATTGCATGTAATGGCTTTGTGGGAGCCCAGGTAGTTTGGATGCTCACCTTAATAGACCTGGATGGAGGTGGGTGGTCCTTAGACCTCCCACAGGGCAGAGAAACCTGCTTGCTCTGTTTTGCTCTTGCAAAGGACACAAATTAGTTCCCTATGCCAACACGAGGAGGCTCACAATTGCCTGTGACACCAGCTCCAGGGTATATCATCAGTGCCCTCTTCTGGCCTAACAAAGTACCACAATCCACATGCACATATTAACATATAAAATAAAATAAAACAAGTTTTAAAGAATATGAATGCTACATTTTAAAATAAATTTCATTTAAAGCAAAAATATACTTGCTTTATTTCTTTGATTTTGAAAAGAAGTGGAATTTTATTATTCTAAAAACTAGACAATCAAGCAAATTATTGAATGATTATAACCCAACACAGCATTATTACCAGCAGAACCATCTTGATAGAGACATTAGGACTGCTGACATTTTTCACAGGACACCAGAGGAAGCATTGGGTCTCAGATTTAAAAAGTAACAACATGCAAACTTTTAGTATAATAATCAAATTGATTATTTGAATAAAAGGTGTTGGGCCCAGGATGCAGCTCTGTTGTAGTCATGGTACATGTTGTGACTGAGGATCTGTAATCTGAACAATTTCCAAGAAGCTGTGATCCATCATAACTATGGTAAAAGGGGGAGTGTTTGTGAACCCACCTATGGGGAAACACATCTTTAATCCAAGCACTTGTGCGACACTCTCAGGTAATCTTTGAATTCAAAATCAACCTACTCACAAAATGCATTCCTGGCTGGCCAAGGCTACAGAGAAACCATGTCTGGAAAAAATTAATAAACACAGGGTGAGAGCGGATGTGCTCTGTTAGTCAGCTTTCCGTGTTGTGGTTAGATAGATTTTTCAAGCCACTCACAACATCCTGTAAACTTTATTCTGGCTCTGCCCCTGGTCAACTGAATCAGCACCATGCTGTCCGTGCTCCTAAACCTTGTGTCTATTGGTGAGTCCTGCTGGGAATGAAGGGTGTGGAAAAACAGGGTGGAAATCTCCTCCTGGGAGGCTGGGCCCATCCACGACAGAAACTCTGGCTTTCCTGGTAGATAATGGCGCATAAGTTCATTTTTCAAAGTGACCTCTGGGCTAGACAATGGTAGTACACACCTTTAATCCCAGCACTGGGGAGGCAGAGGCAGGCAGATCTCTGTGAGTTTGAGGCCAGGCTAGTGTACAAGAGCTAGCTCCAAGATAGCTAGAGAATGTTACACAGAGAAACCCTGTCTCAAAAGCAACAACAACGACAAAAATGTGAACTCTGGTTCTGCTGTACAAAGGCCCAACAGAGATGGGGAGTTAAGATCACCAGGTTATTGGAAGGAGATAGATCATCCATCATGAGTTTTTCTTTCTAGGCTTCTTCCTACTCCTGACTCCGTTGGCAAAACTAGGTGAGTCCATCCTTAAAACCATCGAATAGATAAGTTTCATTCTAGCAATAGAGCCTTCATTATGAGGTTTTGGAGAGTGGTTTCCATTAGGGACTCTGGTAAGTTTTCTGAACTTTGAAATTTGGATGCTAGAAACCTGCCTCCCAGTTCTCTCTGAGATACTCTCAGACACTGCTCTTGATTGAGTTAGACATCAACTTTAATCAGATAAACTTTTTTTTTCTTTGGTTTTTCAACACAGGTTTTTTTCTGTGTGGCCCTGACTCTTCTAGAGCACACTTTGTAGAGCAAGGCTGCCCCTTAACTCAGATATTTGCCTGTTTTTGCCATCCAAATACTAAGATTGGAAGAGCGTGCCAAATACTTGAAGAATAAACAATTTTAATTAAAAATAAGCTTCTCCTTTGCTATTTCTCATCTGATCACTCCCACATACTTTGAGATTTTGTTATAATTTATGACTTTCAAATACATTTTTCACTTGACAAATGACTGAAGTTATTATTTTTGTCCTCAAACATGATGCTACAGAAAGAATTTGTGTGCCACCTGCAAAATATTGCAGCCTCTTATTTTTGCTTGCTTTTAGTGAGCTACTTATACATTCTCTACATGAAGATGTTCTCATGCTTCTTATTAGCAGACTTCCCTTTCAGCTTGAAGGACTCCACAGTATCTCAAGGGCTTATGGTTGTTGACTCTGTTTGCTACTATTTTTTTTAAAAAATGCATAATCTGTATTTCTAAATAACAGTGTTGCTGACATTTAGAGCAGACTTTTTCTTTGTTACACTCATTTCATTGATTACACCATGCTGGTCTCTTGTGACTTGTAGGTCTTTGCTCAGAACTCAGCCATTGCATATATTTGAATTCCCTCATGTGTTCTTTGCTTCTCTTATCATTCTGATTTCAGGATCTCTTACAATAGCAATACATTCTGAGATCATGATTATTTGAGATAAATTTCTTTTGTGCTCCATGACCTTCTTGGACTTGATCATGGTCATTTTACTCCAGGTTTAAGAGTTTTCTATACTCTCTTCTCTACAGTTATTCTGCTTATTTTTATTAGCTGTTATTCTTGTCTTTTTCTTATTGTTTTGCTAATTCTTTGATAATTTTATGCAATTTATTTTAATTACATTAACTCTCCTGCCTAAACTCATCCTAATTCCACACCTCTATACACACAAGGAAATCACTGTGTTACTTTATCCTTTTGTAATTTTTGTGACTAATTATTTGGTATTGGGATGGTATAAAAAAAATCCTGTCATTCTTCTTCATCGTATATTCATTCTACCCATCAGATTATATAATGCCTGATCTAAGAACACTCATTCTCCTATTTTATCACATGTAATTTTAAAACATTCAATTAACTTTTTAAAAATTTGCATTTGGCATGCACCCACAGACATATACACTCCTGTTTTATGTGTGCTTATACATTTGAATCTGTGTGTGTGTGTGTGTGTGTGTGTATTGGGTGTTGGGTGTACTTTTGCTATAGCACAAGTGTGTACGTCAGAGGACAACCTTCTGAAATCAGTTTTTGCTTTTCATCATGTGGGCCCAGCAATGGAACTTAGCAATTCAGACATAGCAGCAGCAGACTTTACCTCCTTAGACAACAAGCAGGTCCACAAACGTGTCAAATTCAGTAGTTGCATGCTTTACTTAAGATGAATGTTGCCAGATTTTTTTCTGTTGTTTAATGATTTATTTCCAAACTTTATAAAATATTATAGAGTTTGATTTTATATAGTTAGACACTCTTATTCTTTGATAAAAGACTACTCCTTTTAAATTTAATTTCTTGAGACTTTCATATATGAGTACTATATTTGCATCATTTCTATGTCTGTATCTATATCTATCTATATCTGTATCTATATCTGAGGAACTTGATATTCTATGCCATGGATACTTCCCCAATCAAGTTTCTTGATGCTCTGTGCTCAATATTTAAGAAAAGCAAACAACATGAATGTCTTTCAGCTGATGAAGAGATAAGAAAAATGTCTCATATGTACACTCTATAATACTTTTCAGTGGTAAGTAAGAATGAAATCATGATATGTTCAAAAAAATACATGGACTTAGAAAATATTATACCAAGTGATGTTACACAGACCATAAAAAATGCAACATTTCCAGCCTGGTCTACAAGAGCTAGTTCCAGGACAGGCTCCAAAACCACAGAGAAACCCTGTCTCAAAAAACCAAAAAAAAAAAAAATGCAACATTTCTCTAATGTCTTGTTCTAGTTACCAATCTTTATTCATGGTGTCTTATAATTCTGTCACTGTTTTAAAAATGCTGCAGTGAATTAACTGTTATGGGCTTCATAGATCTTCCTTTCCTCTGTATTTACTACCAGAGCCTCAGCATTGTTCTCGGGCATGTTTGACTTCTCTGATTTTCATGTGCAAGTTTATCCACAGACACCTTCATATTGAAGAGAACCATCACCTCTGTCACATGCAGATGTTCTGTAGATGTTAATAGACCTTTACTATTAATTCTAACCTGAGAATGGATTTGGGTAAATTGGTTGCAACCCTGGACAGGATGACATTGGTGTCAGTTTTCTATGTTTCATTACCTTGCCTCCTCTGTTTTGAGATCAGATGCTCTTGGGAGCTGGGCTTCCTGGTACAGTAAATTAATGGCCATATTTCACGATGAGGGACAATTTTTCACTGGGGTACTTAAAAGCATCTATTTGAGCAGTGTTACAAGATGCCCACACTATTAGGAGTATACATTGTCTTCATTGCAGTGTTTTGCAACTGTCTCTATTCTCAAATACATCTACCAAGTGGATAGGGAAGAATGACCAAGATTCATTTGCTGACAATCAGGAGTCCAAATACTTTTTATCACCAAGTATCCAAAGAAACAGAACAATGCTATTCTCTCAATATTTCACATGCAAAAGGAAAGAGCCTTAAAATGGTTGAGAAACTATATGTCTGCCTCTAACTTGTCACTCAGTGTAGGAACATGATCTGGTGTGACCTCTGTGGATGAAGCTCTGTACAAGAGTACATAAGGGGCAGAGTAGTACAAAGGACTCATGCCTACTGTTTTGTTGTCAATTTTCTCAGTTCTGTGGTCCTAAGGGCTGACTCCCCTCACTCCTGAGGTCTGGAACATTCACAATGTATTTATAACCCAGTATTGTTAGATTTTTAGAGTCACTGAAGGTGAGTCAACAGCATTCCTTTTTCTTTAACTTAGTGGCCATAATTCCTATCTGTGATCTCATAAATGAGTTTTCCCTCTAGTCATCTGATATAATTTCTTTTTAGATTTCACTTTTTTCATGATCAAATCTACTTCATTATTTAATACTTACTCGAAATTTTCAATTAACAAATATTAGCATAGAAAGACACTCCATATGTTTATAGTAATTTGGGGACATACATTCCATGAAAATGAACCTATTTTGTTTGAGACTTCCCTTGGGAAGACACAACACATGCAGTTATGGTCACCCCATAAAAGAAGCCCAGGACAGACCAAACAATGATTGCATCAATGTCCAAACCTTTGAACTGTGTGTCTGCTGAGATTACTAGTAGCAGTATGGATAAGGGTTTATTTGCAGAAAAAAGGAAGACTCAAAAGCATTACTGAAAGCTCACCTCAATATGGGTGATTATCATGAAAGCCAAAACCATGGAGCTCCCTGCACAACTTGCTGGCAACCCCTTTTAGAATTCAGCAGGAAAACTAACTTACAGTTTCTATAGAGTGGGAAGGGCCACTGGTGAACCTTGCAAGTTTCAGTTCTTCAATACATTGATGTTTGTTTACCTCTTGAGTCCCTTGACCCTTTGAAGCTCTAATATTGAAACCAATGTTTCAGTTCAGAGAAAAGTATCAAACAATGAACCCCGAAGAAGTAAAATTTGGAGGTTCACCTCTCAGGAATGAAGGTAGATCACTAAATATTTTACTCTGGGTATTTTTCTACAGGAATTAGTAACAAATCTTCACTGTCTGCCTGGCCAAGCCATGTTGTTTCTCAGGGACAGTATGTGACCCTTACTTGTGACACTCACAGTGAGTCTAATAGATTCAAGCTGTACAAAGAACATGGAACTCCTATTCCTCAGTTCCATAACAGAATATTCCAGAAGACACTTCTCTTGGGACCTGTGACTCCAGCATATGCAGGAACCTACAGATGCTATAGTTATAATCAATACCATGATGAACTCTCATCATACAGTGAGCCTCTGAAGATCATAATTTCAGGTCAGAGATCATATTTGTTTTCCACATCATTTGTTGTGTATTTCCATTCCACCAACTATTCCCACCTTAGAATTTGTAAAACAGGCTTTAGTCAGAGTCTCAGAATTATAAAGGAATATTCAACACAAGGAATTGGAGACTATGATGAGCATAACAATATACCCAAGGCCATGTATATTCTTTTCCCTGAAGCTTAATGAGTCTTGAATAAAACAAGAAAAACTTGGGCCTGAAGATGGAACTCATTATCAACAAGATGGCATCAGGATGGGAAAATATCCTCAATTATCCTGACTCTGCAGAACCACAAGTGTTGAAAAAACAGAATAAGTAAAATCAGTTGCTCCACTTGTGTGCAGTACAAAGCATTATAAGGGGGACACCCTACTTCTAACTCTGATAGTTGAGGAAGTTTCCAAGTCCCAAGAAATTCATCGGGCCTCTAAAACAATGCAAGGCAAAAAGAAATGGATTCCTTTCTAGTGATTTGAACAGTAACATATCCCTGCAGAAAACTGATTTATGTTACCTGAGTTTGTTTCTGATTTCTGGCCACAAGAGCACTTGTGCTCTCTTTAAGAATCACATTGGTAATAATTGTATTGTAGTGACTGGTAAGAATACAGAGACCCATATTAAGGACAACTTAAAGGCTGGGGAAAGGATGTGCAGAAAATAGTAAAGGAAGGTAATGCATCAACATGTTAGAAGGAAACAATGCAAATGATTCTAGATCAGGAAGGCCTTGGAGAAGTTTGAACCATAGAGGTCAGAAGTATTTGGCTGATACCTACCTTCACTACTGATTCTCTTATCTTGTCAAGAATCACACTTGGTCAAGGTATCTCAAAATGACTCATGGAGGAGCATGTTAAAATCCTTGCCATGTTTTCTGCATTTCCTGAACTTAAGAAGGGACAGCAGTGGCTATGGTAGACAGGTTCAAATGATGCATTCACAATAAATCAATTGGAAAATATCGTGCTGCTACCAGGACCAAATAAGTGGGAAATAGTCAAAGAAAGATAGGAGAATCTGTGTACAAAGCAGACATATAAACAGAAAAGGAAAGGATACTGAAACACTAACAGGAAGAACATATTAAGGGGGAAAATAGCATAGGAATTCTGGGATACATAGATTGATAGCAGGTTCATACTCACAATCTTTTTATTCCTAGGAATCTACAGGAAGCCTTTTCTTTTGGCCCTACCAACTTCCCTGGTAAAATTAGGAAAGAAGGTGACACTGAAGTGCCATTCAGAGATTACGTTTGACACTTTCACTTTGACTTCACATAGAATGGGAGTAATCAAGGACTCTTATCAGCTCTCTGCAGAATCTCATCTTGGGATGTCCTATGCCAAATTCCCAATAGGTCCTGTGACACCTGACCATGCTGGGACTTACACATGCTATGGTTCTTACCACCAAACACCATATGAGTGGTCTGAATCCAGTGATTCTGTTGACATAAAGATTACAGGTAAGAGGGTGCTACCTGGTCCTAATCCTCTCTGTGATGCAGAACAGTTATTCTATTGACTAGAAGTCCTGGGAGGTTGTGGGAAATAGGAGTATTGGAAACTTAGAGAAAGGCAGCCTGTGGAAGTATATTACTGACATAGACAATGAAAACAGAAATACAAGAAAAGGTCATTAGTTATAATGTAAAGCACAGATACAGGAATGTCAAAAAATCCATAACTAGAGGTAAAGAGAAAAGAGTAATTTGATGAGCTTGATATAACAATATCATCCTTCTACTAATATTCAATGTCCTCAACAATTCAGAATTGTGTTTACTTTCTACGTCTACAAGACATCTTCTGGAGACATAGACATATTCTGTGTCTTAGCCAAGTTTATGTGTTGAGTGTGGTTGGTTCTTCATGAGATCTGAGGTCTTGGTACAGATGACACCCATAAAATTTTTATCTAGTTTGACAGTACTTCCATTCTTGTGGTTGACTGGTTATTCATCCAAGGATAGCATAATCCTGGGTAATTGAGGAGACCACCAGTTGCTGTCTGTTCTCTACATTTCCAAACTGTTGTCAGCCCATGTTCCAAACAAAGTTATCTAGGATGGGTAAAAGAAATCCTATAGTGGTTCTGCCTGGAATACACAGACACAAATAATACAGAGAAATGGAAATAAATACAAATAATACATCAGGCAGGGAGACTGAGAGAAAGACTCAGAGATAGAAAGGGTTGAGGAAATAGTAAGCATTGCATGTGTGCAAAGAGAAAACCTGCAAAAAGTCTTAAGGTTGAATGAAATATTTGAAAGATAAAGTAATAATGGCAAATATTGGATAGTTCAAAGCAGAGATAGGGAGGCAGATGATAGGTTACACTTGAACAGTAAATATATTACAAAGGAGGGAAGATCATCATGGCCCCTGTATAAGGGAAGCAAACACATTTATGGAATATTCTGTCCTTTGAAAAGAGAGATTCATTAACACAGATACAGAAAAAGAGACAAGATAGAAAATGAATTACACAGAATGTAATTAAATGTAATTAAAAATTACATTTTTAATATACATAGAATAAGGAAGTTATAGGTCATAAAATTGGTAACAAACCATGAGAAAGGGAAGGAGATTAACAAAGAGGGATGGGAAAATAGGAGGAATGCATATGCCATGGAAGGGTCAATGCCAGGAAGAACCAGCAAAAGTGGCATACAGGAATAGGGTGGGAAGAAAATGAACAGAATGGACTGTATGATGATGTCTTAATGAAGTCCATTGCTTTATGTCCCAATTAAAACAAAATAATAAGTACCTCTAATTATACCCTTTGATTGAAAAAACATTTGAAAAACCTGAAGGTATAAGGAAGAACACGTGGGAAAGAGAAGTGAATCAGAAGAAGTTGAAGAACAATATAAAATAATAGTGTTAATATGATAAATAATACACTGTCATAAGTATATAGATATGTATAGAAACAATAAAAGACAAAGAGGGCATGAAATAAGAAACTCTATTTTAAGAAAGCAAAACAGTTTGGAAAAATGAACAAAATACATTGTATGTAAAAGTATTTCATAATCAAGTCAATTAATAAATACTATTAAAATATATTAATAAAAAACTTCTAAAAGACACAAGTCATGATCCAATGAATGCAACTAGACAAAGAAACTCTCAAAAAGCAAAATGGTAGAAAGAATGCTTGTGTAACACAGTGAAGTCAGAGACACAGATAAGATTGAAGAAGGCAAAGGAAGAGGAATAGAGAGGCAGGGAGAAATGTAGAGAAAGAGAGAGAGAGATCACAGAAATGGAAGCAGGAAAATGGAACACTAAGGAGCACACTGATAAGGAACTGCCACTCTAACTGTCTCTGCCCCTTTCCTTCCAGGTTTATACAAGAAACCTACTCTGTCAGCCATGATGGGCCCTGTGGTGATGCCAAGAGAGAACATGACCTTGTCCTGCACTTCTGATCATCATTTTGACATGTTCCATCTGTCCAGAAAAGGGGTACCTCAGGTACTTGGACTGCCTGCAGTTCAGAGTCACAATGGAACATTCCAGGCCAACTTCCTTCTTGATCCTGTGATACAGGAAGAGAACTATAGATGCTATGGCTCTTTCAGGAACTCCTGCAATGTGTGGTCATCCCCAAGTGACCCATTTTACCTTCCTGTCATAGGTAAGAAAACCTCATCAGTATCTCATGTTTTGAGACTAATAAAATCCTAAAGCCATGTGTGAAAAACATTCTACTGATGATGGAGAGAAAATCTCATAGAAAGTTTGAAAGAAGCATTGCCATGAGTCCTGTTATGTGTGTGTGTGTATGTGTGTGTGTATACATATATATGTATATATACATATATATGTGCATATATGTCTGTGTGTGTGGTGTGTGTACTAAAACAATGATGTACTCAGCAAGCTATATAAATAAGACATCACACAATATAAGAATATATATACACATTAACACATAGAACAGAAATAATCAAAGAAAAAGTGGCCGTCAACTTAAGAGTGGTGGGGAGTATGGGACATCTTGGAGAAAGAATATCTGGAAGGGTTTGGAGAGATGAAAAGATGTAGGAAGGGATCTAATTTATATTTCAATTAAAACTTTTCAAAAAGCAGTGAAATTTGAGAAAGGGTATCAGATTACAAAATGATAGATAGGGAGCTTCTCAATAAATGCTTACCTTGCTTGGTCAAACACCCTGGGACCTCTCTGTACAAGAGAAATATAGAAGGAAGGCAGGACAGACTCTTACTGGATGAGGTTGGGATCAGTTGAGCAGAGCAGATATGGAGCAGTCCTCCTCATATCTCAGTCACAAAGATCTCTCCACAGTATTCCTATTCTCTCATAAAAACTTGAAATCCAAGGACAGAGTGGCATTCTTTAAGTGAATCACATAAAGACATCCTGTAACACACTGATATTCAGAACTGAGGAGTGAAGTGGTTGCTGGTCACCAACCTAAAAGGACTTTCCATAAGAGGAAGACAGACACCATCATTGACCACCTCTCTCTCCCTCTCCTGTTCCAAGTCTCTTGTAATTTAACCCAAAATTGTCCTTAATGCACATAACCACACTACACGAGTGAGTAAGTTATTCCTCTTCTTCATTTGAACCATAGTCAAAAAAAATCTCTTGGTGTCATGTGCTGTGTCAGCGGCCTCACAGCTCTGTAATCTTCACCTCAATATCTTTCTCTGATTCTCAAACTCTGCAAAAATCATTAGTTAATTAGGGGCAGAATGAGTTCTTTAGCGACTCATCACCTCTAATTCTGCTTCTGAGACCCCTGTAAGTGATCAGAAAGGATAATTTCACTTCCTTCCAAACAACAGTGAAGTGCTAATACTAACTCTGTTTATCCTAGAAATGGGTGATCAGTCATAAAAGAGTAAAAAAGCAAACAGAAGGGAACATATTACACAAACACAATCTGTGATGGAATAGCCTTGACTTCACATTTTTCCTTTTGGAGAATTATTTTTGGTTCAGGGATGTTGTAGATTTATAAGTTCCAACGCAGATTGGCTGAGCACTGGTGTGAATCTCAGGTTAAGACTTTGAACACATGATCTATACATTTTGTTCTGTCCTTTTCCTGTTAGTGGTATAAAGTTGATGAGAAGGAACACTCATGCACAAGTCACATGAAGTAGAAGTTACATATAAGTAAGCTGCAAGAGATAAATTTGAAGTTTCATGATATTCCAGTCTGACAAATTAAAGGAATGATGCTGATTGGCAATGGAATTGCATCAGCACCGTCCTCCTGCACAATTCTTCATGCAAGGTGAAGGACTGTCTGCTCAGGATTTTATACTCTGAAGCCATAGGAACATATAGCTAAAGAATAATCATAAAACATTTTGTAGTGCAGATAGTAACAGAGCCCTGGGTGTTTTGAAAGGTTCCTCCTTACTGCCATTGATATCATATATCATATATAATATACATATTATATTTACTATGAGAATTTTATATGCTAAAACACAGAACACATAGTAATATGATATATGCCATTAATTTCTTATTTTTCATAATTTTATACGTATTATTTCTTCGGTAATTTTAAACAATGTGTTTTGATCATATTCACCCACTTTCTCACCTCCTCCTGGACCTACCTACCAAACTCTGATATATTTTTTATCCATGAAGTTCAATTTTTGACGCCCATATATTCGTGGATATGTGACCTACCAGTGGCTCATGGCCACCTTACTTGTAGCAACGCTCTTGAAACTAATTTTCCCAGTAGTTATTGTTTGCCTATATCTCCTTGACTAAAAGTGGGACTTGATGTCCACATCCCCACTGCATGATGGGATTTGGTCTGGCTTGAGCATCTACTGATCTTGTGCGTTCTGTCACAACTGCTTTTGAGTACAAACATGCAACTTTCCTATGAGGCATGATTAATAACAACTCAGAGACAGAAATTGGGGTTCAACCTGAGGGTCTAAAAAGCAAAGCAGCCAGCTACTGACTCTTACCTCAACCTAGTCCAAAATGGTGATCCTGCCTCCATGAATCTCAGAATGAGACTATGTCTGAGAGCTGTCTTCTCCCGTTTTATAATCCTCTCCAGGGCTGGGAATAAAGGCTTGCACCACTAGGATTAAAGGTATGCACCACCATGTTTCTATGACAAACTAATATAATTACTGGAATTAAAGGTGTGTGTTAACACTGCCTGGTCTGTAAGGCTGACCAGGGGGCTGTTTTACTTTCTGATCTTCAGGCAAACTTTACTTATTAATTACAAATGAAATGTTATTGTAGGAAGACCACTTGTTTGTTTCCCAGCCATCCGAAACAATCATACAGAAACTGTATTAATTAAATCACTACTTGGCCCATTAGCTCTAGATTCTTTTTTTTTTCAAGTTATGCAAGCTATGTGTTTGTTTGTTTTTTTTATTTTTATTCTTTTTTAATTAAAATTTACACCTGTCCCCGTTTCCCATTTCCCTCCCCCTCCTCCCAAATATTGCCCCTCCCCCCACTCCCCTTTCCCTATCCCCATTCTTCTTCTCCTCCCCCTACTCCATTCCCCCTCCCTCTCGATACTGAAGAGCAGTACAAATTCCCTGCCCTGCCGGAAGACCAAGGTCCTCCCACTTCTATCTAGGTCCAGGAAGGTGATCGTCCAAACAGGCTAAGCTCCCACAAAGCCAGTTCATGTATTAGGATCGAAACCTAGTGCCATTGTCCTTGGCTTCTCATCAGCCTTCATTGTCCGCCATGTTCAGAGAGTCCAGTTTCAACCCATGTTTATTCAGTCCCAGTCCAGCTGGCCTTGGTGGGCTCCCAATAAATCAGTTCCACTGTCACACTGGGTGGGTGCACGCCTCGTGGTCCTGACTTCCTTGCTCATGTTCTCCCTCCTTCTGCTCCTCATTTGAACCTTAAGAGCTCAGACCGTTGCTCCAAATTGAGTCTCTGTCTCTATCTTGATCCATCGCCAGATGAAGGTTCTAAGGTGATATGTAAGATATTCATCAGTATAGGATAGGATCATTTCAGGTTCCCAGTAGCTCTAGATTCTTATTGACTAACTCTTATATATTAATTGAACCCAGTTCTAGTAATCTGTGTATTGCCACGAGGCTGTTGCTTACTGGGTAAAGTTTCCGGCACCTGTGTTTGGCACATCCACCTTATTTCTCCCAGCCTTCATTTAGTCCTCCACCCAACTCTGGTCTACCCTATTACAGGCCCAAAACAGCTTCTTATTAACTAATGGTATTCATAGCATACAGTGAGGAATCCCTCTTCAAAATACCACTACAGTCCGCATGTGTTCACAACACAGTCTTCTTGGTAATTATAATCAAGTTCATTTAGCTAATTTTGGCCCAGCTGTTTTCCACAATGAACACTGAAGATTTGTAGAAGTGGAAGTGATGTAAATGTCCCATTTAGAGCCAAGCATTCCACAGTGTTTTATTTTCTGCACTTTAGCAAGTTGTGGGTATCTGTACTGATCACCTATTGCAAACAGAAACTTCCGTGCTGAGGGCTGAGTGATGCATTAATATAGTAGTCTAAAGAGAAGCCATTAGGAATCAGTTTAATACTATGTGCATTTAGCTGAATAAGAGCAGTTCTTCTTCAAGAATCTTGTCCTAAAAATTAATAGTTTATTACTTATCCTTCTATCATTAAATATTAGGCAATATAATTCACTAGTCCTAAGACTGACAACTTATTGGATTTATATCTTTCAGCAGATAATCACGGACTCCTGCATATTCTGATTAGAGTGTCATTTTTGATGGTGGCTATCTTCCTCATGTTCATTATTCATTCTTGGTACTCTGCCAAAAGGAGTAAATATCGGGACGAAGTCAGTGAGTGTCATCTGAGTAGCATGAGAAACTGAGCCTGGAAGAATGCAGGTGTGTGGTCTTCATTTACTTAGCCCAGGACAGGGTCACAGAGGTAGGGATTTACCAATAGAAAAGATAAGCCCTTGTTCTTTCCATCAGGAGACATTTTATGAACGAGAGAGGAGCACTGAAGAGGGAACTGGTAGTGTAGCAATATGATGAGATGGAGCTTAGAACACAGAGATGCAGAACAGCTGACTCTGCTCTGGGGAAGAAGAGCCAACTTGGGTTTTACCATATCTCTCATTAATACATTGGTATTTGAAATGAATTTGCAGTAATGCTTTCTTAGATGTTACTAATTACTTCTGCCCCTAAAAATGCAGCCATCTATGACCAAGAAGGACATGCAACAGGTAGGCCCTCATGTACCCACCCTCTTCCGTATATGATGAGGCCTGCATTCCCTCATGCTCTGTAATAACATGTGCATACAACATCACTTAACATTTACCTCTTTCTAGGAACATGAAAGAAAAGAAATGCTGGAGGTGACATACACAGAATTTGTTCATGGGACATTCAAACAACAAGTGATCATGCCCAATTGCAAGAAGCCTCAGGAATTATCTACAGATACCAGTGTTTACATGGGAGTTGTGAAATGATAAGTTGAGAACAAAGACGTCTATAGGACGTGAGTTCTAAAGGAAGTTATGAAGAATTCTTCTGTGGAGAACACAGCCCTTTTGGCAGCAAAAACTAACATTTGCTGGAATCAAAGGGCAGAGGTCTCTAACTTCAGGACCATCCATCATTATTCCAGCATAGAATTGAATGTGGATTTTCTTTATTTAAAAGTATTGTGGTTATCACTTTTCCTTTGGACATAAGTCAATATACCTTCTGTATAATCTTTTTCATTTATGCCAACCTGTAATGCCTAACTAGCTGTATTTCCTGGACCTACTTGAATTTCATATCAGCAAGAGGCTCATTCTTTTTATTAGTATATATTATTAATATGTAATAATGTTATACAACACACTGATTCTCATGACATTTTCTTATATGTATCTATATTTTGATCATAATCACACCCATTTTCCTATTTTGACTTTTGACTACTGCTGATATCCTTCCAGAAGCCCACACTTAACACTGGGTTTTAGCATATACTGTTCTGTGTATCCAAAATGCTCTTTGTCAAAATATTCTTTTATCAGAAGCATCCATGTCTTTCCTTAATCTTTCAATATAGACTTCTCTATTGAAAAATATTTTCTAAAATGTGACTCAGGTAAGACACCATCTGCTTCTCCCATATTTCTATTACTGTGCTTCTGAAAAGTTAACTCATGTCAATCAAAGCCTTTTGGAAGAGGAATTAAGACTCAGGTAGTAAACAAAACCTCACAAGTATCAGGAAGATCCTGAAGCATACAAGGCTCACACACAGGTTTACCAGTGTCTTCCCCAAAAATGTATGTGTAATTATGATAGCAAAGCAGAGAAGACCCTCCAATTGACTACCCATTTTGGCACAAGGTTATGAAGGTCAGCCACCTTTAATTATCTCCTCATTCATTAGGATGGTTAGTGTTATATTGATGGCTACATTTATTTTTAAAAATTTTAAATTTCTGTGCTTAAGAGAACTATAAATCAAAATTGTACTTGAAATGTTAAAGCTTGCTAGTGGTTCATTTTTGTAATTGACTGGTCATGTAGAATTTTAGGAAAGCTGTTCTTTCTGTTTCTAGAAATAAAAGCTTTCTTTGTACCAGATGGCCTTCTGTTTTCGTGTAGACAGAATGTAAAAGTTTGCCTTTAAAATCACCTGACTGGGGTGTCTGGGGACTGCATTTTAGAATCCCTTGTCTCGGATGTATACTGTTTGTCAGGATATGAATGAAAGTCTCTGCTTTATTAAAATGTGTTAGTGGCCAGACTGTTGAATCTCTGAAGAAACACTCACATCCATATCATCATGATCCTGTAAACAATCCTAGTAAATGCATTAGTTCACCAAAATAGTCCTGGGTGGATCATTTATTGGATGTGTCATGGGTACCCTATCTGGGATCAACAGATGTTTGCTCACATCTCACCAGAGTCATACAGAGTATGTACACAGGAACAATCTTAAATATGATTTTTATAGCTATTATAAAACCCCATGACCTAAAGCTAATTGGGGTAAAATATCTGTTTGGATTACATGTCTTACACAACCCCAGATTACAATCCATTCTGTGAAGCCAAAGTAGGAAGCAACTAAAGCAGATACAATGAAGGTTCATTGCATACTGGATCATTCCTCATGCCTTGTTCAGCCTACTTTCTTGTACAATTTTGGGTGGCCTGACAAACAGTGACACCATCACAGTAGTCTAAACATTCTTACATCAACCATGAATCAAGGAAATTCCCAGCAAACTTGACCATAGACTTATCATGTGGATGTGTTTTCTTGATTCAGAGTCCTATTTCCCAAGTGACTATAGCTTGTGTCAAGTTGACAAAGAAACATCTAGGACATTGTCCCATATATTCCCTTTTGGATTTTAATACCAGTACTGTGAGGTACATTTTTGTGTTTCTGTCTGTCTGTCTCTTGATTTGAAGCTGGAACTTTCTAAGTACCCTACAACTTTGGGTTTTCCTGCTTCAACTTCCCGAGAGTTAAGGTTACAGAGACTGTGAGAATCCCAAAGAAAGAATGTTATTTGAAATCTCTTTAATAGAAATTGTCTTCAAAGAATGCAGCAGAGAGGTGCTTTACTGTCATGTGACTTGAAGATTTTATGCAATATAAAAAAATCTAATTCAAGAAAATAGATGTAAATGGAAATAATGTTTAGCAAAGTAAGCCAGATTCTAAATGGTAAATACTGCACAATTTTAGATGTAAAAACTAATTTAAAATTACATTTTAACTTTTTCATTTTTATTAAATTTTTAGGTTAACATATAAAGTATTGGTTTTCATTATTACAAATGTGTATTGACATATACCTGCATGTTTTTTTGTGTGTGTGTGAGAAAGCGAGAGAGAGAGAGAGAGAGAGAGAGAGAGAGAGAGAGAGAGAGAGAGAGAGAGAGAGAGAGGAACCTAGAAAGAAGGACAGGAGAAGGAATAAAATGCTATTCTTTACACGAGATTTTTTTATTTGAAGAAAATTTCCTTTTAATTTATTTTTTAATTAATATTTTTGCAGTCCAAACATGGTTTTCTCTCCCAGCCCTTCCATTCAACTTCCCATCTTCCCCTTCAACTTCTCCTCCTTTCTATTCAGAAAAGGGCAGACCTCCCATGGGTATCAGGCAGCCAGAGTATATCAAGTTGCAGTAAGACCTGGCACATACTCTCCTATTGAAGCTGCACAAGGCAACCCAGTAAGAGAAAAGTGTCTAAAAAGTACATAACACTGTCAGAGACACACTAGAAGACCAAGCTGAACAACTGTAACATGTGTGGGGACCCTAGATCAGTCTCATACAAGCTCTCTGTTTGGTGGTTCAGTCTCTATGACCCCTTGTGAACTCAGAATGGTTAATTCTGTAGTTTTCTTATGTTTACTTGACCACCCTGGCTCTCACAATCCTTCACCCTTTTCTTCCAATGCATTCCCTGAGTCTGCCAAAGGTTTGGATGTAGTTCTCTGCATGTTTCCATTTGTTCCTTATCCAAGCCTCTCTGATGACAGTTGGGCTAGGAAAAAAAATCTATGAACATAGAAGAGTATCATAAAGAATCATTCGCTGACAATTTTTCCAGTCATGTTTGGTTCTATCATTGATCTCTGGGCTGTCAAGCCTCTGTGTTCATGTCTTCCAGACAGTATTAGGGAAAAACTCCCTCTCATGTTACAGGTCTCAATTTGGATCAGTCATTGGTTGGCTACTCCCACAATTTCTGTGCCACCTTTCCTCCACCATATCTTGTAGGCAAAGTAGGTTATGCAATTGGTACTAATTATGTAATTGGTACTGGTTATGCAATGTGGTACTAATCGCTCCACTGGTCTTGTCTAGTAACAGGACATGGCTGGTTGAGGCTCTGAATCCTCCATCACTGGGATTCTTAGCTAAGATCACACCCATAGATTTCTGGGAGTTTTCATTGCACTAGGTTTCAAGTTCATCTCAGAGATGCTCCTGATTCCAGTTGTCGTTCCCATTACTCTCTCTATCCAGCCTCCTTCCACCTGATCTCTCTACTGTTCCCATGACTACCCCATCAAGACCCCTCCCTCACATCTACCTCTGATATCTATTCCCCCTTCACAAAGAGATTTATGCCATCCCAAGTCACTTTGTTACTTTGATCCTTCAGGTTTTAGATTACTGGATGGTTATCCTTTACTTTAGGGCTAATAGCAGTTTATAAGTGAGTATATACCATGTTTTTCTTCCTGGGTCTGGGTTACATCACTGAGGATGGATGAACTTTTCAAGTTCCATTCATTTACCAGAGAATTTTATGTTTTATACATGCATACAATTTATTTTGATCATATTCAAAACTGACTTATTTCCCTAACTCCTCCCACAAACTGGCAACTTACCAAATCTACATCAGCCCCTTGAAGATCTCCAGAAACAACAAAAAAGGGGAGCAGTGAAGAAATTAGAGCCGGAGAATGGGGAGTTGTGTGGTGAGAGAGGCTGGCCATTGTACATGACATATCTGTTGCACAAATGAACTCACAGCAGCTGTCATTACCTGGTGGATCTATAAATGAATGCGCTACTGTATCCAGTGTGTTAACTTACAATCCCTTCATGCACATAATCAAGAGTGGTATAGCCGGATAAAATGGCTCCACTCAGATTGGTTTGGAAGGTGAGTTCTAAATGGGTGTGACCATCCTGGAATCTGAGCAACTGTAAAGTTCATTTGGACTCCCTGGCTGAGACCTGCCAAGATGCATCCAGGAAAACATTTACACCCTCCTCTCTGTCTCTGTCTCTCTGTCTCTGTCTCTCTGTCTCTCTCTGTCTCTATCTCTCTCTGTCTCTGTCTCTATCTGTCTCTCTGTCTCTGTCTCTGTCTCTCTCTCTCTCTCTTCTTGATTTTTTTGTATTTTCCTACCTGAGAGGTTGCAAGCAAAATCTTACTGTTCTGGCTTGGAGAACAATTGACAAGCATTTTATCTCCCTTTATAAGCTCTCCATACACTGGCTCTATGTGAATAAAGTGGCAGAGCTGTTGTTCTATTTTGTTCCTCTTACTTTGAAGCTTAGTAAACAGCTGATAATTGTGTAATGATTTGGTCTATAATACAGGTTAAAATCTGTGTTAATTCCATGCTCACTTATGGTCATGAACCTGTGAGGGGTTTCATGAACCCTTTCTATTTAAAGAAAACATTCTACCCTCCCCTGAGGTCTTGGACCTTTAGACTTGTTGCCAGCTATGGCAATCCCTGCAAATGCTATGGGTAGCAGAGAAATAAACCTTGAGAGGTAAAGAGGAAACACAGTTCATCATGACTTAGTTAGCCTGACTGTTACAGACTTCTTGACTCTGATCCCAAGCAGTTTATTTTATACACAATGAAAAATAGTATGCTTTGAGAAAAACAAGCTTCCTGGTGTATTACATGCCCAAGGCAAAAGGAACTATAATGACATCAAAACTCAATGCAAAGTACGTGTTATTTCTTTTGAGAAAGTAGGCTACCTGTATTTAGTTTAAAGTTCATTAATATTTTATGTTATCTAACAAAGTATAGAATCTTTACCGCATATTTATACATATCTGTCATTCTCTCTCTCTCTCTCTCTCTCTCTCTCTCTCTCTCTCTCTCTGTGTGTGTGTGTGTGTGTGTGTGTGTGTGTGTGTGTGTGTGAAGGAGAGAAGAGAGAAAATTAAAGTCTCATTTTTTGTGGTGATCCCTGAAACTTGCAAATGTGTGTGATATAGAGAGGAAGGGAGCATAAGTGGAGTGGCGAATGAAGAATGGTGGGAATGGTGGGTAACAGAATACATGTATGGTAAATCAGAAAGGAGAATCAACTAGGAGAAGAATGGGAACCAGCAAGGGGAGGGGAGGCTGTGACCTAAAGTCTTATATGAACAAACTCTTCAGCTCAAGTCATCTAAAACAATATATAGAGACAAACACCAACTTTGGAACATCTAGATCAGCCCTTTTAAGGATCAGAGGACATCAAAAAAAGGTGGCCAGTGGAAAGAACACAAGAGTTAAAGAAATGGGAAGGAATAATGTGAGAGGCTGGTCTCTGATGACAAGGCTATTACAAAAATGAACGAACAGCACCTGTGATTACCTAGTGGATCAAAAACCATGAATATGCATCTCTATACATGATGTAATGATGACTAAAATCCCTCAGGTATTTTCTCAAGAGGAGTTAGTAGCAAGATAAAGTGATGAGACCTTTTTCTAAAAATTTTAGGCAATAGTAAATGGCAGTGTTATCTTGGTATTTCTGCTAGTGTGGTTTTTAATTAAAATGTACACTTACCACAATCTATACTCACTGCAAGACAAGTTTGAGAGTTTCTCTAAATCACAGAGTCAGCCTATGGGCATGTCTGGGCCATATTTTCCTGGTTTTTTTTTTAAGATATTGTGAGAGGACCTGGTCACTATTTAGGGAGTGACACCATTTCCTAATCAGGAAAGTTCTTCAAATTAAAGTGAAATAAAAAAGCTAAGAGTAAGCATGTTTTCTTTGAGTTCTGATTATTAACTATGGATAAAATATGACCAGTTATCTGAGTTAAGCGACTGTCTCTGATACTTACCCATAATGATGGAACTTAATTCAAATAAACCTTTTATAGCTTAAAATTACAAAGGAAAATGGTTAAATAGAAGTGGTATGATACACACATGTGGACCCAGAGCTGGGCAAGATGGAGAAAAATGAACTCATATTTGAGGCAAGTCTATTCTTCAGGAGTGAATTCTGGTATACACTGGGCTGCATAATCAACCCTGCAAGAAAAAAATAAAAAGAAATTTAAAGTGAAAAGAGATGCAGGAATTTGATCACCACTATAAATTCCTTGAGAAAACCATTCCTAAAAGTCAGAAATATAAAAAGAAGAATTCTACTCTCTTATAAGAGACTATCCAAGAGTAATTGAGAACTAAGTATTTCACAAAGAAAGTGTTTCTTTTGCTTTTGAAGTAACAAATACAGAAATACGTGGCCAGGAACTCAAACCTCACACATCCTGTTGGTCAATCTACTCAATAACAAATATCTGATGTTGTGAACTCACATGCAGATGAAGCTAACTGAAACTATACCTGCAGTAGAGCCACACAGGATACCAACATCTTTTTCTCAAAGATTACAAACATGTAAGTGGGCTACAAAGGAAGAGAGGGCCACCACAAAAACTAGAACCATGCTTTACAGAAAGACTAGTTGAATTTAGGAGAGTCGATGATAGACTAATATCCTTAGCATTATGCATAGGTAGCAGTAACACAATTTCAATGTTTTGGGCTTGGTTACCTCTATTATATAAATGTCTGGGTTGCATGCTGACTGTTGGCTTCTCGAGACTGAGGGCCTGAAAAATGAACATGGACTCTCAAGACTGTGCTAACTTTTTTAAAAATGTGTCATGGATACAAGGATCATAACTTCACATAATGAAGGCAATCTATAGGAAACACATAGTCAACATCAACCCTAATACAGAAAAATGCACAGCAATTCCTGTAAAATCAGGGAAAACACCCTCTTTGGGCACATAACACCATCCAGCTCAGTCTGTCTGGTGCTGGGGGCAAATCCTCAGGGCAAGTAGGCAGGCGAGACTTCCTTTGTTTCACTGGCCTGCCTGCTCCAAGCAAGGTAGGCGCTTTGTTTACGAACTACCCAACCTGCACGGAGATCTGATCTTGGCACCAGGAGAGACGGCAGTGGGGTGAGTTTGTGACTGGCGGTGGCGGAAGCAGCCCTGGACAGGGAACTCTGAAGTTCCTCATCCCCCACCCTATACTCCCTGGGCTCCCTGCAGGGGCTCTACACCCCGCATACTGCCTCTCTCTTCTTGTCCCACCCAGCTTGCATCCAGAACCTTTCTTCCTTCTGCCCCTTTCCTCTTTGGGCACATAACACCATCCAGCTCAGTCTGTCTGGCGCTGGGGGCAAATCCTCAGGGCAAGTAGGCAGAGGAGACTTCCTTTGTTTCACTGGCCTGCCTGCAACAAACAAGGAGAGACATCACTGGAGCACCAGGAGAGCTATCACTGCAGAGAGCCATCACTGGGAAGGTACATCAGTAGGCAAGGAGACCTGATCCGGTAAAAGAAGATCCATAGGGGAGCATTCGGAGAAAGAGTTGGGCAGGCGCCAATGCAAGAATTCACCCAACAATCTGAAAAACTATATGAAACCACCAGAACCCAGCGACCTCCCAACAGGAGGACATGAACACCTTAATCATGAAGAAGTAGATAAAATTGACTTTATGAAAGTGATTGACGCCCTTAAACAGCATGTAAAAAATGCCCTTATAGAAATGGATGAGAAGTATAACAGAAAGTTTGAAGAATTGAGTAAATCAGTGAATGATACCCTAGGAAACCAAGGAAAAACAATGAAACAGATAATGGAAACAGTTCAAAACTTAAAAACTGAAATGGAGGCAAAGAAGAAAACACAAACAGAAGGCCAGCTGGACAGGGAAAATCTAGGTAAACGAATAGAGACTACAGAAGCAAGCATAACCAACAGAATACAAGAGATAGAAGAAAGAATCTCAGATTCTAAAGATACCATAGAGAAAATAAATACGCTGATCAAAGAAAACAGCAAGGCCAACAAATTCTCATCACAAAACATTCAGGAAATATGGGACACAATAAAAAGACCAAACCTAAGAATAATAGGAATAGAAGAAGGAGAAGAAGCACAGCTCAACGGTCCAGAAAATATATTTAATAAAATTATAGAAGAAAACTTTCCCAACCTTAAGAAAGATATACCTATGAAGGTTCAAGAAGCATACAGAACACCGAATAGGCTGGATCAAAAAAAACATCCTCTCGCCATATAATAATTAAAACACAAAGCATACAGAATAAAGAAAGAATACTAAGAGCAGCAAAGGAAAAAGGCCAAGTTACTTATAAAGGTAAACCTATCAGATTTACACCTGAATTCTCTATAGAAACCATGAAAGCCAGAAGGTCCTGGATAGATGTACTGCAGAAACTAAGAGACCATGGATGCAAGCCCAGACTACTATACCCAGCCAAGCTTTCGTTCACTAAATGGAGAAAACAAAATTTTCCAGGATAAAAACAAATTTAAACAATATGTAACCACAAATCCAGCCTTACAGAAAGTAAAGAAGGAAAATCACTAACCAAGGAGTCCAACAATGACCACAATATCTCAGGCAACTAGAGACCCTTCACCAGCGCAACACAAAGAAGGGGAACACACAAAATTTACTACTAAAAAAATGACCGGAGTTAACAACCACTGGTCATTAATATCACTTAATGTCAATGGACTCAACTCTCCTATAAAAAGGCACAGACTAAGAGATTGGATACGAAAACAGGATCCAACATTCTGCTGTTTACAAGAAACACACCTCAACCACAAAGACAGGCACCTACTCAGAGTAAAGGGTTGGGATAAGGCTTATCAAGTAAATGGACCTAAGAAACAAGCAGGGGTGGCCATACTAATTTCTAACAAAGTTGACTTCAAACAAATCAATCAGGAGAGATGGAAAGGGACATTTTCTACTCATAACAGGAACAATTCATCAGGATGAAGTCTCAATCCTGAATATCTATGCCCCTAATATAAAAGCACCCACGTGCGTAAAAGAAACATTGTTAAAACTCAAGGCAGCCATCAAACCGCACACATTAATATTAGGAGACTTTAATACTCCTCTCTCACCAATGGACAGGTCAATTAGACAGAAACCTAACAGAGAAATAAGAGAATTAATGGAGGTAATGAATCAAATGGACTTAACAGACATCTATAGAATATTCCACCCAAATAGGAAAGAATATACCTTCTTCTCTGCAGCTCATGGAACCTTCTCAAAAATCGACCACATACTCGGTAACAAAGCAAACATCCACAGTTAAAAAAATATTAATAACCACCTGTATCTTATCAGATCACCATGGATTAAAGCTAGAATTCAACAACAATGCTACCCCCAGAAAGCCTACAAACTCATGGAAACTGAATAGTCAACTACTGAACCATACCTGGATTAAGGAAGAAATAAAGAAAGAAATTAAAGTCTTCCTTGAAGACAATGAAAATAAAGAAACAACATACTCAAACCTATGGGACACTATGAAAGCAGTCCTGAGAGGAAAGTTCATAGCACTAACTGCCCACTTAAAGAAAACAGAGAAAGCACACATTGGAGACTTAACAGCCCACCTCAAAGCTCTAGCAAAAAAGAAGCAGACTCACCTAGAAGGGGTAGAAGACTGGAAATAATCAAACTGAGGGCTGAAATCAACAAAATAGAAACACAGAAAACAATTGAAAGAATCAATGAATCAAAAAGCTGGTTCCTGGAGAAAATCAACAAGATTGATAAACCCCTATCCAAACTAATCAAATGGCAGAGAGAGAATTTGCAAATTAATAAGATCAGAAATGAAAAGGGAGACATAACCACAGACACAGAGGAAATTCAGAGAATCATTAGATCTTACTACAAAGGCCTGTATGCCACAAAACTGGAAAATGTAAAAGAAATGGACGCTTTTTTAGATAAATACCATATACCAAAGTTAAACCAGGACCAGGTGAACAACCTAAATAGACCTGTTAGTCGTGAAGAATTAGAAGCTGTTATCAAAAACCTCCCTTCCAAAACAAGTCCAGGACCAGATGGTTTCAATGCGGAATTCTACCAGAACTTCCAAGAAGACCGAATACCTATTCTCCTTAATGTATTTCACAATATAGAAACAGAAGAGTCATTGCCAAATTCCTTTTATGAAGCTACAGTAACTCTGATACAAAAACCACACAAAGACCCAACCAAGAAAGAAAATTACAGGCCAATCTCACTCATGAACATCGACGCAAAAATCCTCAACAAAATTCTGGCAAACCGAAACCAAGAACACATTAGAAAAATTATCCATTGCTCACCTTAATAGACCTGGATGGAGGTGGGTGGTCCTTGGACCTCCCACAGGGCAGAGAAACCTGATTACTCTTTGGGCTGAGGAGGAAGGAATACTTGATTGGGGGAGGGGGAGGGAAGGGGAGGTGGTGGCGGGGAAGAGGCAGAAATCTTTAATAATTAAATTAATTAATTAATAAAAAAATCAGCAAGAAAAAAAAAAAAAGAAAAATTATCCATTATGATCAAGTAGGCTTCATACCAGAGATGCAGGGCTGGTTTAACATACACAAATCTATCAATGTAATCCATCATATAAATAAACTGAAAGAAAAAAAACATATGATCGTTTCATTAGATGCTGAAAAAGCATTTGACAAAATTCAACATCCCTTTATGATAAAAGTCTTGGAGAGATTAGGGATACAAGGGTCATACCTAAATTTAATTAAAGCTATATACAGCAAGCCGACAGCTAATATCAAATTAAATGGAGAGAAACTTAAAGCCATCCCACTAAAATCAGGAACACGCCAAGGCTGTCCACTCTCTCCATACCTCTTCAATATAGTTCTCGAAGTTTTAGCAATAGTAATAAGACAACATAAGGGGATAAAGGGGACTCAAATTGGAAAGGAAGATGTTAAACTTGCATTATTTGCAGATGATATGATAGTGTACATGAGCGACCCCAAAAACTCCTCCAAAGAACTCCTACAGCTGATAAACGCCTTTACTAATGTGGCAGGATACAAGATCAACTCCAAAAAATCAGTCGCCCTCTTAGACACAAAGGATATGGAAGCAGAGAGGGAAATAAGAGAATCATCACCTTTCACGATAGCCACAAACAGCATAAAATATCTTGGGGTAACTCTAACCAAGGAACTGAAAGATCTATTTGACAAAAACTTTAAGGCATTGAAGAAAGAAATTGAAGAGGATACCAGAAAATGGAAGGATCTCCCTTGCTCTTGGATTGGGAGACTCAACATAGTAAAAATGGCAATTCTACCAAGGGCAATTTATAGATTCAATGCAATTCCCTTTAAAATCCCATCAAAATTCTTCACAGATCTTGAAAGGACAATAATCAACTTTATATGGAGAAACAAAAAACCCAGGATAGCCAAAACAATCTTATACAATAAGGGAACTTCTGGAGGCATTACCATCCCTGACTTCAACCTCTATTACAGAGCTACAGTAATGAAAACAGCGTGGTACTGGCATAAAAACAGAGAAGTCGACCAATGGAATCGTATAGAAGACCCGGATTTTAACCCACAAACCTATGAACAACTGATTTTCGATAAAGGAGCTAAAAGTATACAATGGAAGAAAGAAAGCATCTTCAACAAATGGTGCTGGCACAATTGGATGTCAACCTGTAGAAGAATGAAAATAGACCCATATCTATCACCATGCACAAATCTCAAGTCCAAATGGATCAAAGACCTCAATATCAATCTGAACACACTGAACCTGATAGAAGAGAAAATGGGAAGTACCCTACAACATATGGGCACAGGAGATGGCTTCCTATGTATAACCCCAGCAGCATAGACATAAAGGGCAACATTGAATAAATGGGACCTCCTGAAACTGAGAAGCTTCTGTAAAGCAAAGGACACTGTCATTAAGACAAAAAGGCAGCCTACTGACTGGGAGAAGATCTTCACCAACCCCGCAACAGACAAAGTCTGATCTCCAAAATATATAAAGAACTCAAGAAACTAGACTTTAAAAGGATAATTAACCCAATTAAAAAATGGGGCACTGATCTGAACAGAGAATTCTCAACAGAAGAAGTTCAAATGGCCAAAAGATACTTAAGGTCATGCTCAACCTCCTTAGCGATCAGAGAAATGCAAATCAAAACAACTTTGAGATATCATCTTACACCTGTCAGAATGGCTAAAATCAAAAACACCAAGGATAGCCTTTGCTGGAGAGGTTGTGGAGAAAGGGGTACCCTCATCCATTGCTGGTGGGACTGCAAACTTGTGCAACCACTTTGGAAATCAGTGTGGCGGTTTCTCAGAAAAATTGGGATCAACCTACCCCTGGACCCAGCAATAGCACTCTTGGGAATATACCCAAGAGATGCCCTAGCATATGACAAAAGCATTTGTCCAACTATGTTCATAGCAGCATTATTTGTAATAGCCAGAACCTGGAAGCAACCTAGATGCCCTTCAATGGAAGAATGGATGAAGAAAGTGTGGAATATATACACATAAGAGTACTACTCTGCGGTAAAAAACAATGACTTCTCGAATTTTGCATGCAAATGGACGGAAATAGAAAATACGATCCTGAGTGAGGTAACCCAGACCCAAAAAGAAGATCATGGGATGTACTCACTCATAATTGGTTTCTAGCCATGGATAGGGGCCACTGAGTCTATAATTTGTGATCCTAAAGAAGCTAAACAAGAGGGTAAACCCAAGGAAAAACATATAGATATCCTCCCAGCTATGGGAAATAGACAAGATTGATGGGCAAAAAATTGGAATCTTGGGGGTGGGGTGGGATGGGGATGAGGGGTGATGGGGAGATAAAAGTGTGAAGGAGAAGATGAGGGGAACTGGGGGAATCGGGGTGATTGGGGGTAAAGGAAGGTTGGATAGGGGAGCAGGGAAACTCATACCTTAGGTAAGGGAGCCACCTAAGGGTTGGCAAGAGACTTGAACTTGGAATGGCTACCAGATGCCCAGGGCAATGTCCCCAGTTAGTTCATTAGGGCACCTGAGGATAGGGAACCTGAAATGAACCTATCCTATAATCATACTGATGAATATCTTGCATATCGCCATAGAACCTTCATCTAGCGATGGATGGAGATAGAGACAGAGACCCACACTGGAGCACTGGACTGAGCTCCCAAGGTTATAATGAGGAGCAGAAGGAGAGAGAACATGAACAAGGAAGTCAGGACCATGAGGGGTGCACCCAACCACTGAGACAGTGGGGCCGATCTATTGGGAGCTCACCAAGGCCAGCTGGACTGCTACTGAAAAAACATGGGATAAAACCGGACTCTCTGAATGTGGCGGACAATGAGAGCTGACGAGAGGCCAAGGAGAATGGCACAGGAACTTTCATCTGGCGATAGTTCGAGAGAGAGACAGAGACCCAATTTGGAGCAACGGTCTGAGCTCTTAAGGTCCAAATGAGGAGCAGAAGGAGGGAGAATATGAGCAAGGAAATCAGGACCACGAGGCGTGCACCCACCCACTGTGACAGTGGTACTGATCTATTGGGAGCTCTCCAAGGCCAGCTGGACTGGGACTGAATAAGCATGGGTTGAAACTAGACTCTCTGAACATGGCGGACAATGAAGGCTGATGAGAAGCCAAGGACAATGGCACTAGGTTTCAATCCTAATACATGAACTGTCTTTGTGGGAGCTTAGCCTGTTTGGATGCTCACCTTCCTGGGCCTGGATGGAAGTGGGAGGACCTTGGTCTTCCTGTAGGGCAGGGAATTTGGACTGCTCTTCAGTATCGAGAGGGAGGGGGAATGGACTGGGGGGAGGAGAAGAGGAGTGGGGATGGGGAAGGGGAGAGGGGGGAGGGGGCAATATGTGTGAGGAGGGGGAGGGAAATGGGAAACGGGGAGCAGTTGGAAATTTTAATTAAAAAAGAATAAAAAAAAGATTAATAAAAAAATCAGGGAAAACACAAACTTGTCTATTTTCTCTATATCTGTCCAATATAGTGCTTATATTCTTACCTAGAGTAAAAGACAGCTGAGGAGAGCAAGGAGATACATACTAAAAAGGAATATGCTCAAGCATCTGTGTTAGCAGATTATGTGATAGTATACATAAGTGATCTGAAAAGTCTACATGGAAGCTTCTGCAACTAATAAACACTGTCAGCAAAGTAAATGGAATTTTGCATGCAAATGGATGGAAATAGAAAACACTATCCTTAATGAAGTAACCCAGAACCAAAAAGATGAATATGGTATGTACTCACTCATAAGTGCATTCTAGGCATAAATAAAGGACATTGAGCCAATAATTCATGATCCTAGAGAAGCTAAATAGGAAGTTGAACCCAAAGAAAAACATGTGGTTATCCTCCTGGATATTGGAAGTAGACAAGATTACCAGGCAAAAATTGTGAGCTTGGGGTGGGAGTGGGGGGGGGGTTAGGGGCGATAGGGAGAGAGAAGTTAGAAGGGGGGGATGGGGAGAGCTTGAAGGAATGGGACAGTAGGGGTGGAGGAAGAGTGGATATGGGAGCAGGGAAGTATATATCTTAATTAAGGGAGACATTTTAGGGTTGGAAAGAGACTGGACTCTAGAGGGGTTCCCAGGTGTCCAAGGAGATGTCCCCAGCTTGTTCCTTGAGCAGCTGAGGAGAGGGCGCCTGAACTGGTCATATCCTGTAGCCACACTGATGAATATCTTGCAGATCACCATAGAACCTTTATCTGGTGATGGATGGAGACAGAGACAGAGACCCACATTGGAGCACTGGACTGAGCTCCCAAGGTCCAAATGAGGAGAAGAAGGAGGAAGAACATGAGCAAGGAAGTCAGGACTGGGAGGGGTGATCTAATAGGAACTCACCAAGGCCAGCTGGACTGCGACTGATGGAGCATGTGATCAAACCAGACTCTCTGAACGTGGCTTACAAGGAGGGCTGACTGAGAAGCCAAGGACAATGGAACTGGGTTTTGATTCTACTGCATGTACTGGCTTTGTGGGAGCCTAGTCTGTTTGGATGCTCAACTTTCTAGACCTGGATGGAGGAGGGAAGACCTTGGACTTCCCACAGGGCAGTGAACCCTGACTGCTCTTTGGACTGGAAAGGGAGGGGGAGGGGGAATAGGGAGAGGAGGGAAAATGGTAGGAGGGGAGGAGGTGGAAGAAAAAAAGGAAAAAAGAAAAGAAAAAAATTAAATCACAAAAGTCAGTATCCTTGTTATATACAAATGACAAATTGAGAATAAAATGAGGAAAACATCTTTTACAATAGACACAAAAAAATTTAAATTATCATTTAGTATCTCTAATGAAACAAGTTACTGTCTTGTGTGACAGAAACCAAGTCATTGGAGAAATAAGTTCAAGAAATATCAAAAGATAAAGAGAACTCTCACAATTGAGGATCAATAGCATAAACATAGGAAAATGGACATTCTGCCAACTGAGTAATCTATAGACTCAATACCACCCCCAGCAAAATTCTAATACAGTTACTCAGAGTTTAAGAGGACAATTTTCAGCTTCAAATGTGAACACACACACACACACACACACACACCTACACACAATAGCAGAATAGCTTAAACAATGCTGAACAATGAAGAACTGCTGGCGGTCTAAATATTCCTGCTATCAAGTTGCACTACAGAGCTATAGTAACAAGCACAGAGTGTTACTGGTACAAAGACAGACATGTTCATTGATGGAATCAACTTGCAGATTCATATATAAGTCCAGGCAACTGTGTACATTTGATTTTTGCTAAAGAAGCAAGGAACACACACTGGGGAAAAGGCATCATCTTCAACAAGTGGTTCTTTTCAAACAAGACGACTGAATACAGAAGAATGCAAATAGATTCATTCTTATGACCTTGCACAAAACTCAATTTCAAATGGGTTGAAGACCTCAATATAAGAACAGATACACTGAACCAGACAGAGGAAGAACTGGGGAAAATATCTGAACACACTGGTACAGGAAATAACTTTATGATTAGAACACCAATAATACCTGCCCTAAAAACAACAATCAATAAGTAGGAACCCATGAGACTGAAAACCTTCAGCAGGACAATGGATACCATCATTCAGACAAGACAGCTTTCTTGAGAAGGGAAATGACATTTATAAACTCTACAACCAATAGAGGATTCATAAAAAAATATATAAAGAACACAAAATATTTGCTAGCATAAATAAATAACCCTATTTTGAGATGAGGCACAGATAGAAATTGTAAATTCTCAAGAAGAGATATCCCAAAGAGCTGAAAATCACTTAAGGAACTGTCCAAATCAAAATTACTTCAAGATCCCATCTTACAGCTGTCAGGATGGCTAACATTAAGAAAACAAGTATCAGCTCATGCTGGTGAAGAAGTAAATCCAAGAAAACACTCAACTGTTGTTGGTAGCAGTGCAAACCTGTATAGCCCCTGCAGAAATCAGAGTTAGTTCTTCTTGAAAATGCGAATCAATATACATCAAGATACAATTATTTTATCCTTAGGAATATTCCGAAAGACATTTCATCGTACCAAAGAGATCCTGGCTCAGATTTGTTCATTTCTGCTTTATTCATCATAGTTTTCATTATAAAACAACGTAGATGTTCCTCAACAGAATTACTGATAATGAAAATATTTCATTTACACAATGAACTATTATTTAGTCATTAAAAATGGGGTATATCATAGAATTCACAAGCAATTGAATGAAACTAGAAAATACTCATTCTTAGTGAAATAACCCAGATACAGAAAGAAACTATGGTATACAGTTGCTTATGTGTTGATATTGGCTCTTAATTCAGAGATAACCAAAATAAAATCCATAGATTCAGAAGATAAATATAGTCTAAGTGACTCGGGGTACAGACACATCTTATTGGTAAAGGAAGGTAGATTAGATATTTATGGATAATGGGGGTCTATAATGGTGCTATCAAGTGGACCAGAGGATGGAATGTAGAATAAGGGATGGAATCTGGGGAGAAACAGCTAAAATTGAGGACCATTTCAGGGGTATTAAAACCTGTTACAGCACTAAAATTACTAAAATACTACATAAATGAAAGTGATTTACATGAAATTGTCTAAAAATGGAGAAGCTAGAGTTCTAACTCTTGCTATCAAAAGAAAGTTCCAGCACTTGTAATGGGTTACATCTAATTTAGATGCTGGCCAAAGGGGTCCTCTGGGAATCTATAAACCCTAGATGTTACCAAGACCAAGGTTGTTCTTCACAAAATGATAGCAAAGCCCTAGAGCTAAAGAAAACATAACTCATTGAAGACAGAGGAGCAGATCTGGAGCCCACATAGAGCCTTCACTCCTATGTGCTAGCATCTTAGGCACATAAACACTCCCTATATAAACACCAACCCAGTCTTAAACACTCATACATTTTTGTCATGCCTACAAGCTATGCTAGAGCTTTGATGACAAGAGGTTGTGAAAGTAATCAATCATTGTGTGGTTTCACTTAAGGTTGCTTTATTACACGGGATGGAACACATGTCCAGCACTGCTCAGGTGAGCATGAACAAGAGGACAGATAGCCTAGGTACTTAGGTTATAAGAATTACTACTGGTTTTTTAAAAGTAAAAGTAGCAATAATAACTCCTGATGACTTTCTCCTATACTCAGTCCTAAATAGATGCCTCCATCAAACCACTCCCTTTATAGCTCAGTGAATCCAGATGAAGAGGAAATAGAAAGAAGGTAAGAGCCAGAGAGGATGAAGAACACCACATTAGGAAGACACTGTGAATAAGTGATTTTCAACTTTCCTAATGATGCAACATGTTCCTCATGCTGTGGTGACCACAAAACAAAAAATAATTTTTGTTGCAACTTTAACTATAATATGATTCTGTTATGAATTGTAATTTAAATATATGATATGCTGGATATCTGATATGTAACCCAAGTGTAAAAGTCATTTGATCACAAAAGATCCTGTGGACCACTGCTCTTATTCCACATGATCAAATCTCATATGTACTCAGAGACTGGAGAGAAGCCTGCACATGGCCTGCAAGTTTCCTCTGCATGTATGATATAGCTTCCAACTTAGGATTTTCAGTGGGATTCCTGAGGGTCCAAATGAGTGGGTCTCTGATTCTTGTGGCTTTTCTTAGGCTGTTTTCCTCCTGTTTCTTTGTCTTGTCCAAATCTGATATGCTAGCTTTTTCTCTTACTATATATTATTTTGTCATATTTTATCATTATCACTTAGCAGCCTGTTTGTTAGCTCAGAAGATACAAAAAGGGAATGGATCCATGTGAGAGGGAGTTATGGAAGAACTTGGAGGAGCAGAGTAAAAGAACACCATAATCACTATATATTATATGAGAAAAAATTATTTTCAGTAAAAAAAATAAAACTAAAAATGTAAATGTTATTGTCACAAGGATGGTCACTCAACTTCCCTTGACATCTTGAAGCAACAATAGATTTATTAAAGTATTATTTATGTATTTATTTATTTATTACTGACTGGGGGTAATCGAAGTAGGGGTTGGTTGGGTAAAGGCGGGGTGCTTTCTACAACACATGTAGAGGTCTGTGGACCAGTATATGGAGTCAGTACTTATTCTACATCTGTTAGTTGTTTCCTGGGATAGATCTCATGTTACCTGACTTACATGGCAGGTCTTTTGATCACTGTAGGGACATAGCCCCACCCATTGGGGGCGTGTTCGCCTCGGGCTAATGTTTACGGATAAATCTGCCCTGCATGAGCCCAGCAGCCCTTTTCTTTTGCTCCTCCGCGGGAACCTGTGGTCCTGTAAGTCTATTTCCTTATTAAACTATAAATATTTATATAATCTATCTGCATTCATTTGCACTGCCACAGATCACTGAGCCATCTCTCCAATACACAAGTAATTATTTTTAAAGCTAGTCATGTGGATGTATTGGACCATTAACCTTCAAGAAGCATTACTAGGAAGCTATTGCTGATGCTTTAGCATTTCTAAGAGTGAAGGGTTAAAGCCATGTTTGGTGTTTTCATGACAGTATGGCACAGTAACCAGAAGGGTCTAGTAGGGCAACATATACCTTATTGGTAGAAATAGCTGTCTAATTTTCCTCACAAATATGAGGAAAAAGTGTCATGTTCTGGAAAACCAACCAACTATCCAGGACTAGTGTCATTTTAATCTTGAAGAAATATACAACTACAACTTGTTAAATAAGCAAAATTCATAAACTGCAATCTAAATATTTATCCTTGGACTCACAGATATAGTTCTTATACCTCATCAAACGTCTTATAGCCTCAGACAAAAACCATTAAAAACCAGAACGCAACAAAAATACAGATAACAGGTGATTGTTTGGTGTTCATTCTTAGCTGATCATTCTGTAACAGAACTCCTTTATCTAAGGCTCAGGGTACATCATGCAATGCATGGAAGAAAGATTGTAAGAACTGAAAGAATAGAGAATTTACTATGAGATTGCATTTCTTCTAAATGTAGTCACATATAAATAATATGTACACATAAAAATAATATTATAAAGACTAATCATATCCAATTTACATATTAAGGAATATAAATATAAGTGTATGTGTCTTTGTGTGCATGTGTAGTTATATAAATGTATTTAAATATAAAATGAATCCCAGAGATCAAAAGAGGTTATAGGAGACACTAAGAAGAGAAAAAAAGGGAGAAATTGTATAATTATAATTTATATAAAATATATTAATAAAACTGTACCTTTAGAAATACAGAGTAATGCATAAACATGTCTAACTGTGATGAAATATAGCCAATGATATACTCTAAATATATACTACAATCTACTTCTTTGCCATGTCTTACAGCTTTTTGGCCTCTAACAGACTGTTATAGAAATACCCCAAAAGGATATTTAAGCTTATTATCCAAGTTCATTGTCATTTATTTACTGTCTTACAGAAATAAAAAACAAATGCTATTGATTCAGGAATGAGTCTTACAAAATTAAAATATCAGAAAAAAAGGCAAAACAACTTGTCAAATTGAACACATTAAGCATTTTCAGAAACTTCTATGTCAACTATTCAACAATAAAGTGAAACAATACAACACAATAAATATTTATTTGTGATTTGTGGTAAAGAATTGTAAGGGTGTAGGGCTGGAGAGATTGCTCAGAGGTGAAGAATGTGTTCTGAACATGCAGAGGACCCAACTTTGGTGTAGGAGGGTCTTCTGTCTATGTGTTACTTTCATTGGTGAAATAAAGAGACTGCCTTGGCCTAGTTGACAGGGCAAACTCAGGTAGGTGGGGAAGACAGAACAGAAATCTGGGAGGAAGAAAACACAGTCAGAGAGCCGCCAGGGAGCCAGTCACTAGGTCAAACATGTTTAACCTCTCCTGGTAAGCCATAACCCCGTGGTGGCATACATATTATTGGAAATGGGTTGAATCAAGATGTGAGAGTTAGCCGATAAGAGGCTAGAAATAATGGGTCGGGCACTAATTTAATTAATACAATTTGGTGTGGTTATTTTGAGTATAAACTAGCTGGGTGGCAGGGACGCAGCCAGCTGCTCTCATTACAACACAACGTCAGTTCACAATGCCTACACTAGAAGGCTCAGAATTGCCTTTGACTCTAGCTCCAAAGTATCTCATCAGGGCCTTTTTCTGGCCTAACAAGTCACCAGCCCTCACATGCACTACTCACATATAATTTAAAATAAATTTTTAAAAAATATTAATACTACATCTTAAAAGAACTTTCAGTTAAAGCAAAAATATACTTCCTTATTTCTTTGATTTTTAAGAATAAGTGGAATTTTATTATTCTATAAACTAGACAATTAATCAAGTAAAATATTGAATAATTATAATCCAATATGAGATTATTACCAGCATCATCATTTTGATAAACACATTAGGATTGCTGTTATAACATGACTAATATTCATTGGAAATTTTGCAAAGAACAACAAAGGAGGCATTGCACCTCATATTTCAAAAGCAACAACTTGCAAGCATTTAGTACAATAATCAAATAGTTGACTATTTGAAAGAAAAGGTGTTGGGTCCAGGATGCAACTCAATTGTAATCATGACAGATTCTGTGGCTGAACAACTTATAAATAATTTCCGAAAAGCTGTGTTCTTTTGAGACTATGGTAAAACGGGGCATGTTTGTGAACCCTCCTATGGAGACCACCCCGTTAATCCAAACACTTGTGGGGTACTCTCCGGTAGATCTTTGAATTGAAAACGAGCCTGCTCTACAAAGTGCATTCCCGACTAGCCAAGGCTACAGAGAAAACATGTCTGGAAGAAAATTCATACACATGGGGTGAAAGCGGATGTGCTAAGTTGGTTAGCCTTCTGTGCTGTGGTTAGATAGATAATTCAAGACTCTCATGACATCCTGTATGTTTTATTCTGGCTCTGCCTCTTGTGACCTAAAGAAGCACCATGCTCTCTGTGCTCAAAAGCATTGTGTGGATTGGTGAGTCCTACCTACTAGGAATACACGGGGTGGGATACCAGGGTGGAAATATTAGCCTAGGAGACTGGAACTGACCACAGCAGAAACACTGGCTTCCATGGTGGATATTGCTTAACGAGTTCATCTTAACAAATTAGTCTCTAATTCTAATGTATGGAGGCCCAACAGGGATGGGGAGGTCAGATGGCTAGGCTGTTGAAAGGAGATAGATCATCCATCATGAGTTTTTCTTTTCAGGATCCTTCCTAGTCCTGAGGATGTTGGCACAAGCAGGTGAGTCCGTTGTTAAAATCTTGAGTTACTACCCATCCCAATAAATAGGTTTTATTATAGCAGGAGATCACAATTACAGTGTGTTGTCTTGTGGCTTCTGTGAATGACTCCTTGGTGAATCTTCTGAACTGTGTAGTTATGACTCCAGAATCCAGCCTCTCAGATCTGTCTGAGATTGCCCCAGACAATGCTCCTGGATGAAAAAGGCATCACTTTGTTCAGATAAGCATTTTTTCATCTTTTCAAGACAGGATTTCTCTGTGTAGGTCTAACTATCTTAGAAGTCACTTTGTAGACCAGACTGACCATGAAGTCAGATATTGGCCTGCCTCTGCCACCCAAGAACTATGATTAAAGGTATGGTTCAAAAACATGGAGATTAATCAATTGTTTTAAAATCTACTTTGCAACACTCTAACCTAACCACCTCCACATATTTTGAAATTTTGACACTGTAATTTATGACTCTCTATGTATGTTTGTCACTTGACAAACCATTGAAATTACTGTTTTTGTCTTCAAACATATATACAAATGATAAAATTTGTATATCACCAGCACAGTATTGATACCTCTTATTTTGGCTTGCTATTAGTGAACTACTCTACATTTTCTACATGAAAATGTTTCCACGTAACTCATTAGCAGCCTTTTCTTTCTGTTTGAGTAACTTCACAGCATTTCCTGTGCTTATGGTGATTGAACTCTGCTACAATTTTTCTGAGAAATTCATTAACTCTATTTCCGAAGGTCAGTGTTGTTGATATCTATAGGCAGGGTTTTTTCCCACTCACCTCATTGAAAGCATCACCCTTGTTTCTTAGGACCTGTAGAGATTTGCTCTGAAGTCTGACCGTAACTGTACTAGAAGCCCCTCATTTGGTTTTTACCTCTCTTTTCATTCTGATATCAGGATCTCTTATGATAAAATATGTTCTGTGATTCCAATTATTTCAATTCAATTTCTTGTATGGTTGGACCTTTTTGGACCTGATCATGTTCATTTTACTTCTTTTCAACAGTGTGATATCATTGCTTCTCTATGTTGTTTCTGTTTTTTAATTAGTTCTGTTATTTCTATCTTTCTCTTAGTATGTTAATGATTCTTTTAGTTTTATACAATGTGTTTTAATTACATTTATCCCCCTGTCTAAACTCATCCTAGTTCTATCTCCTCCCTTACACACCCAAAAAAGCCTCTATAATCTTTTATTCTTTCTTGAATTTTTATGACTGATAATTTGGTATTGAATGGTATCAAAAAGAAATCTTGTCATTCTTCATTGTTTTTCATTCAGGTTCTGTATTTATGCATAAGATTATATAATGCCTGATCTAGCCACACTCATTCTCCTGTTGTATCAAGTATACTATTGAATTTTTTTTTTTTTTTACTATTTAGACTAACTTGAGAATGAAGTTGGGAAAGCTGGTTGCAATCCTGAACAGGATGACTTTGATGTCAATTTTTCTGGATTAACTAGCGTACTTCTTCTGTTTTAAGATCATATGTTGTTACTACCTGGGCTTCTGGATCAGTAAGATCACTGGACATACTTCACAATCAGGGCCAGTCTCTCATTGGCATCCATGATCACCTCTACTGAGGAGTGTTGCAAGATATCTATACTGGCTGGAGTCTTTATACTCTTCCCTTAAGTGTTTTGCTATTTGTCTCTTTCCTGGTGAACATACACCATTAAATAAAGAACAACAACCAAGATTCATGGGCTGACAACCATAAGTTGAAATCCTTTTGATCATTAAGTGACCCAAGTGTCAGATAAGGCTATTCTCTTGAAGTTTCATATGGAAGAAGCCTTGAAATGGTGTGAAAACTATATATCTGCCTCTAAGGTATCCCTATCCCTCTTAGTGTAGAAAATGAACGAGTATGACTTCTGTAAATGAATGTCTGTACGACAGTACATAAGGGAGAGTGTAGTTAGAAGGACTCATTCCTCCTATTTTGTTGTAGATTTTCTTTATGTTTTGGTCTGACTCACTCTCATTCCTAAGGTCTGGCATGCTTACAATTTAATTTCAATCTGAGTATTGTTAAATTTCTAGAGACAGAGAAGTTGAATCCAGAGCATACCTTTTCTGCTTTCTTAGTGGCCACAGTTTCCATCTGTCTTCTCACAGATTAATCTTTTCTATTTTCATCTGATGAGTTTCCTTTTAGATTACATTTTATGACCAAGTTTACTTCATTATTTAATACTTACAAATAATTCTCAGTTAATGTATCTTAGCATAGAATGATATACATTATGTGTGTGGTAGTTAGGGGACACTCATTACATGAAAATGACACTATTGTGTTTACGACTTTTCTTGGGAATATATAACAAAAGAAAATCTGTTCACCCCTTAAAAGCAACCCAGGACAGAACAAACAATGATTCATAAAAGTTCAAATACGTGAATTTGTGAGTTTACTGATGTTACTAATAGCAGTATGATTGAGAATTTATTTGCAAAAGTAGGGGAGGAATCAAAAGCATTGTTGAAAGCACATCTAAATATGGGTGATTTTAATGTAAACCAAAACCCCAGATCTCCCTGCATTACTTGCAGACAAATAAACTGGTGTTAGATACCATCTCTTAAAATTCAGCAGGACAAGTTTCTGCAGAAATAGAAAGGTTCACTTTTGAACTTTGCAAGTTTCAACTTTCCAGTACATATTATGTTTGTTCACCTGCTGATTCCCCTGAGTATTTCAGCTTCTAACTCTGAAACAGGGATGTTGCAATTCAGAGAAACTTGTTGTACAAAGGACCCTGAAGAAGTGAAAATTGGAGACTCGATTGTCAGGAATAAAGGGGGATCATGAAATATTTTACTCTGTGCATCTTCCCGCAGGAAATCATGACAAGCCTTCACTGTCTGCCTGGCCAAGCCCTGTAGTTCCTAATGGACAGCATGTGGAAATTCGTTGTGACTCTAATAAGTATAACAAAGTCAGGCTGTACAAAGAACATGGAGAACATTTACCTCAGATCCATGACAAAATATTCCAAAAGAGCCTTCTCCTGGGTCCAGTGACAAGAGCATATGCAGGAACCTACAGATGCTATGATTATAATTGTCAATGTCCTAGTGAACTCTCATCACACAGTGACCCTCTGGAGATCATAATTTCAGGTCAGAGATCATGTTTGGATTGTCATTTCATTTCCACAAATCTCCACACAATAGAATTTTCAGGATTAACTTTAGGCAGAGTTTCAACATCACAAAGTAATATTCAACACAGGCAGTTGGATACCTTGGTGAGTAAAACATAAACCTTGAGACGTCATGAATGTTAAGATAGTGTTAAGGAGTGTGAAGTCAGGGATAATTTGGACTTGAAGATGGAATTCAGGTATTAACAGTTTGACATCAGGATAGGAAAATAGCCTGAATTATCCAGGCTCTAGAGAAACACAAGGGACCATAAAACTAAATGAGGAAAAATACTGTTATAAGCAGAACCAGACATAAGGGAGACATCCTAATGCTAACTCTTACAGTGGAGGAAGTATCCCAAGTGCCAAGAAAAGCATGGGGCCTCTAGAAACTGGAAGGCACAAAGTAATGAATACTTACCTAGTGATTTCAGCAGTAACATATCCCTGCAGACCACTTATTTATGCTATTTGGGCTTGTTTCAGAGTTCTGATCTTCACAACACTTGTGTTCCTTTTAAGAATCATATTTGTGATGAATTGTTATGATAGCAATTGGAAACTAAGACCGGAGTCAATGTCAAGGCCAATTCAAGAACTGGGCAGGAAAGGGTAGAGGTCACTAAGTCAGGACATTCATTTATTGTTGGAAATAATACTCATGATGCCATATTTTAATAGCCTTACAGAATTTTGAACCATAGAAAAGGCCATAAGAGATTTCATAATACCTACCTTCACTACTAATTATCTTCCCTTGCCAATGATTATAGTCATTCAAAAGTATCATTAAAGGGACTCACAAAAGAACCCAGCCTAAAGCTTGCCATGTTTTCTGTCTTCCCTGAATTTAGAAAAGGGCAATAGTGACTCCAATAGACTGGATCAGGAGACACTTTCTCCCAACAAGTCAGTGAGAAAATACTGTTCTGCTACCAGAGTAACAGAAGTCAGAAATGATCAGAGAAAGATGAAAAAGTTTGTGTACAAAGTTGACATAAACATAGACAAGGACACTAGGACACTGACAGGAAGAACAAGTTAAGGTAGAGAATCATAGATTTTCTGGGATATATAGATTAGGGTCAGGTTCTTACTCACAATCTCTCTATTTCTACAGGAATCTACATGAAGCCTTTCCTATTGGTCCTATCAACTCCCCTGGTAAAATCAGGAGAGAAGATGACCCTGGAGTGTCTTTCAGAGATTATGTTTGACACTTTCATTTTGACTTCACATAGAAAGCAAATGATCAATAGCTCTTTCCAGCTTCCTGCAGAATCTCATCATGGGGGGTCCCAAGCCAGCTTCTCTATAGGTCCTGTGACACCTGACCATGCTGGTGTTTACACGTGCTATGGTTCTTATAACCAAACACCATATGAGTGGTCTGAATCCAGTGACCCTGTTGACATAATGATCACAGGTAAGAGGGTGCTATCTGGTCCTCATCTTCTCTGTGATATAGAATCATTATTCTATAGACTTGAAGTCCTGGGAGATGGTGGGGAAAATGAAGGTGAGAAACTTAGAAAAAGGTATCCTTGGTAAATATATCACTAACACAGACAATGAAAACTGACACACAAGATACACCATTGGTTATAATATGAAGCGCAGATACACAGATGTCAACTGAGTCATAATTAGAAGTAAAGAGAAAGGGGTGACTCAGTGAAATTGATATAATCAGAGACAATGGCATCCTTCTACTAATATTCAATGACATCGACAGTTCAGAATTTTGTTTACTTCCTACCTTTTCAATTCATCTGTCAGAGACATAAACGTGTCATTTTTCTATGTTTGACTGACTACTCATCAAAAAATAGCATAACCATGGGTAACTGAGCAGACCACCAATTGCTGTTTGTTCTCTGAATTTTCAAACTGTTGTCAGTCTATGTTCCCAAGTTATTCAGACATTTTAGGAAAGATGAAAACATCTATAACAGTTCCCCCTGGGATACACAGAAACAAATAATGCAGAGACATGGAAATACAAAAAAAAATATGAATAAGACAGAGACAGAGAGAAAGATGCAAAGATAGAAAGGGCTGAGGAAAATGTAAGCATGGCATTTGTGAGAAGTGAAAACCTGAAAAAGTCTTAAGCTTGAGTAGAAAATTTGAAAGTAGAGATGGAGAAATAATGGCAAATATTGGATATTTTGAAGCAGAGACAGGGAGGCCAATAAGAGATAATACTTTATCAGTATACACACAAAGAGTGTTAAGTGAGAGAAGATCATCATGTCCCCTGTTTAAGGAAAACAAACACCACATTAATTGAATATCCTGCATTTGGAAAAGAGATTCATTAACACATATGAAAAAAAGAGACAAGAAAAAAATTAATTACTTAGAATGAGGTCAGATTCTACATTTTTAATATACAAAGGATGAGAAAGTTGTAGGTCATGAAATAGGGAAATAACCATGAGAATGGGAAGGAGATTAACAAAGAGGGATGTGTAAAGAGGAAGAATACATATGCCAATGAAGGCAAAATGCAGAGAAGAACAAGCAGAGGTATAAGGGAAGGAATTGGGTAGAAAATGAAAAAATATACTATATGAAGATGTCTTTATGAAGTACATTGATTTATATGCTAACAAAACAACAAGTACATCTAATTAAACTCATTGTTTAACAGAATATTTGGAAAAACTGAAAGTATAAAGAATAACAAAGGAATGGAATCAGGGAAGGTTAGGGGACAAGAGAGAATGATAGCATAAATGTGATTATGATTACATATATAAATAAATATAAGTAACTACACTAAAATGAAAAGAGGCCATGAAATAATGTAATTATATTCTAATTTCAAATTTTAATGAAACAAGTATAAAATACAGTACATATTTGAATGTTCAATAATGAAGCCAATTGCTTCTAAAGTTAAATATTTGTTTATAAAACAAATATAAAAAGAAAGATGGTATGAACCTATGCATATAGAGGTAGAAATTGTCAAAAATGAAACTAAGGCAAATGTATGATTATAGGATTGACGTTAAGTCAAGAATCAGTAAGATAATATAGAAAAAAAACGGGAGATAGAAAGAATTAGGGAGGTAGAAAAAAGAATACATGAATGTTGGGTTTGAGAGAGAGTGATCACAGAATTGGAAGCAGGGAGACAGAACTCTAAGGAATGATTGAACACTGGTAAAGAACTGCCCCTCTAACTGTCTCTTCCTCCTTTCTTCCAGGTTTGTACAAGAAACCTTCTCTGTCAGCCATGAGGGGACCTGTGGTGATGTCAGGAGAGAACATGACCTTGTCCTGCACCTCTGACCATCAGTTTGACATGTTCCATCTGTCCAGGGAAGGTGTGCCTCAAGGACATGGGCTGCCTGCAGAGCAGAGCCACAGAGGGACATTCCAGGCCAACTTCCTACTTGTTACTATGATCCAGTCTGGGACCTATAGGTGCTATGGCTCTTTCAGGAACTCTTCCCATGTATGGTCATCCCCAAGTGCCCCACTGTTCATCTCTGTCACAGGTAAGAAAGTCTTGTATATCCATCATGTCTTTTGACTAATGAAACTCTAAAACCATTTCTGAGAACCATCCTACTGATGATAGAGACTCAGTAAATACATAAATACATAATCTGTATTTTGTGTGTATGTATATATATATGTGTGTGTGTGTGTGTGTGTCCCTGCACAATTCTTCATGCAAGGTGAAGGACTGTCTGCTCAGGATTTTATACTCTGAAGCCATAGGAACATATAGCTAAAGAATAATCATAAAACATTTTGTAGTGCAGATAGTAACAGAGCCTGGGGTGTTTCGAAAGGTTCCGCATTACTGCCATTGATATCATATATATTTAGTACATATTATATTTACTATGAGAATTTTATATGCGAAAACACAGAACACATAGTAATACGACATATGCCATCTAGTTTATTATTCTTCATAATTTTATACGTATTATTTCTTTGATTATTTTAAACAATGTGCTTTGATCATATTCACCCACTTTCTCAACTCCTCCTGGACCTACCTACCAAACTCTATTATATTTTTTATCCATGAAGTTCAATTTGTGATGCGCATATATTCATGGATGTGTGACCTACCAGTGGCGCATGGCCACTTTACTTGTAGCAACACTCTTGAAACTAATTTTTCCAGCAGTTATTGTTTGCCTATATCTCCTTGACTAAAAGTGGGACTTGATGTCCACATCCCCACTGCATGATGGGATTTGATCTGACTTGAGCATCTACTGATTTTGTGCGTGCTGTCACAACTGCTTTTGAGTACAAACATGCAACTTTCCTATGAGGCATGATTAATAACAACTCAGAGACAGAAATTGAGGTTCAACCTGAGGGTCTGAAAAGCAAAGCAGCCAGCTACTGACTCTTACCTCAACTTAGTCCAAAATGGTGATCCTGCCTCCATGAATCTCAGAATGAGACTATGTCTGAGAGCTGTCTTCTCCCATTTTATAATCCTCTCCAGGGCTGGGAATAAGGGCTTGCACCACTAGGATTAAAGGTGTGCACCACCATATTTCTATGACAAACTAATATGATTACTGGAATTAAAGGTGTGTGTTACCACTGCCTGGTCTGTAAGGCTGACTTTTACTTTCTGATCTTCAGGCAAACTTTACTTATTAATTACAAATGAAATGTTATTGTAAGAAGACCACTTGTTTGTTTCCCAGCCATCCGAAGCAATCACACAGAAACTGTATTAATTAAATCACTGTTTGGCCCATTAGCTCTAGATTCTTATTGACTAACTTTTTTTTTTTTAATTAAAATTTCCACCTGCTCCCCGTTTCCCATTTCCCTCCCCTCCTCCCAAATATTGCCCCCTCCCCCCACTACCCTCCCCCTATCCCCACTCCTCTTCTCCTCCCCCACTCCATTCCCCCTCCCTCTCGATACTGAAGAGCCGTCCAAATTCCCTGCCCTGCGGGAAGACCAAGGTCCTTCTATCTACGTCCAGAAAGGTGAGCGTCCAAACAGGCTAAGCTCCCACAAAGCCAGTTCATGTATTAGGATCAAAACCTAGTGCCATTGTCCTTGGCTTCTCATCAGCCTTCATTGACCGCCATGCTCAGAGAGTCCAGAATCAACCAATGCTTATTCAGTCCCAGACCAGCTGGCCTTGGTGGGCTCCCAATAAATCAGTTCCACTGTCACAGTGGGTGGGTGCATCCCTCGTGGTCCTGATATTTTGCTCATGTTCTCCCTCCTTCTGCTCCTCATTTGGACCTTAAGAGCTCAGACCGTTGCTCCAAATTGAGACTCTGTCTCTACCTCGATCCATCGCCAGATGAAGGTTCTAAGGTGATATGCAAGATATTCATCAGTATAGGATAGGGTCATTTCAGGTTCCCTCTCCTTAGTTGCCCAAGGTACCAGCTGGGGACATATTCCTGGACACCTGCGAACCCCTCAAGAGTCAAGTCTCTTGCCAACCCTAAGATGGCTCCCTTAGATAGGATATATACTTCGCTGCTCCCATATCCATCCTTCCTATATCCCAACCATCCCAATCCCCCGAGCTCCTCCCATCCTCCCCTTCTCATGTTTCTCATCCCATTTCTTCTTTGCCCCATGCCACCTCACCCGCAAGTTACCAGTTTTTGCCCTGCAATCTTGTCTACTTCCCCCTCTCTATGCGGATGACTATATGATTTTCTTTGGGTTCACTTTCTTATTTAACTTCTATAGGATCACACATTATATGCTTAATGTCTTTTATTTACGGCTAGAAACCGATTATGAGTGAGTACATCCCATGTTCCTCTTTTTGGGTCTGGGATACCTCACTCAGGATAGTGTTTTCTATTTCCATCCATTTGCACGCAAAATTCGAGAAGTCATTGTTTTTTACTGCTGAGTAGTACTCTAATATGTATATATTCCACACTTTCTTCATCCATTCCTCCATTAAGGGCATCTAGGTTGTTTCCAGGTTTTGGCTATTACAAACAATGCTGCTATGAACATAGTTGAACAGATACTTTTGTCATTTGATGTGGCATCTCTTGGGTATATTCCCAATAGTGGTATTACTGGATCTTGGGGTAGGTTGATCCCAAATTTCCTGAGAAATCGCCACACTGATTTCCAAAGTGGTTGCACAAGTTTGCATTCCCACCAGCAATGAATGAGTGTGCCTCTTTCTCCACAACCTCGCCAGCAAAGGCTATCATTGGTGTTTTTGATTTTAGCCATTCTGACAGGTGTAAGATGGTATCTCAAAGTTGTTTTAATTTGCATTTCCCTTATCGCTAAGGAGGTTGAGCATGACCTTAAGTGTCTTTTGGCCATTTGAATTTCTTCTGTTGAGAATTCTCTGTTCAGATCAGTGCCCCATTTTTTTATTGGGTTCATTAGCATTTTAAAGTCTAGTTTCATGAGTTCTTTATATATTTTGGAGATCAGACCTTTGTCTGTTGCAGGGTTGGTGAAGATCTTCTCCCAGTCAGTGGGTTGCCTTTTTGTCTTAGTGACAGTGTCCTTTGCTTTACAGAAGCTACTCAGTTTCAGGAGGTCCCATTTATTCAATGTTGTCCTTAATGTCTGTGCTGCTGGGGATAAACGTAGGAAGTGATCTCCTGTACCCATATGTTGTAGAGTACTTCCAACTTTTTCTTCTATCAGGTTCAGTGTGCTCAGACTAACATTGAGGTCTTTAATCCATTTGGACTTGAGTTTTGTGCATGGTGATAGATATGGATCTATTTTCATTCTTCTACACGTTGACAACCAGTTCTGCCAGCACCATTTGTTGAAGATGCTCTCTTTTTTCCATTGAATACTTTTAGCTCCCTTATCAAAAATTAGGTGTTCATAAGTTTGTGGGTTAAAATCAGGGTCTTCTACTCGGTTCCATTAATCGACTTCTCTGTTTTTATGCCAATACCAAGCTGTTTTCAATACTGAGGCTCTGTAATAGAGTTTGAGGTCAGGGATGGTAATGCCTCCAGACGATCCTTTATTATATAAGATTGTTTTGGCTATCCTGGGTTTTTTGTTTCTCCATATAAAGTTGATTATTGTCCTCTCAAGATCTGTGAAGAATTTTGATGGGATTTTAATGGGGATTGCATTGAATCTATAAATTGCCCTTGGTAGAATTGCCATTTTTACTATGTTGATCCTCCCTATCCAAGAGCAAGGGAGACACTTCCATTTTCTGGTATCCTCCTCAACTTCTTTCTTCATTGACTTAAAGTTCTTGTCAAATAGATCCTTTACTTCCTTGGTTAGGGTTACCCCAATATATTTTTTTTTGAATTCTTTTTTTTTTATTCTTTTTTACTTAAAATTTACAACTGCTCCCCGTTTCCCATTTCCCTCCCCCTCCTCCCACATATTGCCCCCTCCCCACGCTCCTCTCCCCCTATCCCCTCTGCACTTCTCCTCCCCCTAGTCCACTCCCCCTCCCTCTCGATACTGAAGAGCAGTCCAAATTCCCTGCTCTACATGAAGACCAAGGTCCTCCCACTTCTATCTAGGTCCAGGGAGGTGAGCATCCAAACAGGCTACGCTCCCACAAAGCCAGTTCATGTATTAGGATCTAAACCTAGTGCCATTGTCCTTGGCTTCTCATCAGCCTTCATTGTCCGCCTTGTTCAGAGAGTCCAATTTCAACCCATGCTTATTCAGTCCCAGTCCAGCTGGCCTTGGAGAGCTCCCAATAGATCAGTTCCACTGTCACAGTGGGTGGGTGCACCCCTCGTGGTCCTGATTTCCTTGCTCATGTTCTCCCTCCTTCTGCTCCTCATTTAGACCTTAAGAGCTCAGACGGTTGATCCAAATTGGGTCTCTGTCTCTCTCTCGATCCATCTCCAGATGAAAGTTCCTGTGCCATTCTCCTTGGCCTCTCGTCAGCTCTCATTGTCCACCACATTCAGAGAGTCCGGTTTTATCCCATGTTTTTTTCAGTAGCAGTCCAGCTGGCCTTGGTGAGCTCCCAATAGATCGGCCCCCCTGTCTCAGTGGTTGGGTGCACCCCTCATGGTCCTGACTTCCTTGTTCATGTTCTCTCTCCTTCTGCTCCTCATTATAACCTTGGGAGCTCAGTCCGGTGCTCCAGTTTGGGTCTCTGTCTCTATCTCCATCCATCGCTAGATGAAGGTTCTATGGCGATATGCAAGATATTCATCAGTATGATTATAGGATAGGTTCATTTCAGGTTCCCTATCCTCAGGTGCCCCAATGAACTAACTGGGGACATTGCCCTGGGCTTCTGGTAGCCATTCCAGGTTCAAGTCTCTTGCCAACCCTTAGGTGGCTCCCTTAACTAAGGTATGAGTTTCCCTGCTCCCCCATCCAACCTTCCTTTACCCCCAATCACCCCGATTCCCCCAGTTCCCCTCATCTTCTCCTTCACACTTTTCTCTCCCCATCTCCCCTCATCCCCATCCCACCCCACCCCCCAAGATTCCCATTTTTTGCCCATCAATCTTGTCTATTTCCCATAGCTGGGAGGATATCTATATGTTTTTCCTTGGGTTTACCCTCTTGTTTAGCTTCTTTAGGATCACAAATTATAGACTCAGTGGCCCCTATCCATGGCTAGAAACCAATTATGAGTGAATACATCCCATGATCTTCTTTTTGGGTCTGGGTTACCTCACTCAGGATCGTATTTTCTATTTCCGTCCATTTGCATGCAAAATTCGAGAAGTCATTGTTTTTTACCGCAGAGTAGTACTCTTATGTGTATATATTCCACACTTTCTTCATCCATTCTTCCATTGAAGGGCATCTAGGTTGCTTCCAGGTTCTGGCTATTACAAATAATGCTGCTATGAACATAGTTGGACAAATGCTTTTGTCATATGCTAGGGCATCTCTTGGGTATATTCCCAAGAGTGCTATTGCTGGGTCCAGGGGTAGGTTGATCCCAATTTTTCTGAGAAACCGCCACACTGATTTCCAAAGTGGTTGCACAAGTTTGCAGTCCCACCAGCAATGGATGAGGGTACCCCTTTCTCCACAACCTCTCCAGCAAAGGCTATCCTTGGTGTTTTTGATTTTAGCCATTCTGACAGGTGTAAGATGATATCTCAAAGTTGTTTTGATTTGCATTTCTCTGATCGCTAAGGAGGTTGAGCATGACCTTAAGTATCTTTTGGCCATTTGAACTTCTTCTGCTGAGAATTCTCTGTTCAGTTCAGTGCCCCATTTTTTAATTGGGTTAATTATCCTTTTAAAGTCTAGTTTCTTGAGTTCTTTATATATTTTGGAGATCAGACCTTTGTCTGTAGCGGGGTTGGTGAAGATATTCTCCCAGTAAGTAGGCTGCATTTTTGTCTTAATGACAGTGTCCTTTGCTTTACAGAAGCTTCTCAGTTTCAGGAGGTCCCATTTATTCAATGTTGCCCTTAATGTCTGTGCTGCTGGGGTTATACATAGGAAGCGATCTCCTGTGCCCATATGTTGTAGGGTACTTCCCATTTTCTCTTCTATCAGGTTCAGTGTGTTCAGATTGATATTGAGGTCTTTGATCCATTTGGACTTGAGTTTTGTGCATGGTGATAGATATGGGTCTATTTTCATTCTTCTACAGGTTGACATCCAATTGTGCCAGCACCATTTGTTGAAGATGCTTTCTTTCTTCCATTGTATACTTTTAGCTCCTTTACCGAAAATTAGTTGTTCATAGGTTTGTGGGTTAAAATCCGGGTCTTCTATACGATTCCATTGGTCGACTGCTCTGTTTTTATGCCAGTACCATGCTGTTTTCATTACTGTAGCTCTGTAATAGAGTTTGAAGTCAGGGATGGTAATGCCTCCAGAAGTTCCTTTATTATATAAGATTGTTTTGGCTATCCTGGGTTTTTTGTTTCTCCATATAAAGTTGATTATTGTCCTTTCAAGATCTGTGAAGAATTTTGATGGGATTTTAATGGGGATTGCATTGAATCTATAAATTGCCCTTGGTAGAATTGCCATTTTTACTATGTTGATCCTCCCAATCCAGGAGCAAGGGAGATCCTTCCATTTTCTGGTATCCTCTTCAATTTCTTTCTTCAATGCCTTAAAGTTCTTGTCAAATAGATCTTTCACTTCCTTGGTTAGAGTTACCCCAAGATAGTTTATGCTTTTTGTGGCTATCGTGAAAGGTGATGATTCTCTTATTTCCCTCTCTGCTTCCATATCCTTTGTGTATAAGAGGGCGACTGATTTTTTGGAGTTGATCTTGTATCCTGCCACATTACTAAAGGCGTTTATCAGCTGTAGGAGTTCTTTGGTGGAGTTTTTGGGGTCGCTCATGTACACTATCATATCATCTGCAAATAATGCAAGTTTAACTTCTTCCTTTCCAATTTGAATCCCCTTTATCCCCTTATGTTGTCTTATTGCTATTGCTAAAACTTCGAGAACTATATTGAAGAAGTATGGAGAGAGTGGACAGCCTTGGCGTGTTCCTGATTTTAGTGGGATGGCTTTAAGTTTCTCTCCATTTAATTTGATATTAGCTGTCGGCTTGCTGTATATAGCTTTAATTAAATTTAGGTATGACCCTTGTATCCCTAATCTTTCCAAGACTTTTATCATAAAGGGATGTTGAATTTTGTCAAATGCTTTTTCAGCGTCTAATGAAACAATCATATGTTTTTTTTCTTTCAGTTTATTTATATGATGGATTACATTGATAGATTTGCGTATGTTAAACCAGCCCTGCATCTCTGGTATGAAGCCTACTTGATCATAATGGATAATTTTTCTAATGTGTTCTTGGATTCGGTTTGCCAGAATTTTGTTGAGGATTTTTGCATCGATGTTCATGAGTGAGATTGGCCTGTAATTTTCTTTCTTGGTTGGGTCTTTGTGTGGTTTTGGTATCAGAGTTACTGTAGCTTCATAAAAGGAATTTGGCAATGACTCTTCTGTTTCTATATTGTGAAATACCTTAAGGAGTATAGGTATTAGGTCTTCTTGGAAGTTCTGGTAGAATTCCGCATTGAAACCATCTGGTCCTGGACTTGTTTTGGAAGGGAGGTTTTTGATAACAGCTTCTAATTCTTCACGACTAACAGGTCTATTTAGGTTGTTCACCTGGTCCTGGTTTAACTTTGGTATATGGTATTTATCTAAAAAAGTGTCCATTTCTTTTACATTTTCCAGTTTTGTGGCATACAGGCTTTTGTAGTAAGATCTAATGATTCTCTGAATTTCCTCTGTGTCTGTGGTTATGTCTCCCTTTTCATTTCTGATCTTATTAATTTGCAAATTCTCTCTCTGCCGTTTGATTAGTTTGGATAGGGGTTTATCAATCTTGTTGATTTTCTCCAGGAACCAGCTTTTTGATTTATTGATTCTTTCAATTGTTTTCTGTGTCTCTATTTTGTTGATTTCAGCCCTCAGTTTGATTATTTCCAGTCTTCTACCCCTTCTAGGTGAGTCTGCTTCTTTTTTTTCTAGAGCTTTCAGGTGGGCTGTTAAGTCTCCAATGTGTGCTTTCTCTGTTTTCTTTAAGTGGGCAGTTAGTGCTATGAACTTTCCTCTCAGGACTGCTTTCATAGTGTCCCATAGGTTTGAGTATGTTGTTTCTTTATTTTCATTGTCTTCAAGGAAGAGTTTAATTTCTTTCTTTATTTCTTCCTTAATCCAGGTATGGTTCAGTAGTTGACTATTCAGTTTCCATGAGTTTGTAGGCTTTCTGGGGGTAGCATTGTTGCTGAATTCTAGCTTTAATCCATGGTGATCTGATAAGATACAGGTGGTTATTAATATTTTTTTGTAACTGTGAATGTTTGCTTTGTTACCGAGTATGTGGTCGATTTTTGAGAAGGTTCCATGAGCTGCAGAGAAGAAGGTATATTCTTTCCTGTTTGGGTGGAATATTCTATAGATGTCTGTTAAGTCCATTTGATTCATTACCTCCATTAATTCTCTTTTTTCTCTGTTAGGTTTCTGTCTGATTGACTGTCCATTGGTGAGAGAGGAGTATTAAAGTCTCCTACTATTAATGTGTGCGGTTTGATGGCTGCCTTGAGTTTTAACAATGTTTCTTTTACGTACGTGGGTGCTTTTATATTAGGGGCATAGATATTCAGGATCGAGATTTCATCCTGATGAATTGTTCCTGTTATGAGTAGAAAATGTCCCTCTCCATCTCTTCTGATTGATTTAAGTTTGAAGTCAACTTTGTTAGAAATTAGTATGGCCACACCTGCTTGTTTCCTAGGTCCATTTACTTGATAAGCCTTATCCCAGCCCTTTACTCTGAGTAGGTGCCTGTCTTTGTGGTTGAGGTGTGTTTCTTGTAAACAGCAGAATGTTGGATCCTGTTTTCGTATCCAATCTCTTAGTCTGTGCCTTTTTATAGGTGAGTTGAGTCCATTGACATTAAGTGATATTAATGACCAGTGGTTGTTAACTCCGGTCATTTTTTTTAGTAGTAGATTTTGTGTGTTTCCCTTCTTTGAGATGTGCTGGTAAAGGGTTTCTAGATGTCTGAGTTACTGTGGTCATTGTTGGACTCCTTGATTAGTGATTTTCCTTCTATTACTTTCTGTAAGGCTGGATTTGTGGCTACGTATTGTTTAAATTTGTTTTTATCCTGGAAAATTTTGTTTTCTCCATTTATAGTGAACGAAAGCTTGGCTGGGTATAGTAGTCTGGGCTTGCATCCATGGTCTCTTAGTTTCTGCAGTACATCTATCCAGGACCTTCTGGCTTTCATGGTTTCCATAGAGAAGTCAGGTGTAAGTCTGATAGGTTTACCTTTATAAGTAACTTGGCCTTTTTCCTTTGCTGCTCTTAGTATTCTTTCTTTATTCTGTATGCTTTGTGTTTTGATTATTATATGGCGAGAGGATGTTTTTTTTTGATCCAGCCTATTCGGTGTTCTGTATGCTTCTTGAACCTTCATAGGTATATCTTTCTTTAGGTTGGGAAAGTTTTCTTCTATAATTTTATTAAATATATTTTCTGGACCGTTGAGCTGTGCTTCTTCTCCTTCTTCTATTCCTATTATTCTTAGGTTTGGTCTTTTTATTGTGTCCCATATTTCCTGAATGTTTTGTGATGAGAATTTGTTGGCCTTGCTGTTTTCTTTGATCAGCGTGTTTATTTTCTCTATGGTATCTTCAGATTCTGAGATTCTTTCTTCTATCTCTTGTATTCTGTTGGTTATGCTTGTTTCTGTAGTCTCTATTCGTTTACCTAGATTTTCCCTGTCCAGCTGGCCTTCTGTTTGTGTTTTCTTCTTTGCCTCCATTTCAGTTTTTAAGTCTTGAACTGTTTCCATTATTTGTTTGATTGTTTTTCCTTGGTTTCCTAGGGTATCATTCACTGATTTACTCAATTCTTCAATCTTTCTGTTATACTTCTCATCCATTTCTATAAGGGCATTTTTTACATGCTGTTTAAGGGCGTCAATCACTTTCATAAAGTCAATTTTATCTACTTCTTCATGATTAAGGTGTTCATGTCCTCCTGTTGTGAGGTCGCTGGGTTCTGGTGGTTTCATATAGTTTTTCAGATTGTTGGGTGAATTCTTGCATTGGCGCCTGCCCATCTCTTTCTCCGAATGCTCCCCTATGGATCTTCTTTTACCGGATCAGGTCTCCTTGCCTACTGATGTACTTTCCCAGTGATGGCACCCTGCAGTGATAGCTCTCCTGGTGCTCCAGTGATGTCTCTCCTGGTACCAATATCAGATCTCCGTGCCCAAAGACGGCTCTCCTGGTACCCAGATTAGCTCTCCCACTGATGGCTCTCCTGGTGCCAAGATCAGATCTCCGTGCAGGTTGGGTAGTTCGAAAACAAAGGCCTTACCTTGCCTGGTGCAGGCAGGCCAGTGAACCAAAGGAAGTCTCGCCTGCCTACTTGCCCTGAAGATTTGCCCCCAGCGCCAGACAGACTGAGCTGGATGGTGTTATGTGCCCAAAGAGGAAAGGGGGCAGAAGGAAGAAGGGTTCTGGATGCAAGCTGGGTGGGACAAGAAGAGAGAGGCAGTATGCAGGGTGTAGAGCCCCTGCAGGGAGCCCAGGGAGTATAGGGTGGGGGATGAGGAACTTCAGAGTTCCCTGTCCAGGGCTGCTTCCGCCGCCGCCAGTCAGGTCACAAACTCACCCTGCTGCTGTCTCTCCTGGTGCCTAGATCAGATCTCCGTGCAGGTTGGGTAGTTTGTAAACAAAGGCCTTACCTTGCTTGATGCAGGCAGGCTGGAGAGACAAAGGAAGTCTCACCTGCCTACTTGCCCTGAGGATTTGCCCCCAGCGCCAGACAGACTGAGCTGGATGGTGTTATGTGCCCAAAGAGGAAAGGGGGCAGAAGGAAGAAGGGTTCTGGATGCAAGCTGGGTGGGACAAGAAGAGAGAGGCAGTATGCAGGGTGTAGAGCCCCTGCAGGGAACCCAGGGAGTATAGGGTGGGGGATGAGGAACTTCAGAGTTTCCTGTCCAGTGCTGCTTCCGCCGCCGGTCAGGTCACAAACTCACCCCCACCCCAATATATTTTATGCTATTTGTGGCTATCGTGAAGGGTGATGCTTCTCTGATTTCCATCTCTGCTTCCTTATCCTTTGTGTATAGGAGGGCAACTGATATTTTGGAATTGATCTTGTATCCTGCAACGTTACTAAAGGTGTTTATCAGCTGAAGGAGTTTTTTGCTGGAGTTTTTGGGGTCGCTTATGTACACTATCATATCGTCTGCAAATAATGAAAGTTTAACTTCTTCCTTTCCGATTTGAATCCCTTTGATCCCCTTATGTTGTCTTATTGCTATTGCTAGAATTTCAAGCACTATATTAAAGAGGTATGGAGAGAGTGGACAACCTTGTCGTGTTCCTGATTTTAGTGGAATAGCTTTGAGTTTCTCTCCATTTAATTTGATGTTAGCTGACGGCTTGCTATAAATAGCTTTTATTATAGTTAGGAACGACCCTTGTATTCCTAATCTCTCTAAGACCTTTATCATAAAGGGATGTTGAATTTTGTCAAATGCTTTTTCAGCATCTAATGAAATGATCATATGGCTTTTTACTTTCAGATTATTTATATGATGGATTACATTGATAGATTTTCGTATGTTGAACCAGCCCTGCATCTCTGGGATGAAGCCTACTTGATCATAATGGATAATTTTTCTAATGTGTTCTTGGATTCGGTTTGCCAGTATTTTATTGAGTATTTTTGCGTCGATGTTCATGAGTGAGATTGGCCTGTAGTTCTCTTTCTTGGTTGTGTCTTTGTGTGGTTTTGGTATCAGAGTAACTTCAGCTTCATAAAAGGAATTTGGCAATGACTTCTCTGTTTCAATATCGTGAAATACATTAAGGAGTATAGGTATTAGGTCTTCTTGGAAGTTCTGGTAGAATTCTGCATTGAAGCCGTCTGGACCTGGGCTTTTTTTGGTGGAGAGGTTTTTTATAACAACTTCTAATTCTTCGCGACTAACAGGTCTATTTAGATTGTTCACCTGGTCCTGGTTTAACTTTGGTATATGGTACTTATCTAAAAAAGTGTCCATTTCTATAACATTTTCCAATTTTGTGGCATACAGGTTTTTGTAGTAAGATCTAATGATTCTCTGAATTTCCTCTGATTGACTTACTCTTATATCTTAAATGAACCCAGTTCTAGTAATCTGTGTATTGCCACGAGGCTCTTGCTTACTGGGTAAAGTTTCCGGCACCTGTGTTTGGCAAGGTTACATCTTTTTTATTTCTCCCAGCCTTCTTTTTGTTCAGCACCCCAGCTCTGCTCTACCCTATTACAGGCCCAAAACAGCTTCTTCATACGGTATTCACAGCATACAGTGGGGAATCCCTCTTCAAAATACCACTACAGTCCGCATGTGTTCACAACACAGTCTTGTTAGTAATTATAATCAAGTTCATTTAGCTAATTTTGGCCCAGCTGTTTTCCACAATGAACACTGAAGATTTGTAGAAGTGGAAGTGATGTAAATGTCCCATTTAGAGCCAAGCATTCCACAGTGTTTTATTTTCTGCACTTTAGCAAGTTGTGGGTATCTGTACTGATCACCTATTGCAAATAGAAACTTCCGTACTGAGGGCTGAGTGACACATTAATATAGTAGTCTAAAGAAAAACCATTAGGAATCAGTTTAATACTGTGTGCATTAGCTGAATAAGAGCAGTTCTTCTTCAAGAATCTTGTCCTAAAAATTAATAGTTTATTACTTATCCTTCTATCATTAAATATTAGGCAATATAATTCACTAGTCCTAAGACTGACAACTTATTGGATTTATATCTTTCAGCAGATAATCACGGACTCCTGCATATTCTGATTAGAGTGTCATTTTTGATGGTGGCTATCTTCCTCATGTTCATCATTCATTCTCGGTACTCTGCCAAAAGGAGTAAATATCGGGAAGAAGTCAGTGAGTGTCATCTGAGTAGCATGAGAAACTGAGCCTGGAAGAATGCAGGTGTGTGGTCTTCATTTACTTAGCCCAGGACAGGGTCACAGGGGTAGGGATTTACCAATAGAAAAGATAAGCCCTTGTTCTTTCCCTCAGGAGAAGTTTTATGAAAGAGAGAGGAGCACTGAACAGAGAACTGGTAGTGTAGCAATATGATGAGATGGAGCTTAGAACACAGAGATGCAGAACAGCTGACTCTGCTCTGGGGAAGAAGAGCCAACTTGGGTTTTACCATATCTCTCATTAATACATTGGTATTTGAAATGAACTTGCAGTAATGCTTTCTTAGATGTTACTAATTACTTCTGCCCCTAAAAATGCAGCCATCTATGACCAAGAAGGACATGCAACAGGTAGGCCCTCATGTAACCACCCTTTTCCGTATACGATGAGGCCTGCATTCCCTCATGCTCTGTAATAACACGTGCATACAACATCACTTAACATTTACCTCTTTCTAGGAACATGAAAGAAAAGAAATGCTGGAGGTGACATACACAGAATTTGTTCATGGGACATTCAAACAACAAGTGATCATGCCCAATTGAAAGAAGTCTCAGGAATTATCTACAGATACCAGTGTTTACATAGGAGTTATGAAATGATAAGTTGAGAACAAAGACTGTCTATAGGACGTGAGTTCTAAAGGAAGTTATGAAGAATTCTTCTGTGGAGAACTCAGCCCTTTTGGCAGCAAAAACTAACAATTGCTGGAATCAAAGGGCAGAGGTCTCTAACTTCAGGACCATCCATCATTATTCCAGCATAGAACAGAATGTGGATTTTCTTTATTTAAAAGTATTGTGGTTATCACTTTTCCTTTGGACATAAGTTAATATAACTTCTATTTAATCTTTTTCATTTATGCCAACCTGTAATGCCTAACTAGCTGTATTTCCTGGACCTACTTGAATTTCATATCAGCAAGAGGCTCATTCTTTTTATTAGTATATATTATTAATATGTAATAATGTTATACAACACACTGATTCTCATGACATTTTCTTATATGTATCTATATTTTGATCATAATCACACCCATTTTCCTATTTTGACTTTTGACTACTGCTGATATCCTTCCAGAAGCCCACACTTAACACTGGGTTTTAGCATATACTGTTCTGTGTATCCAAAATGCTCTTTGTCAAAATATTCTTTTATCAGAAGCATCCATGTCTTTCCTTAATCTTTCAATATAGACTTCTCTATTGAAAAATATTTTCTAAAATGTGACTCAGGTAAGACACCATCTGCTTCTCCCATATTTCTATTACTGTGCTCCTGAAAAATTAACTCATGTCAATCAAAGCCTTTTGGAAGAGGAATTATTAAGACTCAGGTAGTAAACAAAACCTCACAAGTATCAGGAAGATTCTGAAGCATACAAGACTCACACACAAATTTACCAGTGCTTTCCCCAAAAATGTATGTGTAATTATGATAGCAAAGCAGAGAAGACCCTCCAATTGACTACCTATTTTGGCACAAGGTTATGAAGGTACAGCTACCTTTAATTATCTCCTCATTCATTAGGATGGTTAGTGTTATATTGATGGCTACATTTATGTTTAAAAGTTTTAAATTTCTGTGCTTAAGAGAACTATGAATCAAAATTGTACTTGAAATGTTAAAGCTAGTGATTTATTTTTGTAATTGACTGGTCATGCAGAATTTTAGGAAAGCTGCTCTTTCTGTTTCTATAAATAAAAGCTTTCTTTGTACCAGATGGCCTTCTGCTTTCACGTAGACAGAGTGTAAAAGTTTGCCTTTAAAATCACCTGACTGGGGTGTCTGGGGGATGCATTTTGGAATCCCTTGTCTCAGATGTATACTGTTTGTCAGGATATGAATGAAAGTCTCTGCTTTATTAAAATGTGTTAGTGGCCAGACTGTTGAATCTCTGAAGAAACACTCACATCCATATCATCATGATCCTGTAAACAATCCTAGTAAATGCATTAATTCACCAAAATAGTCCTGGGTGGATCATTTATTGGATGTGTCATGGGTACCCTATCTGGGATCAACAGATGTTTGCTCACATCTCACCAGAGTCATACAGAGTATGTACACAGGAACAGTCTTAAATATGATTTCTATAGCTATTATAAAACCCCATGACCTAAAGCTAATTGGGGTAAAATATCTGTTGGATTACATGTCTTACACAACCCCAGATTACAATCCATTCTGTGAAGCCAAAGTAGGAAGCAACTGAAGCAGATACAATAAAGGTTCATTGCATACTGGATCATTCCTCATGCCTTGTTCAGCCTACTTTCTTGTACAATTTTGGGTGGCCTGACAAACAGTGACACCATCACAGTAGTCTAAACCTTCTCACATCAACCATGAATCAAGGAAATGCCCAGCAGACTTGACTATAGACTTATCATGTGGATGTGTTTTCTTGATTCAGAGTCCTATTTCCCAAGTGACTATAGCTTGTGTCAAGTTGACAAAAAAACATCTAGGACATTGTCCCATATATTCCCTTTTGGATTTTAATACCAGTAATGTGAGGTACATTTTTGTGTTTCTGTCTGTCTGTCTTTTGATTTGAAGCTGGAACTTTTTAAGTACCCTACAACTTTGGGTTTTCCTGCTTCAACTTCCCAAGAGTTAAGGTTACAGAGACTGTGAGAATCCCAAAGAAAGAATGTTATTTGAAATCTCTTTAATAGAAATTGTCTTCAAAGAATGTAGCAGAGAGGTGCTTTATTGTCATGTGACTTGAAGATTTTATGCAATATAAAAAAATCTAATTCAAGAAAATAGATGTAAATGGAAATAATGTTTAGCAAAGTAAGCCAGATTCTAAATGGTAAATACTGTACAATTTTAGATGTAAAAACCAATTTAAAATTACATTTTAACTTTTTCATTTTTATTAAATTTTAGGTTAACATATAAAGTATTGGTTTTCATTATTACAAATGTGTATTAACATATATCTGCATGTTTTTGTGTGTGTTTGTGTGTGTGTGAGAGAGAGAGAAAGAGAGAGGGGGGGGACCTAGAAAGAAGGGCAGGAGAAGGAATAAAGTGGTATCCTTTACAGGAGATTTTTTTATTTGAAGAAAATTTCCTTTTAATTTATTTTTTAATTAATATTTTTGCAGTCCAATCATGGTTTTCTCTCCCAGCTTTTCCATTCAACTTCCCATCTCCCCTTCAACTTCTCCTCCTTCTATTCAGAAAAGAGCAGACCTCCCATGGGTATCAGGCAGCCAGAGTATATCAAGTTGCAGTAAGACCTGGCACCTACTCTCCTACTGAAGCTGCACAAGGCAACCCAGTAAGAGAAAAGTGTCTAAAAAGTACATAACACTGTCAGAGACACACTAGAAGACCAAGCTGAACAACTGTAACATGTGTGGGGACCCTAGATCAGTCTCATACAAGCTCTCTGTTTGGTGGTTCAGTCTCTATGACCCCTTGTGAACTCAGAATGGTTAATTCTGTAGTTTTCTTATGTTTACTTGACCACCCTGGCTCTCACAATCCTTCACCCTTTTCTTCCAATGCATTCCCTGAGTCTGCCAAAGGTTTGGATGTAGTTCTCTGCATGTTTCCATCTGTTCCTTATCCAAGCCTCTCTGATGATAGTTGGGCTAGGAAAATAATCTATGAACATAGAAGAGTATCATAAAGAATCATTCACTGACAATTTTTCCAGTCATGTTTGGTTCTATCGCTGATCTCTGGGCTGTCGAGCCTCTGTGTTCATGTCTTCCAGACAGTATTAGGGAAAAACTACCTCTCATGTTACAGGTCTCAATTTGGATCAGTCATTGGTTGGCTACTCCCACAATTTCTGTGCCACCTTTCCTCCACCATATCTTGTAGGCAAAGCAAATTGTAGGTCAAAGTTATGCAATTGGTTGTGGTACTAATCGCTCCACTGGTCTTGTCTAGTAACAGAACGTGACTGGTTGAGGCTCTGAATTCTCCATCACTGGGATTCTTAGCTAAGATCACACACATAGATTTCTGGGAGTTTTCATTGCACTGGGTTTCAAGTTCATCCCAGAGATGCTCCTGTTCCAGTTGTCATTCCCATTACTCTCTCTATCCAGCCTCCTTCCACCTGATCTCTCTACTGTTCCCATGACTACCCCATCAAGACCCCTCCCTCACATCTACCTCTGATATCTATTCCCCCGTCACAATAAGATTTATGCCATCCCAAGTCACTTTGTTACTTTGATTCTTTAGGTCTTTAGATTACTGGATGGTTATTTTTTACTTTAGGGCTAATAGCAGTTTATAAGTGAGTATATACCATGTTTTTCTTCCTGGGTCTGGGTTACATCACTGAGGATGGATGAACTTTTCAAGTTCCATTCATTTACCAGAGAATTTTATGTTTCATATATGCATACAATTTATTTTGATCATATTCAAAACTGACTTATCTCCCTAACTCCTCCCACATACTGGCAACTTACCAAATCTACATCAGCCCCTTGAAGATCTCCAGAAACAACACCAAAGGGGAGCAGTGAAGAAATTAGAGCCGGAGAATGGGGAGTTGTGTGGTGAGAGAGGCTGGCCATTGTACATGACATATCTGTTGCACAAATGAACTCACAGCAGCTGTCATTACCTGGTGGATCTATAAATGAATGAGCTACTGTATCCAGTGTGTTGACTTACAATCCCTTCATGCACATAATCAAGAGTGGTATAGCCGGATAAAATGGCTCCACTCAGATTGGTTTGGTAGGTGAGTTCTAAATGGGTGTGACCATCCTGGAATCTGAGCAACTGTAAAGTTCATTTGGACTCCCTGGCTGAGACCTGCAAAGATGCATCCAGCAGAACATTTGCACCCTCCTCTCTGTCTCTCTGTCTCTCTGTCTCTCTGTCTCTCTCTCTCTCTCTCTCTCTCTCTCTGTCTCTCTCTCTCTTCTTGATTTTTTTGTATTTTCCTACCTGAGAGGTTTCAAGCAAAATCTTACTGTTCTGGCTTGGAGAACAATTGACAAGCATTTTATCTCCCTTTATAAGCTCTCCATACACTGGCTCTATGTGAATAAAGTGGCAGAGCTGTTGTTCTATTTTGTTCCTCTTACTTTGAAGCTTAGTAAACAGCTGATAATTGTGCAATGATTTGGTCTATAATACAGGTTAAAATCTGTGTTAATTTCATGCTCACTTACGGTCATGAATCCTGTGAGGGGTTTCATGAACCCTTTCTATTTAAAGAAAACATTCTACCCTCCCCTGAGGTCTTGGACCTTTAGACTTGTTGCCAGCTATGGCAATCCCTGCAAATGCTATGGGTAGCAGAGAAAAAACCTTGAGAGGGAAAGAGGTAACACAGTTCATCATGACTTAGTTAGCCTGACTGTTACAGACTTCTTGACTCTGATCCCAAGCAGTTTATTTTATACATAATGAAAAATAGTATGCTTTGAGAAAAACAAGCTTCCTGGTGTAATACATGCCCAAGGCAAGAGGAACTATAATGACATGAAAACTCAATACAAAGTACGTGTTATTTCTTTTGAGAAAGTAGGCTACCTGTATTTAGTTTAAAGTTCATTAATATTTTAGATTATCTAACAAAGTATAGACTCTTTACAGCATATTTATACATATCTGTCATTCTCTCTCTCTCTCTCTCTCTCTCTCTCTCTCTGTGTGTGTGTGTGTGTGTGTGTGTGTGTGTGTGTGTGTGTGTGTGTGAAGGAGAGAGAGAAAATTAGTCTCATTTTTTTGTGGTGATCCCTGAAACTAGCAAATGTGTGTGATATAGAGAGGAAGGGAGCATAAGTGGAGTGGCGAATAAAGAATGGTGGGAATGGTGGGTAACAGAATACATGTATGGTAAATCAGAAAGGAGAATCAACTAGGAGAAGAATGGAAACCAGCAAGGGGAGGAGAGGCTGTGACCTAAAGTCTTATATGAACAAACTCTTCAGCTCAAGTCATCTAAAACAATATATAGAGACAAACACCAACTTTGGAACATCTAGATCAGCCCTTTTAAGGATCAGAGGACATCAAAAAAAGGTGGCCAGTGGAAAGAACATAAGAGTTAAAGGAATGGGAAGGAATAATGTGAGAGGCTGGTCTCTGATGACAAGGCTATTACAAAAATGAACGAACAGCACCTGTGATTACCTAGTGGATCAAAAACCATGAATATGCATCTCTATACATGATGTGCTGATGACTAAAATCCCTCAGGTATTTTCTCAAGAGGAGTTAGTAGCAAGATAAAGTGGTGAGACCTTTTTCTAAAAATTTTAGGCAATAGTAAATGGCAGTGTTATCTTGGTATTTCTGCTAGTGTGGTTTTAATTAAAATGTACACTTGCCACAATCTATACTCACTGCAAGACAAAGTTTGAGAGTTTCTCTAAATCACAGAGTCGGCCTATGGGCATGTCTGGGCCATATTTTCCTGGTTTCTTTTAGATGTTGTGAGAGGACTTGTTCACTATTTAGGGAGTGACACCATTTCCTAATCAGGAAAGTTCTTCAAATTAAAGTGAAATAAAAAAGCTAAGAGTAAGCATGTGTTCTTTGAGTTCTGATTATTAACAATGGATAAAATATGACCAGTTATCTGAGTTAAGCGACTGTCTCTGATACTTACCCATAATGATGGAACTTAATTCAAATAAACCTTTTATAGCTTAAAATTACAAAGGAAAATGGTTAAATAGAAGTGGTATGATACACACATGTGGACCCAGGGCTGGGCAAGATTGAGAAGAATGAACTCATATTTGAGGCCAGTCTATTCTTCAGGAGTGAATTCTGGTATACACTGGGCTGCATAATCAACCCTGCAAGAAAAAAATAAAAAGAAATTTAAAGTGAAAAGAGATGCAGGAATTTGATTACCACTATAAATTCCTTGAGAAAACCATTCCTAAAAGTCAGAAATATAAAAAGAAGAATTCTACTCTCTTATAAGAGACTATCCAAGAGTAATTGAGAACTAAGTATTTCACAAAGAAAGTGTTTCTTTTGCTTTTGAAGTAACAAATACAGAAATACGTGGCCAGGAACTCAAACCTCACACATCCTGTTGGTCAATCTACTCAATAACAAATATTTGATGTTGTGAACTCACATGCAGATGAAGCTAACTGAAACTATACCTGCAGAAGAGCCACACAGGATACCAACATCCTTTTCTCAAAGATTACAAACATGTAAGTGGGCTACAAAGGAAGAGAGGGCCACCACAAAAACTAGAACCATGCTTTACAGAAAGACTAGTTGAATTTAGGAGAGTCGATGATAGACTAATATCCTTAGCATTATGCATAGGTAGCAGTAACACAATTTCAATGTTTTGGGCTTGGTTACCTCTATTATATAAATGTCTGGGTTTCATGGTGACTGTTGGCTTCTCGAGACTGAGGGCCTGAAAAATGAACATGGACTCTCAAGACTGTGCTAACTTTTTAAAAAATGTGTCATGGACCCACCAAGGCCAGCTGGTCTGGGACTGAATAAGCATGGGTTGAAACTGGACTCTCTGAGCATGGCGGACAATGAAGGCTGATGAGAAGCCAAGGACAATGGCACTAGGTTTCGATCCTAATACATGAACTGGCTTTGTGGGAGCTTAGCATGTTTGGACGCTCACCTTCCTGGACCTATATAGAAGACCTTAGTCTTCCCGCAGGGCAGGGAATTTGGACTGCTCTTCAGTATCGAGAGGGAGGGCGAATGGTGTGGGGGGAGGAGAAGAGGAGTGGGGATGGGGGAGGGGAGTGGGGGGGGCATTATTTGGGAGGAGGGGAGGGAAATGGGAAACGGGGAGCAGGTGGAAATTTTAATTAAAAAAGAATAAAAAGAAAAAAATGTGTCATGGATACAAGGATCATAACTTCACATAATGAAGGCAATCTATAGGAAACACATAGTCAACATCAACCCTAATGCAGAAAAATGCACACAATTTCAGTAAAATCAGGGAAAACACAAACTTGTCTATTCTCTCCATATCTGTCCAATATAGTGCTTAAATTCTTACCTAGAGTAAAAGACAGCTGAGGAGAGCAAGGAGATACAAACTGAAAAGGAAGATGCTCAAGCATCTGTATTAGCAGATTATGTGGTAGTATACATAAGTGATCTGAAAAGTCTACATGGAAGCTTCTGCAACTAATAAACACTGTCAGCAAAGTAAATGGAATTTTGCATGCAAATGGATGGAAATAGAAAACACTATCCTTAGTGAGGTAACCCAGACCCAAAAAGATGAATATGGTATGTACTCACTCATAAGTGCATTCTAGGCATAAATAAAAAACATTGAGCCAATAATTCATGATCCTGGAGAAGTTAAATAGGAAGTTGAACCCAAAGAAAAACATGTGGTTATCCTCCTGGATATTGGAAGTAAACAAGATTACCAGGCAAAAATTGAGAGCTTGAGGTGGGAGTGGGGTAGGGGTAAGGGGCGATAGGGAGAGAGAAGTTAGAAGGGGGGGATGGGGAGAGCTTGAAGGAATGGGACAGTAGGGGTGGAGGAAGAGTGGATATGGGAGCAGGGAAGTATATATCTTAATTAAGGGAGACATTTTAGGGTTGGAAAGAGACTGGACTCTAGAGGGGTTCCCAGGTGTCCAAGGAGATGTCCCCAGCTTGTTCCTTGAGCAGCTGAGGAGAGGGCGCCTGAACTGGTCATATCCTGTAGCCACACTGATGAATATCTTGCAGATCACCATAGAACCTTTATCTGGTGATGGATGGAGACAGAGACAGAGACCCACATTGGAGCACTGGACTGAGCTCCCAAGGTCCAAATGAGGAGAAGAAGGAGGAAGAACATGAGCAAGGAAGTCAGGACTGGGAGGGGTGATCTAATAGGAACTCACCAAGGCCAGCTGGACTGCGACTGATGGAGCATGTGATCAAACCAGACTCTCTGAACGTGGCTTACAAGGAGGGCTGACTGAGAAGCCAAGGACAATGGAACTGGGTTTTGATTCTACTGCATGTACTGGCTTTGTGGGAGCCTAGTCTGTTTGGATGCTCAACTTTCTAGACCTGGATGGAGGAGGGAAGACCTTGGACTTCCCACAGGGCAGTGAACCCTGACTGCTCTTTGGACTGGAAAGGGAGGGGGAGGGGGAATAGGGAGAGGAGGGAAAATGGTAGGAGGGGAGGAGGTGGAAGAAAAAAAGGAAAAAAGAAAAGAAAAAAATTAAATCACAAAAGTCAGTATCCTTGTTATATACAAATGACAAATTGAGAATAAAATGAGGAAAACATCTTTTACAATAGACACAAAAAAATTTAAATTATCATTTAGTATCTCTAATGAAACAAGTTACTGTCTTGTGTGACAGAAACCAAGTCATTGGAGAAATAAGTTCAAGAAATATCAAAAGATAAAGAGAACTCTCACAATTGAGGATCAATAGCATAAACATAGGAAAATGGACATTCTGCCAACTGAGTAATCTATAGACTCAATACCACCCCCAGCAAAATTCTAATACAGTTACTCAGAGTTTAAGAGGACAATTTTCAGCTTCAAATGTGAACACACACACACACACACACACACCTACACGCAATAGCAGAATAGCTTAAACAATGCTGAACAATGAAGAACTGCTGGCGGTCTAAATATTCCTGCTATCAAGTTGCACTACAGAGCTATAGTAACAAGCACAGAGTGTTACTGGTACAAAGACAGACATGTTCATTGATGGAATCAACTTGCAGATTCATATATAAGTCCAGGCAACTGTGTACATTTGATTTTTGCTAAAGAAGCAAGGAACACACACTGGGGAAAAGGCATCATCTTCAACAAGTGGTTCTTTTCAAACAAGATAACTGAATATAGAAGAATGCAAATAGATTCATCTTATGACCTTGCACAAAACTCAATTTCAAATGGGTTGAAGACCTCAATATAAGAACAGATACACTGAACCAGACAGAGGAAGAACTGGGAAAAATATTCGGACACACTGGTACAGGAAATAACTTTATGATTAGAACACCAATAATACATGCCTAAGAACAACAGTCAATAAGTAGGAACCCATGAGACTGAGAACCTTCAGCAGGACAAAGGATACCATCATTCGGACGAGACAGCTTTCTTGAGAAAGGAAAATGACATTTCCAATAGAGGACTCATAAGAAAAATATATAAAGAATCCAAAAAACTTGCTAGCATAAATAAATAAATATAAATAAATAAATAAATAACCCTATTTTGAGATGAGGCACAGATAGAAATTGAAAATTCTCAAGAAGAGATATCCCAAAGAGCTGAAAATCACTTAAGGAACTGTCCAAATCAAAATTACTTCAAGATCCCATCTTACAACTGTCAGAATGGCTAAGATTAAGAAACAGGTATCAGCTCATGCTGGTGAAGAATAAATCCAAGAAAACACTCAACTGTTGCTGGTCACAGTGCAAACCTGTATAGCCCATGCAGAAATCACAGTTAGTTCTTCTTGAAAATGTGAATCAATATACATCAAGATACAGTTATATTACCCTTAAGGATATTCCCAAGGACAATTCATCCTACCAAAGAGATCCTGGCTCAGATTTGTTCATTTCTGCTTTATTCGTCATAGTTTTCATTAGAAAACAACATAAATGTTCCTCAACAGAATAACTGATAATGAAAATATGATACATTTACACAATGAACTATTATTAATCATTAAAAATAGGGTGTATCATAGAAGTCACAAGCAATTGAATGAAACTAGAAAATACTCATTCAGTGTGAAATAACCCAGATACAGAAAGAAACTACAGTATACATTTGCTTATGTGTTGATATTGGCTGTTAAGTCAGAGATAACCAAAATAAAATCCATAGATTCAGAGGATAATTATAGTCTAAGTGACTAAGGGTACAGACACATCTTGTTGGTAAAGGAAGATAGACTAGATATTTATGGATAAATGGGGGTCTATAATAGTGCTATCAAGTGGAGCAGAGGATGAAATGTAGAATAAGGGATGGAATCTGGAGAGAGACAGCTAAAATTGTGGACCATTTCAGGGGTATTAAAACTTGTTACAGCACTAAAATTACTAAAATACTTACAAAAATGAAAGCAATTTACATGAAATTGTCTAAAAATGGAGAAGATAGAGTTCTAACTCTTGCTTTCAAAAGAAAGTTCCAGCACTTGTAATGGGTTACATCTAATTTAGATGTTGGCCAAAGGGGTCCTCTGGGAATCCATAAAGCTTAGATGTTACCAAGACCAACCAAGGTTGCGCTTCACAAAATAGCAAAGCCCTAATGCTAAAGAAAACACAACTCATTGAAGATGGAGGAGCAGATCTGGAGCCCACACAGAGCTCCTATGTGCTAGCATCTCAGGCACACAAATGTACCTTTCACACTCCCTATATAAACACCAACCCAGTCTTAAACACTTATGCATTGGTGTCATGCCTACAAGCTATGCTAGAGCTTTGATGACACAAGGTTGTGAAAGTAATCAATCAATGTGTGGTTTCACTTAAGGTCAATTAATTACATAGGATGGATCACATGTCCAGCACTGCTCAGGTGAGCATGAACCAGAGGACAGATAGACTAGGTACCTAGGTTATAAGAAATACTACAGTTTTTTAAAGTAAAAGTCGCAATAATAACTCCTGATGACTTTCTTCTATACTCAGATAAGAACCTGAACACCCAAGTTCTAAATAGATGCCTCCATCAAACCACTTCCTTTAGAGCTCAGTGAACCCAGATGAAGAGGAAGCAGAAAGAGGTAAGAGCCAGAGAGGATGGAGGACACCAAGTTAGGAAGACACTGTGAATCAGTGATTTTCAACCTTCCTAATGATGCTACATGTTCCTCATGCTGTAGTGACCACAAAACAAAAAATAATTTTTGTTGCAACTTTAACTATAATATGATTCTGTTATGAATTGTAATTTAAATATATGATATGCTGGATATCTGATATGTAACCCAAGTGAAAAGGTCATTTGATCGCAAAAGATCCTGTGGACCACTGCTCTTATTCCACATGATCAAATCTCATATGTACTCAGAGACTGGAGAGAAGCCTTCACATGGCCTGCAAGTTTCCTCTGCATGTATGATATAGCTTCCAAGTTAGGATTTTCAGTGGGATTCCTGAGAGTCCAAATGAGTGGGTCTCTGATTCTTGTGGCTTTTCTTAGGCTGTTTTCCTCCTGTTTCTTTGTCTTGTCCAAATCTGATATGCTAGCTTTTTCTCTTACTATATATTATTTTGTCATATTTTATCATTATCACTTAGTAGCCTGTTTGTTAGCTAAGAAGATACAAAAAGGGAGTGGATCCTTGTGAGAGGGAGGTATGGAAGAACTTGGAGGAGCAGAGTAAAGGAACACCACAATCAATATATATTATATGAGAAAAAATTATTTTCAGTAAAAAAAATAAAACTAAAAATGTAAATGTTATTGTCACAAGGATGTTCACTCAACTTCCCTTGACATCTTGAAGCAACAATAGAGTTATTAAAGTATTATCATTTGTTTATTTATTTATTACTGATTGGGGGTAATCGAAGTAGGGGTTGGTTGGGTAAAGGTGGGGTGCTTTCTACAACACATGTAGAGGTCTGTGGACCAGTATAAGGAGTCAGTACTTGTTCTACCTCTGTTAGTTGTTTCCTGGGATAGATCTCATGCTACCTGACTTATATGGCAGGTCTTTTAATCACTGAGCCATATCTCCAATACACAAGAAATTATTTTTAAAGCTAGTCATGTCGATGTATTGGACCATTAACCTTCAAGAAGCATTACTAGGAAGCTATTGCTGATGCTTTAGCATTTCTAAGAGTGAAGGGTTAAAGCCATGTTTGGTGTCTTCATGACAGTATGGCACAGTAACCAGAAGGGTCTAGTAGGGCAACATATACCTTATTGGTAGAAATAGCTGTCTAATTTTCCTCACAAATATGAGGAAAAAGTGTCATGTTCTGGAAAACCAACCAACTATCCAGGACTAGTGTCATTTTAATCTTGAAGAAATATACAACTACAACTTGTTAAATAAGCAAAATTCATAAACTGCAATCTAAATACTTATCCTTGGACTCACAGATATAGTTCTTATACTTCATCAAACGTCTTATAGCCTCAGACAAAAACCATTAAAAACCAGAAAGCAACAAAAATACAGATAACAGGTGATTGTTTGGTGTTCATTCTTAGCTGATCATTCTGTAACAGAACTTCTTCATCTAAGGCTCAGGGTACATCATGCAATGCATGGAAGAAAGATTGTAAGAACTGAAGGAATAGAGAATTTACTATGAGATTGCATATCTTCTAAATGTAGTCACATATAAATAATATGTACACATAAAAATAATATTATACAGACTAATCACATTAAATGGGACAACCTGAAATGGAGAGGCTTCTGTAAAGCAATTTACATATTAAGGAATATAAATATAAGTGTATGTGTCTTTGTGTGCATGTGTAGTTATATAAGTGTAATTAAATATAAGATGAATCTCAAAGATCAAAAGAGGTTATAGGAGACATTGAGAAGAGAAAGAGAAGGAGAAATTGTATAATTATAATTTATATAAAATATATTAATAAAACTGTACCTTTAGAAATACAGAGTAATGCATAGACATGTCTAGCTCTGTGATGAAATATAGCCGATAATATACTCTAAATGTATGCTACAATCTACTTCTTTGCCATGTCTTACAGCTTTTTGGCCTCAGACATACTATTCTAGAAATACCCCAAAAGGATATTTAAGCTTATTATCCAAGTTCATTTTCATTTATTTACTGTCTTACAGAAATAAAAAACAAATGCTATTGATTCAGGAATGAGTCTTGCAAAATAAAAATATCAGAAAAAAGGCAAAACAACTTGTCAAATTGAATATATTAAGCATTTTCAGAAACTTCTATGTCAACTATTCAAAAATAAAGTGAAACAGTACAACACAATAAATATATATTTGTGATTTGTGGTAAAGAATTGTAAGGGTGTAGGGCTGGAGAGATTGCTCAAGGTGAAGAGTGTGTTCTGAACATGCAGAGGACCCAAATTTGGTGTAGGAGGGTCTTCTGTCTATGTGTTACTTTCGTTGGTGAAATAAAGAGACTGCCTTGGCCTAGTTGATAGGGCAAACTCAGGTAGGCGGGGAAGACAGAACAGAAATCTGGGAGGAAGAAAGCACAGTTAGAGAGCCACCAGGGAGCCAGCCACCAGGTCAGACATGCGTAATCTTTCCCGGTAAGCCATAACCCTGTGGTGACATACAGATTATTGGAAATGGGTTGAATCAAGATGTGAGAATTAGCTGATAAGAGGCTAGAAATAATGGGCCAGGAAGTAATTTAACTAATACAATTTGGTGCGGTTATTTTGGGTAGAAACTAGCTGGGTGGCAGGGATGCAGCCCACCACTCTCATTACAACACAACGTCAGTTCCCAATGCCTACACTAGAAGGCTCAGAATTGCCTTTGACTCTAGCTCCAAAGTATCTCATCAGGGCCTTTTTCTGGCCTAACAAGTCACCAGCCCTCACATGCACATTCTTACATACAATTTAAAATAAATTTTTAAAAAATATTAATGCTACATCTTAAAAGAACTTTCAGTTAACGCAAAAATATACTTCTTAATTTCTTTGATTTTTAAAAAGAAGTGGTATTTTATTATTCTATAAACTAGACAATTAATCATGTGAAATATTGAATAATTATAATCCAATATGGGATTATTACCAGCATCATCATTTTGAAAGACACATTAGGATTGATGTTATAACATGACTAATATTCATTGGAAATTTTGCAAAGAACAACAAAGGAGGCATTGCACCTCATATTTAAAAAAGCAACAACTTGCAAACATTTAGTACAATAATCAAATAGTTGACTATTTGAATAAAAAGGTGTTGGGTCCAGGATGCAACTCAATTGTAATCATGGCAGATTCTGTGGCTGAACAACTTATAAATAAACAATTTCCGAAAAGCTGTGTTCTTTTGAGACTATGGTAAAACGGGGCATGTTTGTGAACCCTCCTATGAAGACCACCCCTTTCATCCAAGCACTTGTGGGGCACTCTCCAGTAGATCTTTGAATTGAAAATCAGCCTGCTCTACAAAGTGCATTCCTGACTAGCCAAGGCTACAGAGAAAACATGTCTGGAAGAAAATTCATAAACATGGGGTGAAAGCGGATGTGCTATGTTGGTTAGCCTTCCGTGCTGTGGTTAGATAGATAATTCAAAACTCTCATGACATCCTGTATGTTTTATTCCGGCTCTGCCTCTTGTGACCTAAAGAAGCACCATGCTCTCTGTGCTCAAAAGCATTGTGTGGATTGGTGAGTTCTACTGGCAATACAAGGGGTGGGATGCCAGGGTGGAAATATTAGCCTAGGAGACTGGAACTGACCACAGCAGAAACACTGGCTTCCATGGTGGATATTGGTTAACAGAGTTCATCTTAACAAAGAAGTCTCTAATTCTAGTGTATGAAGGTCCAATGGGGATAGGAAAGTCAGATGGCTAGGCTGTTGAAATGATAGATCATCCATCATGAGTTTTTCTTTTCAGGCACCTTCCTAGTCCTGAGGATGTTGGCACAAGCAGGTGAGTCCATTGTTAAAATCTTGAGTTACTACCCATCCTAATAAATAGGTTTTATTAGAGCAGAAGATCAGAATTACAGTGTGTTGTCTTGTGGCTTCTGTGAATGACTCCTTGGTGAATCTTCTGAACTGTGTAGTTATGACTCCAGAATCCAGCCTCTCAGATCTGTCTGAGATTGTCCCAGACAATGCCCCTGGATGAGAAAGGCATCAACGTTGTTCAGATAAGCATTTTTTCATCTTTTCAAGACAGGATTTCTCTGTGTAGCTCTAACTATCTTAGAAGCCACTTTGTAGACCAGACTGACCATGAAATCAGATATTGGCCTGCCTCTGCCACCCAAGAACTATGATTAAAGGTATGGTTCAAAAAACATGGAGATTAATCAATTGTTTTAAAATCTACTTTGCAACACTCTAACCTAACTACCTCCACATATTTTGAAATTTTGATGCTATAATTTATGACTATGTATGTTTGTAACTTGACAAACTATTGAAGTTACTGTTTTTGTCTTCAAACGTATATACAAATGATAAAATTTGTATATCACCAGCACAGTATTGATACCTCTTATTTTGGCTTGCTATTAGTGAACTACTCTACATTCTCTACATGAAAATGTTTCCACGTAACTCATTAGCAGCCTTTTCTTTCTGTTTGAGTAACTTCACAGCATTTCCTGTGCTTATGGTGATTGAACTCTGCTACAATTTTTCTGAGAAATTCATTAACTCTATTTCCGAAGGTCAGTGCTGTTGATATCTATAGGCAGGGTTTTTTTCCACTCACCCCATTGAATGCATCATCCTTGTTTCTTAGGACCTGTAGAGATTTGCTCTGAAGTCTGACAGTAACTGTACTAGAAGCCCCTCATTTGGTTTTTACCTCTCTTTTCATTCTGATATCAGGATCTCTTATGATAAAATATGTTCTGTGATTCCGATTATTTCAATTCAATTTCTTGTGTGGTTGGACCTTTTTGGACCTGATCATTTTACTTCTTTTCAACAGTGTGATATCATTGCTTCTCTATGTTGTTTCTGTTTTTTAATTAGTTCTGTTATTTCTGTCTTTCTCTTAATATGTTAATGATTCTTTTATAATTTTATACAAAGTGTTTTAATTACATTTATCCCCCGTCTAAACTCATTCTAGTTCTATCTCCTCCCTTACACACCCAAGAAAGCTTCTATAATCTTTTATTCTTTCTTGAATTTTTATGACTGATAATTTGGTATTGAATGATATCAAAAAGAAATCTTGTAATTCTTCATTGTTTTTCATTCAGGTTCTGTATTTACGTATAAGACTATATAATGCCTGATCTAGCCTCACTCATTCTCCTATTGTATCAAGTATACTATTGAAACATTCTATCAACTTTTTTTTTTACTCTTTAGTCTAACTTGAGAATGAAGTTGGGAAAACTAGTTGCAATCCTGAACAGGATGACCTTGATGTCAATTTTACTTGTTTAACTAGCTTACTTCTTCTGTTTTAAGATCATATGTTGTTACTACCTGGGTTTCTGGATCAGTAAGATCACTGGACATACTTCACAATCAGGGCCAGTCTCTCATTGGCATCCATGATCACCTCTACTGAGGAGTGTTGCAAGATATCTATACTGACTGGAGTCTATATACTCTTCACTGAAGTGTTTTGCTATTTGTTTCTTTCCTCGTGAACATCCACCATTAAATAGAGAAAAACAACCAAGATTCATGGGCTGACAATCATAAGTTGAAATCCTTTTTATCATTAAGTGACCCAAGTATCAGAGAAGGCTATACTCTTGAAGTTTCATATGCAAGACACCTTGAAATAGTGTGGAAACTATATGTCTGCCTCTAACCTATCCCTATCACTCTTAGTGTAGAAAATGAATGATTATGACCTCTGTAAATGAATGTATGTACAACAATACATAAGGGACAGTGTAGTTAGAGGGGCTCATTCCTCCTATTTTGTTGTAGATTTTTCTTTATTTATTTGGTCTATGGGCTAACTCACCCTCATTTCTTAGGTCTGGTATGCTTACAATTTAATTTTATTCATGATAATCACCTGTAGTGAGATGTGCTTTCAATAATGCTTTTGAGTCCTCCCCTACTTTTTAGATTTCTAGAAACAGTGAAGTTGAATCAAGAGCATGCCTTTTCTGCTTTCTTACTGACCACAGTTCACATCTGTCGTCTCACCAACTAATCTTTACCACTTGTCAACTGATGTAGTTTCTTTTTAGATTACATTTTTATAACCAAATTTACTTCATTATTTAATACTTACTAAGAATTCTCAGTTAATGTATCTTATCATAGAATGTTATACATTATGGATGTTGTAGATAGGGGACACCCATTACATGAAAATGACACTACTGTGTTTACAACTTCCCTTGGGAATATATAACACAGGAAAATTTGTTCAGCTCATAAAGACAACACAGAACAGAACAAACAATGATGCAAAGAAGTTCAAATAGGTGAATTTGTGAGTTTACTGATATTAATAATAGCACTATGATTGAGAACTTATTTGCAAAAGTAGGGGAGGACTCAAAAGCATTATTGAAAGCACATCTCAATATGGGTGATTATAAGGAAAACCAAAACCCCGGAGCTCTCTGCATTACTTGCAGGCGGATTAACTGTTGTTAGATACCACCTCTTAAAATTCAGCAGGACCAGTAGCTTACTGTTTCCATAGAAATAGAAAGGTTCACTTTTGAACTTTGCAAGTTTCAACTCTCCAGTACGTATGCTGTTTGTTCACCTGCTGGATCCCCTGAGTATTTCAGCTTCTAACTCTGAAACAGGGATGCTGCAATTCAGAGAAACTTGTTGTATAAAGAACCCTGAAGAAGTGATAATTGGAGACTCAGATGTCAGGAATGAAGGGGAATCATTAATTTTTTTACTCTGTGCATCTTCCTGCAGGAAGTCATGACAAACCTTCACTGTCTGCCTGGCCAAGCCCTGTAGTTCCTAATGGACAGCATGTGGAAATTCGTTGTGACTCTAATAAGTATAACACATTCAGGCTGTACAAAGAACATGGAGAACCTAAACCTCAGATCCATGACAAAATATTCCAAAAGAGCCTTCTCCTGGGCCCAGTGACAAGAGCATATGCAGGAACCTACAGATGCTATGATTATAATTGTCAATGTCCTAGTGAACTCTCATCACACAGTGACCCTCTGGAGATCATAATTTCAGGTCAGAGATCACGTTTGGATTGTCATTTCATTTCCTCAAATCTCCACACAATAGAATTTTCAGGATTAATTTTAGGCAGAGTTTTAGCATCACAAAGTAATATTCAACACAGGCAGTTGGATACCTTGGTGAGCAAAACATAAACCCAAGGACATGTATTTTCTTCTCCCTGAGACGTCATGAATGTTAAGATAGTGTTAAGGAGTGTGAAGTCAGGGATAATTTGGACTTGAAGATGGAATTCAGGTATTAACAGTTTGACATCAGGATAGGAAAATAGCCTGAATTATCCAGGCTCTGTAGAAACACAAGGGACCATAAAACTAAATGAGGAAAAATACTGTTATAAACAGAACCAGACATAAGGGAGACATCCTAATGCTAACTCTTACAGTGGAGGAAGGGTCCAAGTGCCAAGAAAAGCATGAGGCCTCTAGAAACTGGAAGGCACAAAGTAATGAATACTTACCTAGTGATTTCAGCAGTAACATATCCCTGCAAATCACTTATTTATGCTATTTGGGCTTGTTTCAGAGTTCTGATCTTCACAACACTTGTGTTCTTTTTTAAGAATCATATTTGTGGGCCGGGCGATGGTGGCGCACGCCTTTAATCCCAGCACTTGGGAGGCAGAGGCTGGCGGATCTCTGTGAGTTCGAGACCAGCCTGGTCTACCGAGCGAGTTCCAGGACAGGATCCAAAGCCACAGAGAAACCCTGTCTCCAAAAAAAAAAAAAAAGAATCATATTTGTGATGAATTGTTATGATAGCAATTGGAAACTAAGACCGGAGTCAATGTCAAGGCCAATTCAAGAACTGGGCAGAGAAGTATAGTGGTCACTAAGTCAGGAAAGCAATACATTCATTTATTGTAGGAAATAATATTCATGATGCCATATTTCAATAGCCTTACAGAATTTTGAACCATAGATAAGGCCAGAAGAGATTTCATAATACCTACCTTCACTACTAATTATCTTCCCTTGCCAATGATTATAGTCATTCAAAAGTATCATTAAAGGGACTCATAAAAGAACCCAGCCTAAAGCTTGCCATGTTTTCTGTCTTCCCTGAATTTAGAAAAGGGCAATAGTGACTCCAATAGACTGGATCAGGAGACACTTTCTCCCAACAAGTCAGTGAGAAAATACTGTACTGCTACCAGAGCCACAGAAGTCAGAAATGATCAGAGAAAGATGAAAACGTTTGAGTCCAAAGTTGACATAAACACAGACAAGGATACTAGGACACTGACAGGAAGAACAAGTTAAGGTAGAGAATCATAGATTTTCTGGGATATATAGATTAGGGTCAGGTTCTTACTCACAATCTCTCTATTTCTACAGGAATCTACATGAAGCCTTTCCTATTGGTCCTATCAACTCCCCTGGTAAAATCAGGAGAGAAGATGACCCTGGAGTGTCTTTCAGAGATTATGTTTGACACTTTCATTTTGACTTCACATAGAAAGCAAATGATCAATAGCTCTTTCCACCTTCCTGCAGAATCTCATCATGGGGGGTCCCATGCCAGCTTCTCAATAGGTCCTGTGACACCTGACCATGCTGGTGTTTACACATGCTATGGTTCTTATAACCAAACACCATATGAGTGGTCTGAATCCAGTGACCCTGTTGACATAATGATCACAGGTAAGAGGGTGCTATCTGGTCCTCATCTTCTCTGTGATATAGAATCATTATTCTATAGACTTGAAGTCCTGGGAGATGGTGGGGAAAATGAAGGTGAGAAACTTAGAAAAAGGTATCCTTGGTAAATATATCACTAATACAGACAATGAAAACTGACACACAAGATACACCATTGGTTATAATATGAAGCGCAGATACACAGATGTCAACTGAGTCATAATTAGAAGTAAAGAGAAAGGGGTGACTCAGTGAAATTGATATAATCAGAGACAATGGCATCCTTCTACTAATATTCAATGACATCAACAGTTCAGAATTTTGTTTACTTCCTACCTCTTCAATTCATCTGTCAGAGACATAAACATGTCATTTTTCTGATATGAGTTTGTGTGCTGAATGGGCCAGTTTTTAATTAATATGAGGTCCAGATAAAGATGGCACACATAAAATTTTACCTAGTTTGACAGTTCTTCAATTTCTATGTTTGACTGACTATTCTTCAAAAAATAGCATAACCATGGGTAATTGAGCAGACCACCAATTGCTGTTTGTTCTCTGCAATTTCAAACTGTTGTCAGTCTATGTCCCAAATTATTCAGACATTTAAGGATAGGTGAAAAATCTATAACAGTTTCCCCTGTGATACACAGAAACAAATAATGCAGAGACATGGAAATGCAAACAAATAGTAAGTAAGACAGGGAGACTGAGAGAAAGATGCAAAGATAGAAAGGGCTGAGGGAAATGTAAGCATGGCATTTGTGGGAGGAGAAAACCTGCAAAACTCTTAAGCTTGAGTAGAAAATTTGAAAGTAGAGATGGAGAAATAATGGCGAATATTGGATATTTTAAAGCAGAGACAGGGAGACCAATAAGAGATTACACTTGATCAGTATACACACAAATATTAAGTGAGAGAAGATCATCATGTCCCCTGTTTAAGGAAAACAAACACCACATTAATAGAATATCCTGCATTTGGAAAAGTGATTCATTAACACATATTGAAAAAGAGACAAGAAAAAAATTAATTACTCAGAATGAGGTCAGATTCTACATTTTTAATATTCAAAGGATGAGAAAGTTGTAGGTCATGAAATTGGGAAATAACCATGAGAATGGGAAGGAGATTAACAAAGAGGGATGTGTAAAGAGGAAGAATACATATGCCAATGAAGTCAAAATACAGAGAAGAACAAGCAAAGGTATAAGGGAAGGAACTGGGTAGAAAATGAAAAAAATATATATACTATGTGAGGATGTCTTTATGAAGTACATTGATTTATATGCTAACAAAATAACAAGTACATTTAATTAAACTCTTTGTTTAACAGAATATTTGGAAAAACTGAAAGTATAAAAAATAACAAAGGAATGGAATCAAGGAAGGTTGGGGGACAAGAGAGAATGATAGCATAAATGTGATTATGATTAAACATATAGATATATGTAACTACACTAAAAGGAAGAGAGGCCATGAAATAATGTAATTATATTCTAATTTCATTTTTTTAATGAAAACAAATATAAAATACAGTACATATTTGAATGTTCAATAATGAAGCCAATTGCTTCTTAAGTTAAATATATGTTTATAAAACAAATATAAAAAGAAAGATCGTGTGAACCTATGCATATAGAGGTTGAAATTGTCAAAAATGAAACAGGCAAATGTATGATAATAGGATTGAAGTTAAGTCAAAGCATCAGTAAGATAATATAGAAGAAAAGAGGAAGATAGAAAGAATTGGGGAGGTAGAAAAAAGAACACATGAATGTTGGGCTTGAGAGAGAGTGATCACAGAATTGGAAGCAGGGAGACAGAACTCTAAGGAGTGATTGAACACTGGTAAAGAACTGCCCCTCTAACTGTCTCTTCCTCCTTTCTTCCAGGTTTGTACAAGAAACCTTCTCTGTCAGCCATGAGGGGACCTGTGGTGATGTCAGGAGAGAACATGACCTTGTCCTGCACCTCTGACCATCAGTTTGACATGTTCCATCTGTTCAGGGAAGGGGTGCCTCAGGGACATGGGCTGCCTGCAGAGCAGAGCCACAGTGGGACATTCCAGGCCAACTTCCTACTTGTTACTATGATCCAGTCTGGGACCTATAGGTGCTATGGCTTTTTCAGGAACTCTTCCCATGTATGGTCATCCCCAAGTGACCCACTGTACATTTCCGTCACAGGTAAAAAGGTCTTGTATATTCATCATGTCTTTTGACTAATGAAACTCTAAAACCATTTCTGAGAACCATCCTACTGATGATGGAGAGACTCAGTAAATACACATATACATAATCTATATATATATATGTGTGTGTGTGTGTACATATATATAAATATATATATATATACATACACATTTAACAATATTAATCAAAAACAAAGAGGCTATCACGATAAGGAATTGTGTAGAAAAACTTGAAGGAAGGCTACCTGAGTGGAGCTGGAGAGACGACAGGGATAGGGTAAAAGATACAATTATATTTAATTTTAAAACTTTTTTATTTATTTTGAGAATTAATATCATATCACAAAATAATAGACAAGGCATTTCCTCAACAATCCTTATCCTGATTGGTCAACCACACTGGAATGTATAGGTCTCCAGGGAGAATTAGAAAGAGGTCAGGACAGACTCATTAGGGATAAGCTTTCAATCAGTTTGGGTAGGTCACAGATGGAGCAGTCCTGATCTCTGCCTCACATAGATATCTCCATGGTATTCCCATTGACTCATCACAATTTGAAAACAAAACTTCAAAGCAAACCACCTAATGGCATCATATAACACTAAAGACTCAGCACTAAGAGGAGTGGAATATTAGGAGTGGGTGCTACTTACTATCCAAATCCAAAGGTCTTTTGAAACAGGGAAGGCACAAAGTCTTTGATGAACTCTCTCTCTCTCTCTCTCTCTCTCTCTCTCTCTCTCTCTCCTCTCCCCTTCCCTAGTAAACTCATCAAGAAACTGTACTTCATGCATTGAACCAGACTCCAAAACTAGTGAGTAATTTTTCCTCTTCTCTACCATGGAAACGTAGGGACCAAAAACTCTTGGGTTTATGTTTTGACTCAGATCTCTCACAGCTCAGTAGTCTTAGCATCATCATCTCCTCTCTGTGATTCTTATACTCTGCAATATCAGAAGTTTGGGGGAGTAGAGTAAAAACTGTATCTGAGATCTCCTACAAGTGAAAAGGAGAGCAGATTTTACTCCCTTCCAGGGATGACAAACTGCTCATTCTATTTCAGCTCCTCCTGGAGAAAATGAGAAAGGAAGTACATGAGAAGAAAGAATGATTTTATAAAGATGTTGCCTATGATGGAATAGACTTGACTTTACTTTTCTCCTGAGAGAGAATTCGTTGTTTGGTTCAAGAGTGTTATAGATGTAGAAGTTGCTAAACAGATTAACTGAACACTACTATCAATCTCAGATTAAGATAGTAAACACATGACCTCTACCTGGTGTCCTTCAGGTCTCTGCCACATGCATAATGCATATATGTTCATGGAGGTGTAGACTTCTTAAGGAGCATGGTCATCTTACTAGCAACAACTCTCCTAAAACTGACACTCCTCTTCCCAGCAGTTATCAGTTGCCTACAGCCCCTTGACCAGGGGTAGGACATCAAGATTACCTTGTCTTTCCACGCTGGGAATTTGTCTGGCTTGAACTTGCAACACTCTTGGGCTTGCTACCATGACCTCTTAGAAAGTTTATATATTCAACTGCCCTGCAGTGTACAGAAGACAGTTTCCTTATAGTCATATAGAGCCTCTTTTGCAATCTCTTCTTCCATCTCTTTCACAATGATGGTGAATATTTGGAGAAGGATATAAGATGTTGATGTCTCATATAAGGCCAACAATTCTATGATCTCTTATTTTCAACTTTACCCAGTTGTGGGTATCTCTATTGATCACCATCTATCACAAATATAGACTCAACTGCTGAGAGTTGAAAAATGCATTAAAATATGGTTCTAATAATAACTCATTAAGAGTCAGTTTAATACTATTTCCATTGAGATGTATATTATTAGTAGATTCTCTATCAAGACTCTTGCCCTAAAAATATCATATTAACTATCCTCCAATCAAAAATGTTGTGGAACAATCATCTTTTATCCTGTCACTTGTATTACTTTTAATAAAACACTGGTTGACCAGTAGCCAGGCATTAAGTATAGGTGGGGCAGTCAGGCAGGAAGTAGAGGTGGGGCAATAAGAACAGGAGAATTCTAGGAAGAGGGAGGAGACAGTCTGAAGGAGTCAGTCTGCAGTCATCAGCCAGACACAGAGGAAATAAGATGAGAATGCCTCACTGATGAAGGTACCAAGCCATGTGGCTAACACAGACAAGAATAATGGACAATTTAAGATGTAAGAATTAATTAATAAGAAGCCTGAAATAATAGGCCAACTGGTTTATACTTAATGTAGACTTTCGTGCATTTCTTTATTTTTTTATTTTTCCATTCAGAAATTTACACTTTTTCCAATCCTCCCATTTAACTCTCACTCCCCCACTAAACCTTTTCCCTCCTGCTCCCTCCTTAAGAGAAGGCAAGGTACCCTGCCTGTGGGAAGTCCAAGGCCCTCCTCCATCCAAGCCTAGGAAGCTATGCATCTAAATAGACTAGGGTCCCAAAAAGCCAGTACATGCAGTAGAAACAGGTCCCAGTGCCATTATCAATGGCTTCTCAGTCTGCCCCCATTGTCGAGAGAGTCCAGTTTGGTCGCATGCTCATTCAGTCCCCGTCCAGCTGTATTTGGAGAGCTCCCATTAGAACAGGCACACTGTCTCAGTGGGTGGACCAACCCCTTATGGTCCTAACTTCCTTACTCATCTTCTCCCTCCTTCTGCTTTTTAACTGGACCTTGGGAGCTCAGTCCATTGCTCTGATGAGGGTCTCTGTCTCTGTCTCCATCTATCACCTGATGAAGATTCTATGGTGATATTTGAGATAATCATCAGGCGCCAGTTCAGGTCCTGCTCCTCTGTTGCCCAAGGACCTAGCTGGGGACATCCCCATGGACACCTGGGATCCCCACTAGAGCCAATTCTCTTGCCATCCCTAAAATGGCTCCCTTAATGGAGATATCTTCTTCCTTGCTCCTATATCAGCCCTTCCTCTACCTCCACCCTCTCAATCCCCAAAGCTCTTCCCATTTTTCCCTTCTTCTTTCTCAACCCCCTTTCCCCCAAACAAACCCCTACCCCTACCCCCAACCCCATACTCCCAACTTTTTTCCGGCGATCTTGTTTGCTTCCAATTTCCAGGAGGATCTATATATGTTTTTCTTTGGGTTCACCTTGTTATTTGACTTCTCTAGGCTTGTGAACTATAGGCTTAATGTCCTTTGTTTATGGCTAGAGTCCACTAATGAGTGAGTACATACCATATTCATCTTTTTGGGTCTGGGTTATTTCACTCAGGATAGTGTTTGCTGTTTCCATCCATTTGCATGTTCGCTGGATTCTGGTGTAATCATATTGCTTTTCGGGTTGGTGGAGGAATTCTTGCATTGGCGCCTTCCCATCTCTTCCTTCAAATGCAGTCAGGAGAGTCTTGGTGTCTTGGTACAATCTTTGCTGTGGCTAACTGTGTACTTGGGGGTTTTTCTTGGTCTGCCGTCTCTTAGGTCCCCTCAGCACTGCAGTTGGCTCTCAGATCCCCTCCACCCTGAAACAGGCTGTGGTGGTGGATCTAAGGACCCCACAGATGGAAAGGAGTGCTTGGGGGCAAGATGGGATAGGGTAACTAGGGAAATCCAGTAGCTGGGGAGACACTCCACTGAATGGCCAGAAAGTTTAGGGAATTGGAGGGGGCCTGTCCTCCGTTCCCAGGGCATCTGGCTGGCCAGGTGGGCATACACTTACCCCTTCAGATGGATCTCCTTGTACAGGAGCAAGGCTTCTTGCTGGCCAAGGACCTCTCAGACAAAAGGGAGGGCTTGCTAGGTGCAGTCTCAGTGGAACAAAGAAATTCCTGCAGCAGTTGCACTCACTACTTTGTCCCCAGACCCTCAGCCCTGAAGCAGGAGAAAGGCAGTAGCCAGGGAGAAGCCCCGCTGAATGGCCAGAGATTTTAGGGGATTGGAGGGTGTCTGTGCTCCTTTCCCGGGGTGTCCAGCCACCAGCATCACTTTACATACATTTAGCCCAACTTTCATATATTTCTTTGGGCTTGAACAGCAGCAGGACCAGGCAGGACAGAAACTTATGTCAACAAATAAATATTATTAAATCTATCAAAATGGTGATCCTAAGATTTACCTCTTATTGGATTCATATCTTCCTCCAGATAACCACAGGAATAAGCATATACTGGTGGGGCTGTCAGCGACCATGATCCTTGTCTTCCTCATCATCCTCCTTTATTCTTATTACTTCGTTAAAAACAGTAAGTCTCAGGAACAAGCCAGTGAATGTCATCTGTGTAGAGTGAGAAAGCAAGACCAGAGAAATACAGGTGTGGTTTTATTTACAAAAGGATACTTGGGCCGGGCGGTGGTGGCGCACGCCTTTAATCCCAGCACTCGGGAGGCAGATGCAGGCAGACCTCTGTGAGTTCGAGGCCAGCCTGGTCTACAAGAGCTAGTACCAGGACAGGAACCAAAAAACTACGGAGAAACCCTGTCTCGAAAATCAAAAAAAAAAAAAAAAGAAAGAAAGAAAGAAAGAAAGAAAGAAAGAAAGAAAGAAAGAAAGAAAGAAAGAAAGAAAAGGAAAGGAAAAAAGAAAAAAATAATGGATACTTGGGCCAATGCAGGTAAATTGAGGCAGGGTTTTCTAAACAGGAAAGAAAGTCTTGCTCTTTCCCTTAGCTCTCAGATAACTAATTCATCCATGCATTTTTGCATCTTCATATTCAAAATATGCTCTAATATCTAGGAGAAGATATTATAAGAAAGAAAAAGAGAAAGGAGAGATGGAGAAAGTAAGGGAGAGTGAGAGACTATACTGAAGAAAAATTTACTAGGGTACAGTATTGTGGGATGGAACTACAAATATAGAGTACAGATGTTTTGATTTTAATTTGTGGCAGGTGAACAACCTTGGGTTTTACCATATCTCTCACTAGCACTTTGATTTGAAATTATACTGCAGAAAAACTTTACTATGTGTGTTTGATTACATCTTTCCCCTAAAAATGCAGCCACTGTGGACCAAGAATCTGAAGTGAGACCAACACTGAACAGGCAGGTGGGTCCTCCTGAGTCTGTTCTCTTCCATGTGTTTTAATATTTCTTCATTGTCTGCAAATCATGTGCATACAGCATCACTTTAAGTTTACTTCTTTCTAGGACATTGAAAGACAAGAAGTTCAGGAGGTGACGTACTTAGACTTGGATCACATCTTCAAACAAAAATTGACCACTTCCATTTCCCAGATTCCCAAAGAATTTTCCACAGATCCCAGTGTGTACATGGAAGTCAGGAAATGTTAATCTGAGATGAAAGATCTTCTTCACCCCATGACTTCTCACAGAACTGTCTCAACAAATCTTCTATGGAGACCACAGACCTTTCTCCAGCAAAGGCTAATATATACAATGAAATAACATCTGGAACCTGAAGACAGAAGTCCTTAACTTTGGAACCATCCTTCACGATTCTAATATAGTTTGGAAAGTAGCTTTCCATTATTTACAAATATTATGACCCTCATTACTCACTCCAAATAAATCAAACTTTAGTACTTTGTCCATGAGTCTCTGTTTCATTTCACTCTGGCAGAACTTTACAACATGACTAGCTGTAAATTCTAGATCTACTTGAAGATGTAATCAAGATGAGTACTTCACAATTCCATATCAAGAAGAAACTCACTCTTTTTTAGTATGTATTTCTAATGCTTAATAATGTTATACAACAAACTGGATCTCATGACAAATTTCTATAGGTATTTTTTCTTTCCTTTCTTTTTTATTGGTTTTATTGAGCTATACATTTTCTCTCCTCCCTTTGCTTTTTGTTTCTCCCCTTCTATCCTCTCCTGGTGATCCCCACACTCCCAATTTACTAAGGCCATCTCGTATTTTTCTTCTTCCTATGTAGATCCATGTATGTCTCTCTTAGGGTCCTCTTTGTTGCCTAGGTAGTCTAAGGTTGTGGACTGTAGGTTGGCTTTTCTTTCCTTTATGCCTAGAAACCACTTATGAGTAAGTACATATTATATTTGTCTATCTGGGTCTGGGTTACCTCACTTAATATGTTTTTTCTATACATATCCATGTGTCTACAAATTACAAGATGTCATTTCTTTTTCCACTCTATACCATATTTTCTTCATCCATTCTTCAGTTGGGAGGCAACTAGGTTGTTTCCAGGTTCTGGCTATTAAAAATATTGCTGTTATGAAAATAGTTAAGAATGTGTCTTTGTGGTATGATTGAGCATCCTTTGGGTATATACCCAACATGGTACTACTGGGTCTTGAGGTAGATTGTTTCCTAATGTTCTGAGAAATTGCCATACTGATTTCCAAGCAGCTGTACCAATTTGCACTACCATCAGCAATGGCAAAACATTTCCCTTAGCCCACATCCTTTCTAGCACAAGCTGTCATCAGTGTTTTTAATCTTGGCCATTCTTACAGGTGTAAAAAGGAATCACAGAGTTGTATTGATTTGCATTTCTCTGATGGCTATGGATGTTAAACCTTTCCATAAGTGTCTTTCAGTCATTTGAGATTTGTCTGTTAAGAGTTCTCTGTTTAAATCTATATCCCATTTTTATTGGATTATTTTTTCTTTTATTTTTTTCTTTTGATGTCACGTTTCCTGAGTTCTTTGTATATTTTGGAGATTAGTCCTCTGTCCAAGTAGTCTGCCACTTTGTCTTATTGACTGTGTTCTTTGCTTATAGAAACTTCTCAGTTTCAGGAAATCCCATTTATTAATTGTTACTCTCAATATCTGTGCTACTGGGGTTATTTTTGGAAGTGGTCTTGAGGCAGGGAAATGGTGCAAGCACAAGAAAGAGCCTGCACACTCACAATGAATAAGCAAAATTGGTCAAAACAGCCTGTCAGCATAGCAAAAGCATGTTAACTAATGACATGCACTCCTAGCCAATCACAACATATCAGCCCTGACCACCAGTTTCAAAAGGATCAACTAAAAACGTTCCTGCAGAAGCTTAATTTCCCTAACTCAATAAAAACCCCTGAACTTTTTAAGGCAAAGAGCTTCTATATTAGAATCTCTTGGAGTCTATGCCTTTGACTCCACATCTTCTCACCCCCTGCCCTCGGGGAAATGGGAATTGCACAACTAGTAGCAACAACTACAAATTGGTGACCAGCATGAATGGACCTCTTCCATTGCTTACTTCTCTGGGTCTCTTTTGGGCATTTTTCCTTCTTGTTTGCTGCTCCAGCTGCTGTCCCCATCCCAACTCTCTGCCATCATGCTGAGATTGCCCCCTTTGGCTGTTTTCGGTGAGTTGACCCCTATTTTAGTTTTCTAAGCCCTTGGGGAGTTGGGGCTTTCTTCTTATCCCTATGTTTTCTTTTCTTTCTCCTATTTGTCTTCCTGGCTAGGAACTCTCCATTGTCATTTAGTTCATTCTAGTACCTCCATGTAAGGACTGACCACCCAGGAGGTAGAACCAAAAAAAGACAGGTCTTTTACACTATACTGTGTGAGCATAGGGTCATGGCCTAACAAAGCACAGAAGTCCCTCACTATAAACAACACACTCGATCCACAAACACTACTTTCCCTTCTGTCCTTGCCCTTGTGCTAACGCTGACTCCCTCAGAGCCTGAGAGCAATTGGCAATTTTTGCCAGGGGGCCACTCTTTGGGATTGTCTGAAGGCTTTCTTGCTTTACAGGGAGTCCCAACTGCTCTTTAGAGTGTAGACTGTTGGATTTCCTCTCCTAGTTTCTCTTCTCAACTAATTCGGTTATTTGACCACTTATTAAAGACCTTTATGGTGGTGACTGGTCTCATAGTTCACAGGAAGATTTTTACTGTTTGACTGTGGTTGAATCCCTTTTCCCTTATGGGATTGGGACATTCTCCTCAAATGGTGGGTGACTACTTCCAATAGCTTGACCCTGGAACTGAGCCCAGGGACCAAGAAGCAGTTGTTTCTGCTCATCCTTTGTCTTCTGGTGACTCTCTTCTTTGCTATCCTTCCTCATAGTCTCCTCCTGAGGCCCATCATGAATACTGCCCCTTCCCCAGAGGATGGGGCATTCCCTTCTCTGCCAACGCTGCCAAAAGTTCTGTGAGTCTCATGCAAGGGCTATTGCCCTGAATCTTGCCCATCCTTTTCACCTCTACCTGGTCTCCCACCCACAATATACAGAGCCTGGAGCAGAAGCTGCCTTTTCTGGCCATTTTGTTGAGCTATTACAGTAGCACTTCGAAGATGAGGTGGTCCAGGCCTTGGGCTCACTCTCCCCACCTGTCTTGACCCCATTGAATCCTGGTGTGGAGATTACACCACCATATGATTTGTCCCTTGACAGCAGCAGGGTATGTGGGACCCTGGCTGTGTTAGGCCCATGTATATCTTCTGATGGCCTAACTGGCCCACTTCCTTCCTCAGTCTCTTCCTCCTCTACAACATCCTCAAAGCCAAAGCTCAGGAAATGCTTTCCCCTTTCTTAATGGGTCGCTCAGTCAGAGATTCTATATGAGGCATCCTGCTGAGAAGCCATTGACAATTCCTCCCTAGCTTGGCCTCTGGAAACCACGTCAGGCCCTCCAATCTTAGGTGGAAACAGCAACTCCAACTCCTCTGGTGGTGCTGGGAGAGTTGGCAAGGGATTGGCTAGTGATGGCACATCCCCTGGAGAAAGATAGACTCATCACTTCGAGAGGCTGAGACTGTGTCACAGAGGGGTAACCTTGAAAGACAGAGCAGGAATGGTACAGAGAGAAGAGATGCTCAGTTTTATGGGGCTGAAGAAGCTTCCCCTGACACAGTAGGACTGGATAATGGAGGAGGGGTGGCTGGGATGACCTCAGGAGGAGGAGCTTAGCCTCAGTGGCAAAAATATCACCTACTACGTCAAAGTGAAGGAGAAAGAGGAGGAGGAAGTGGCTTGAAGTTCTTCGTACCACCTAAGGCATCCCAGCCCCAACTCAGCATTTCCTGTTCTACTATCACTGATTCCAATGGCCATAGCCCTAGAAATGCCTGACAAGGAGAACATGTTTGTGGTTAAGATAGAAGGCCCTTTAGAGTACATTCTTGAGACAGCAATGCACTTCATGTGAAGATCTGGATGTCTGATATCCAGGAATCCCTAAGCCCAGGAAGCTGCCCTGCTATCGGCCCCATCCCATGGCCCTGTCCCTGGCTTCTGGGACCTCTTTCCTCACAAAGGATAACACAAACAGCCTGGAGTTGCCCTTCCTGAATCATCCAGAGTCTGCCCAGCTAGGATCTCATGCTGGGACCCAACAAGAGTAACAACCTTCCTCAACACCCAGTAATACTACTTTGGGGTATATAACCAAAGGATGCTCAATCGTGCCACAAGGACATGTGCTCAAATATGGTCATATAAGCATTCTTTGTCATAGCCAGAACCTAAAAACAACCTAAATTTCCCTCGACTGAAGAATGGATAAGGAAAATGTGGTACATTTACACAATGGAGTATTACACAGCAGAAAAAAATAACGACATCTTGAAATTTGCAGGCAAATGGATGCAGCTAGAAAACATCATTTTGAGCGAGGTAATACAGACTCAGAAAGACAATTATCATATGTACTCACTCATAACTAGTTTTTAAACATAAGACAAAGAAAATCAGCCTACAGGGGCCTGGGCGGCAGAGGCACCGGCAGGCAGGCAAGTCCGGGCGGCGGAGGCACCGGCAGGCAGGCCTAGGTGGCAGAGGCACCGGCAGGCAGGCAAGTCCGGGCGGCCGAGGCACTGGCGGGCAGGCGGGCCCAGGCCGCGGAGGCACTGGATGTGGGATAGTGCAGGCAAGAAACAGTGAAGCCCGCACTGAGAGCAGTTTGCCCCGCTACAATTAAATCAAACCCAATAGATAGCATCAATAAGAGGAGATGGGCAGACGCCAAGGCAAGAATTCACCCAACAATCTGAAAAACAACATGAAAACACCAGAACCCAATGATCTTACAACACAAGGACTTGAACACCCTAACACAGGAGAAGAGGAAAAAACTGACTTTTTGAAAGCAATAGAGTCCCTTAAACAACATGTAAAAAACGCCCTCATAGAAATGGATGAGAAGTATAACAAAAAGTTTGAAGAAATGAGTAAATACGTAAATTATACCCTGGGAAGCCAAGAAAAAACGATCAAACAGGTAATGGAAACAGTTCAAGAATTGAAAACTGAAATGGAAGCAAGGAAGAAAACACAAACTGAGGACCAGTTGGATATGGCAAATATAGGTCAATGAGCAGAGACTACAGAAACAAGCATAATCAATAGAATACAAGAGATAGAAGAAAGAATCTCAGATTCTAAAGACACCATAGAGAAAATAAACAGACTGATCAAAGAAAACACCAAAACCAACAATTTCTCATCACAAAACATTCAGGAAATATGGGACACAATAAAAAGACCAAACCTAAGAATAATAAGGATAGAAGAAGGAGAAGAGGCACAGCTCAAAGGTCCAGAAAATATTTTTAACAAAATTATGGAAGAAAACTTTCCCAACATAAAGAAAGATATTCCTTTCAAGAAGCATACAGAACACCAAACAGACTGGATCAAAAAAAAATGGCCCCTCACCATATAATAATCAAAACACAAAATATACAGATTAAAGAAAGAATATTAAGAGCTGCAAAGGAGAAAGGCCAAGTAACTTATAAAGGTAAACCGATCAGACTTACACCTGACTTCTCTATGGAAACCATGAAAGCCAGAAGGTCCTGGATAGAGGTACTACAGAAACTAAGAGACCATGGATGCAAACCCAAACTACTATACCCAGGCAAGCTATCGTTCACTATCAATGGAGAAAACAAGACATTCCAGGATAAGAACAAATTTAAACAATACGTTGCCACAAATCCAGCCCTACAGAAAGTAATAGAAGGAAAATCACAACCCAAGGAATCCAACATTGCCAACACTGCATACAATAACCCAGGCATCTAGCGACCCTTCAACAGCACAACTCAAAGAAGGGAGACACACAAACTCTTCTACCAAAACCAATAAGAATAACTGGAGTTTACAACCACTGGTCATTAATATCACTTAATATTAATGGTCTCAATTCTCCAATAAAAAGGCACAGGCTAAGAGATTGGATACGAATACAGGATCCAACAGTCTGCTGTTTGCAAGAAACTCATCTCAACCACAAAGACAGGCATCTACTCAGAGTAAAGGGTTGGGAAAATGTTTTTCAAGCAAATGGTCCTAAGAAAAAAGCAGGTGTGGCCATACTAATTTCTAACAAAACTGACTTCAAACTAAAATCAATCAGAAGAGATTGAGAGGGACACTTTATACTCATAACAGGAACAATTCAGCAGGATGAAGTCTCAATCCTGAATATCTATGCCCCTAATATAAAAGCACCCACTTATGTAAAAGAAACGTTACTAAAACTCAAGGCAGTCATCAAACAACACACACTAGTAGTAGGAGACTTCAACATACCTCTCTCACCAATGGACAGGTCAATCAGACAGAAAACTAAGAGAATTAAGAGATTTGTTAGAGGTAATGAATCAAATGGACTTAACAGACATCTATAGAACACTCCACCCAAATAGGAAAGAATACACCTTCTTCTCTGCAGCTCATGGAACCTTCTCGAAAATTGACCACATACTTGGAAACAAAGGAAACCTCCACAGATACAAAAAAAATATCAGTGTCCACCTGTGTCTTATCAGATCACCACGGATTAAAGTTAGAAGGCACCAACAATGCTACCCCCAGAAAGCTGACAAACTCATGGAAACTGAACAGTCAACTACTGAACCACACCTGGGTCAAGGAAGAAATTAAGAAAGAAATTAAAGTCTTCCTTGAATTTAATGAAAACAAAGAGACAACATACTCAAACCTATGGGACACGATGAAAGCAGTGCTAAGAGGAAAGTTCATAGCACTAAGTGCCCAGTTAAAGAAAACGGAGAAAGCATACATTGGGGACTTAACAGCAGACCTGAAAGATCTAGAAAAAAAAGAAGCAGACGCGCCCAGGAGGAGTAGAAGACTGGAAATAATCAAACTGAGGGCAGAAATCAACAAAATAGAAACACAGAAAACAGTCCAAAGAATCAATGAAACAAAAAGTTGGTTCTTGGAGAAAATCAACAAGATTGACAAACCCCTTTCCAAACTAATTAAATGACAGAGAGAGAACACGCAAATAAATAAGATCAGAAATGAAAAGGGGGACATAACCACAGACACAGAGGAAATTCAGAGAATCATTAGATCTTACTACAAAAGCCTGTATGCCACAAAACTGGAAAATGCAAAAGAAATGGACACTTTTTTAGATAAGTACCATATACCAAACCTAAACCAAGACCAGGTAAATGATCTAAATAGACCTGTTAGTCGTGAAGAATTAGAAACAGTTATCAAAAATCTCCCTTCCAAAAAAAGCCCAGGACCAGATGGTTTCAATGCAGAATTCTACCAGAACTTCCAAGAAGAGCTAATACCTATACTCCTTAATGTATTTCACAATATAGAAACAGAAGAGTCATTGCCAAATTCCTTTTATGAAGCTACAGTTACCCTGATACCAAAACCACACAAAGACCCAACCAAGAAAGAGAATTACAGGCCTATCTCACTCATGAACATAGACACAAAAATTCTCAATAAAATACTGGCAAACCGAATCCAAGAACACATTAGAAAAGTTATCCATTATGATCAAGTAGGCTTCATTCCAGAGATGCAGGGCTGGTTCAACATACGAAAATCTATCAATGTAATCCACCATATAAATAAACTGAAAGAAAAAAACCATATGATCATTTCATTAGATGCTGAAAAAGCATTCGACAAAATTCAACACCCCTTTATGATAAAGGTCTTGGAGAGATTAGGGATACAAGGGTCATACCCAAATATAATAAAAGCTATTTACAGCAAGCTGGCAGTTAACATTAAATTAAACGGAGACAAATTCAAAGCCATCCCACTAAAATCAGGAACATGACAAGGATGTTCACTCTCTCCATACCTCTTCAATATAGTGCTTGAAGTTCTAGCAATAGCAATAAGACAACAAAAGGGGATCAAGGGGATCCATATTGGAAACAAAGAAGTTAAGCTTTCATTATTTGCAGATGATATGATAGTATACATAAGCGACCCCAAAAACTCTACCAAAGAACTCCTACAGCTGATAAACACCTTTGGTAATGTGGCAGGTTACAAAATCAATTTCAAAAAATCAGTTGCCTTCCTATACACTAAGGATAAGGAAGCAGAGAGGGAAATCAGAGAAGCATCACCTTTCACGATAGCCACAAATAGCATAAAATATCTTGGGGTAACTCTGACCAAGGAAGTGAAAGATCTATTTGGCAAGAACTTTAAGTCTTTGAAGAAAGAAATTGAAGAGGACACCAGAAAATAGGCAAGACTTTCTTTACTTCTTCAAACATCCTTTCTAAAGTATCTTTATTTGAATCAGACAACAAAATGTCATCCATGTAATGATACATTATGGACTTGGGAAGTTGCTTACAAATTATTTCCAATGACTTACTTACAAAATATTGGCACAATGTATACCCTGTGGGAGGACAGTCCATTGATATCTCCTATTAGGCTGAGAATTATTATAAGTAGGCACTGTGAAGGCAAATTTTTCTCTATCCTTTTCTTGTAATGGTATAGTGATAAAACAATCTTTCAAATCAATAACTATAAGAGGCCATCCTTTTGGTAATAGAGAAGGCAAAGAAATTCCAGATTGTAGTGGGCCCATAGGTTGAATTACCTTGTTGACAGCTCTTAAATCTGTCACCATTCTCCATTTACCAGATTTCTTTTTTTACAACAAACACAGGAGAATTCCAAGGGCTGGTTGATTCTTCAATATGGTGAGCATCTAGTTGCTCTTGCATTAGCTGTTCCAATGCCTGTAATTTATCTTCAGCTAGAGGTCACTGTTTGATCCATATTGGCTTCTCATTTAGCCATTTTAAAGGTAGGGCTGTTGGTACCTCTAAAGGTTTGGTATTTGCTGTATGTTCTTGTACAGCCTGAATGGCTGGTGACCTTTTTCCATAATACCTCATCTTATCTTTCCCAGAATTATGAGTTCCTGAAACTACAGGAATGTTAATCTGGGTATTCCATTGCTGTAGCAGGTCATGGCCCCATAAATTTATTGCAATATTGGCTATATATGGCCTTAGTCTTCCTATTTGTCCTTTGGGCCCTATGCTTTCAACCCATCTTGTGCTTTGTTTTACACGAGATAGGGTTACAATTCCCAGGAACTGAACATCTACCTCTTGAAGAGGCCAATTTGGATGCCAAGATTCTGGAGTAATGATACTTACATCCGCACCTGTCTCTAATAAGCCTTCAATAAAAGTGCCATTTATACAGAGTCTTAGCTTTGGTCTTTGATCGTTAATAGAAGTCTGCCAAAATATACGTTTACTCTGTCCTACTGGGTTTTTTGACTCATCCTCATCGGGTTACCTTGTTTGTCTGTTGTTGACCTGCATTCGTTGGACCAATGTCGGCCTTTACTGCATCTCCTACATATACCTGAAGGCCAAGGTCTCCTATTTTTGTCATTCCCAGAGGAGATATTATTCCTAGAAATTCTTTGCCTGCAATCCCTTTTCAGATGTCCTAATTTACCACAATTAAAACGCCTGGCAGTTTAATGTCTCCTCATTGCTTTGGAAATCACTTCTCCTACCCAAGATTCATCATTAGCTAAACGTCTCAACATTCATCATATGCTGAATCCATTCATACATAGGTGCTGATCTAGACCTTAAAGGCCCAATTATCTTTTTGCAATCTATGTTTGCATTTTCGAAAGCTAGAAATTCGAGAAGTATTTGTCTAGCTTCTGGGTCTGTTACCTCTATATCCAGAGCCTTAATTAATCTTTGCAAAAAGTCAATAAAGGGTTCTCTCTGTCCCTACCTAATCCTGGTATATGATTATTTAACCCTTTTGCTGGATCTTGTATCCTATTACAAGCATTTAAAGCTGCTTGGTGACATAGACACAGTACTTCTTCGTCATAAAGAGCTTGGACCTATGGATTACCATATTCTCCTACACCAAGAATTTGATCTTGGGAAACCTCCACACCTTTTGCTCTTCCTTGCTGATCCATGTTTGGATTCTTCTCTGAAATAGATTCCAAACATCATGGAAGGTCCATCACCTAAAACTGCAGACACTAACTGATGAAAATCATGGGGGATAGCTCTAGCATTAGAAGCCCAAGTCCTTATCATTTCCTTAACATATGCAGAGTGCAAGCCAAAATTAACAATAGCTTGTTTAATTTCTTTCAGATCATTCATTGCTATTGGCATCCATCTAGCTTCTTTGACTCCCTTTGAGCCTTTAGAAGTTGACGCTTTGTCAGAATTAAGTATAGGGTATGTGGCGGCATTGCATCCTGTCCTTGTGCCTCCTTACTCTGTTCACCAGCTCCAATAATTTCTTCATTGTCTCTCTTAAATCCTGAATCTCGTGACCTGTATATGTTTCTAATGATTTCACTGAGGTATCAATTTTTTGGTCCCCATTCTGCACCTGTGATTCCAAAGCTTTAATTTTTTTTCAAAGATAACATGTCCTCCTTAAACTTTTCTTGTATATCACGTAGATTTCCATCTTGGAGGTATATTCTGTCTGTTACCTTATCAAAACTTTGTGATAATGTCTGAACGTCAAATTCAACAGCCTGAACCCTTTCAGGTAACTTTCTAGTACCCTTGGATATGGAGTCAATTTTGTCTATCATAGTATCCACTTGTTCAGATAACCTCTGATTTTCAATAATTTTAATCCTGTCAATTAATTGTTCATTATTAGTTTGTAAAGATTCTATCGTTCTTAGGAGTGCCATATTCTTCCTTAATGATAGAATATGGAAAAGAAAACTGAAACCTAGTAACAAGCAAATTAAGGTATCCCCATAATCATATAAACCTTGTATGATATAATTCATTGTATTAGTAAACAAAGCAGTAAAATTTGGGTTAGAAACAAAAACTGCCATATTACCTATTATCCAGCAGGTGGCGCTGTTGCCAAGTCACGACAAAAACAGGGTCCTGTTTCAGGGTCCACCTAGCATTTGTTAAAAACTGGAAAATGGGAGTTTCTCAACAAAGTAAATGTAATTAAATCAATTCTTTAGACTGAACCAGAAACCCAGAATCCAGGGGTAGAGAAGAGTAACCTGGAAGCTGCTATGCCTCCATGTGACAGAGTCGCCCCAAGGGGTTGCAGCTTTCGGCAACTGCTTGTGCTCTGGTTCGCACCACTTAAGCGCTGTGCTTGCAAGGGAGATTTAAAAACGACTCAGAAAAGAGTAAACCACATGAGCAGAGACTACACGGGCCTGTGGAGTTTAAATCCATGTGGGGAGGCAAACGATAGGCTGCGTGGGGACTTGAAGTCAATCTGAGGTGTCTAAAGGGAAAATATAAAGAACTGCAGCAAGAAAAGCCACTGCGTGATAATTTATGTTAAACTGCTGGCTCCACGCACAAGGCACAGGCCACAAGGCACAGGCCGTGGCTGAGGGAGGAAGGACTCGCACCAAGCCGAACTGGCGGCAGGCAGCCCAGCAGGGGAAGGAGGGGTCCTAAAACCAAACGTTGGGTGCCAGATGAAGGCAAAGGCATAAGTCACAAACAATCCCACACCAGTTTGGAATTATGATTAGTAGAATGGTTATTTATTTAAAGGGGAAAAAACTTAAAGATCACCTTCCCAGACAACCCCCCTCTGCACAATCAGGAAGGGAGTCTAGTCACCAGAAGCGGAGCAGGAAGTAAGAGAGAGAGGAGAGGGTAGTGGCCGCTTTTTTAAAGGGAGAGAGACCACACCCCAATGGGCTGGTATCTCAGCGGCTATTGGCTGAAGGAACGGAAGGAGCTCCCGCAACAACTGTATATTCTCAAGATTGGTTTATATAATTAGATAAAGTAGAAACATTGTTTCTAAAAATTTTAGGCAATTTGAATGGTAGAGTTTCGTTATTAATGTTAGTGTGATTTTTTAATTTAAATGCCAACTTGCTATTATCTATACCCACATCAAGATAGAGTCTGAGAGTTTGTCTAAATTACAGAGAGTTGTCCTATTAGCCTGCCTGGAGGGAAATTTTCCTGTTTAGTTTAAGTGGTGTGAGAAGACCTGGTCACCATGTATGGAGTAGCAACATTCCTTAAGCAAGATGTCCTCAAATGTTTAAAGTGAAGAAAACAAGCTGAGAATAAGCATGTGTTCCTTATGCTCTGATTTTTAACTATGAACACAATGTGGGCAATTGTGATTCCTTAGTGATTGTCTCTGTAACTCACCCATAATGATAGAATTATAACTGAAATTTCTTAAAAAAAGAGTTAAATATAAGTGTGATAATATACATGGGTGTTCCCAGCATTGAGCAGGCTGGAGAAGAAGGAACTTAATTTTGAGAACAGTCTGTTCTTCATAAATGAATTCTGGTGTACATTGAGTTGCATTATGAACACTAACAAGAAAAAATATTAAAAAATTAGGTGAAAAGAGAAGTAGGAATTTGACCTCCATAGTAAATTCTTTGAGGTAAAGCCCCCTAAATGTCAAAAATATAAAGAGAACTCTTGGTCTTTTCTGTCTACCCAAGAACATCAGAGAAATAAGTGTTTCAAGAAGGCATTTTTTTTCTTGCCTTTGGAGTAACAAATATAGAAATGTGTAGTCGGGAACTCAAACCACACACATCCTGTGGCCAATGTACTTTATCACAAATATCTGTTGTGCAAAAACATGGACAGGAAGCTAACCTGGGCTGAGTCTTATCAGCATCATAACCACATAGGACATTACTAAAGTGAAACTGAGCTACCAAGAAAGAAGGGCACCCACAAAAGCTAGACCAACTCTTTATACAAGACTAGTTGATTTTAAGGGCAGGCGATGATAATTTAATCTCCTTAGCATTAGGCTGTAACAGAGTCTCAAAGTGTGGGGCATGGTTGTTTCTATTCCACCTACTACAAGCTGTCTGAGTTTCATGGTGATTGTTGATCTCTTGAAAAGGAGAGACTGGGGTACTGAAAACTTAATGGGGACTCTCAAGACTATGCTTAATTTGAAAAAAAATGCCTTATGATTATATAGACATATATATGATAGCTAGAGTTAAATGAAATTGTCTCAATTGAAATATTTGAACAGGATATCTCTTGTCACCAAAAGAAACTTCCAGCACTGTGAATGGTGAAGCAGAAAACGCCAGATGGGGGAAACACAAATCAAATAATCCCACACTAGCTCTGAATAGGTATACTAAAGGTTTTCTTTATTAAAAGGGAAACTAACAGATCACAACGAGGATATGAGAATGGGGTCTGACATTCAGGTGTGGTAGATGGGAAGAAGGGCAGAGAGCAGGCAGGATTGGAACATTTTGGTACACAAAGCCATACCCCAAACTGGTCCAGCCTCTCAAAGGCCATTGGCTGAAGGAGATTCCCCATCATGTTCCTCTTTTGTCTAAATAGAAGAGTTCCAAGCCCAATACAAAAGCATATAAAATAAGAACAGATATCAGCTATAAAAATTAGAATTACGACTAATATAAACAATATTAAGCAAGGAACATATGCTAAATTTTTCAAATATTATTCTATCCTAAGGAGTCTAAGTCTTTCATTAGAAATGAGTTGACTAAATCATAAGAAGAAAGTATAACAATTTAATCTTCAACCCCATCGAAGGCCTGAGAAGGGAGATAATATTATTTCAGTAGTCAAGAAGTGGAATCAAGCAGCTTCCAAATCGTGTAGTAGACGACAGAGACAACTGGCTACCTGGGCAGTCACTCAAAAACTCATTTGCAATGTTGAAGTAATCAACTTTGGCTAAGGCATAGAGTAACTGACAGACCATTTTCAGAGGAAAGAAAATTCTTCAAAACTGTATTACACTATCTTGGCAAGGTTTGACTGTCTTTTTTCTTGTATCCTGCTTGTCCAGTATGGACACCATGCATTTTGTCAGTAGTCGATGCATGGGCAGTTCCTTACTGAAAGACCAGTTTTGCCATGAATAAAACAAGCTCCAAGTGGAGTATATTGTATTCAGTACTCAACATCATCTCAGGAACAGATCAGTCCTGTCAGGAGCAATGGTGTCTGACATCAACAGACCCCTAAGTTATTTAAATACCATGGTCTACAGTTCCTTGAAGCAGTTGAAGTCTACCTGTCTATGCAGAATACAATCTCTATGTATCTAAAGAACCTGATTAGTCTAACTATAAGTATGACAAACAAAGATGGACTATTGGCCTATAATACTTACTACCTGTATAACTTAAAGTCTAAGACTTCATATTAGAATATTAAACATCTTTAAACAACTGTGTAGCAAATGCGGACAATGTCCTCAAAACATAAACAATGAATAAGTATCTTGATCAGAGGTAGAAATGTATAATGCAATATGATAAATGTATCCTAAAATTGTATCAATATACAAAATGTATTAAACAGAGGTAGAAACATGAATGCATATAATCTGACAAAATAATTTTGCATAAGTGTATGAATATTGTAAACAGAAATAGGAGCATATTCAATATAACAAATATAATTTGAATTTGTATCAATATGCAAGAATCTATAAATTTATACCAATGTAAACTGCCAATAAATAATAGCTTATAAGTATTCACTCTATTGTTCACTATTATTATTATTATTAATGTGAGCAAGCTCACACAAATCTACCTATTATCACATTCAATTTTCCCTTTTTCTCAAAGATATCTCTGAGTCTACATATTTCCACCCCAACCCCAAACTTATACCAGTAATAATCTACCCTTAAATGATGTCCCTAACCCTGAGGACAGACTTTGTTGGACTGTTGTCCTTTAAAATTAATTCCAGCTGTCATGGGGACAATGTTCTTTCTATGGGATCCTATAAAATTAAATGATGGTTATTTTTCAAGATTACTGTCTGGTATAATTGAAAATTGTCTCTGAGTATTCAACAGGGTTTTTTTCCTGAAGATCTTACTGGGAGTTCTGGCCATATTATTGTAAGAAGGTACACCATTTCATCTAACCAAGTTGAAACCATCTTGAGCAGCAGGTACCCCAAACCAGACTCATAGTAGCACTATCAGCATCATGATGTCAAATCAACCAGGTGGAATCATGGTTGTGGGACCCCATCTTCTTCCTGGAAATTCAAAGATTACTGAAGGAAATTCTACTTTTCATTGTGTAAAACTTAAACATTATTCATATAGACATATATTCAACAAATATATGATATAAACAAAATAAATATGGAGAAAAGTAAAATTTTTCCTAAAAGCTTTCTTCTTTCGTACCATACCAGATGGCTCCTGACATGAGAAAGAAACTGAAGTTTTCTTTAACAACATGCTTAGATTTAGAAAAGGATAGAAATTGTCCAACTCCAAAGCAAGATAGATAGATAGATAGATAGATAGATAGATAGATAGATAGATAGATAGATAGATAGATCATATATATAAATATATAAAAATTATATATATATATATATATATATATATAATTTACCCTCAGATAACCTGTCCTAAGTCATATTCCTCTTTGCTTGGTGATCTTTCGGGATAGTTATATTTTCCTCTTTAGGCATTAAATGTCAAGGGTCTTTTGACTTTTTGAAGATATATATTTTCCAGCAGAAACAAGAACAGAACCTTGCCCTAACCCTTATGTGATTTTCTTACTACGTATATGACTGTAACCTCTGTAGGTGAGTTGTCATCTCTCTTTCTCAAAAGGTTTTTCCTTTTCAAATTGAACCTTTATTAATTTTGATGGTACCCATAGCTTTTTTTCAACTGTGGGAACAAGGGCAAAACCCTTTCCCCAATGTGACACATCTTCTGGTTTCCATTCTGAGGTTACCATGTCACTGAAATTCACCAATTGATTTAATTCAGAAGCTTTTCTATTATCTAGTGTCTCTCTGCTGCCCTTGTCCTTTCTCATTAGCGTGCAAGGTTAATAAAGTATTGTGCAATCTATTTCTGGGAGTATTTTCCATCCCTTTCTCTTTGATTAACATATTCTTTATAGTTCAATTTGAAATTTATATAATACTTGATCTGTAGAATTGTTTGGTATACCTGTAATATGCTTTATATTGCAATAAGCAAAAACTGTTTCATTTTCTTAGAGTCATATGCTAGACCATTATGTCTTTACTTGTACAGACATACCCATGATAGCCATAACTTCTAATAAATGTGTGATCACTAAATCAGCCTTTTCTGAACTCAAGGCATTTCCCATTGAAAGTCTGAATAAGTATCAATGGTTGGTGTACATATTAATTTTCCAAACTCTGTAAAGTGGATCAAATTCATCTGCCAGATTTCATTTCTTTGAGTACCTTTTGGGTTACTCCCTGTGGTAACAGAATTTGGTTATAGAAAGAAGAAGGAGGACATCTCTTCATAATTTCTTTAGCTTGTTGCTGTGTAATAAAAAACTCTTTCTTTAAAATTTTGTATTGACATATTGTTTTTTATGAAATTCTGAGGCCTCAACACAATTCCAATCAACAATCGATCAATTTCTACATTATCTTGTGCTAGAGGACCTGGCAGACCCATATGGGATCAGATGTGTGTTATATACATAGGGAAAAGCCTATTCCTAATTATATCTTTAACCTGAATTAACAATGAAATTCATTCTGTATCAACTGGTATAAATTCAGTGGTTTCAATATGCAAGACAACTCTTTCTGCATATTGTGAATCAGTAACTATATTGAGAGGTTCTTTAAAATCTCTTAGTACCATGAAAATAGAATGAATATAGCTCTGCATTTTGGACAGAATTATAAGGGCTTTGTCCCACCTTACTTAAATCTGATGATTTGTAACATTCCTTTCCTGATTTATTTGCATCAGTATAAAATGTTCAGGATACAGTTATTGATGTGTCACATACACTTTGGGGAGGAATCCAAGTAGTTCTCTTTATAAGGATAATTCTGTTGCTTTTAGGATAATTGATATTAATCTGTCCTTAAAAACTAGCACAAGTTCTTTGCCAGTCTACATATTTTTTTAAATTTCATCTGTAGTGAAAGGCACTAAAATCTCTGCTGGGTCTATACCTGCTATTTGACAAAGTCTCAATATTCCTTTTATAATTAATTCAGAGATATTATCTATATAATTTTTTACTTCTTTATGTGCTAAAAAAGATCCATTCTAAGATAATATCAGCCCATTGCATTAAAATTCCTATAGGGAAAATTCTGGAAAGTAGTATGACTAGAATAAATTAAGATTTGGATTCACTCTACCCACATGTGCCTCCCGTAATTTCTTTTCAATGACAGTTTTATTTCACCTTCAGCTATTAATTCCCTGAGACTATTTAAAAGTCTTTGTTACCACTAAGGTTTTGTTTAAATGAATTATTAGATCAGTTGTTATCCCAAAAGCTGGTCATAGACTGTAAATTTCTCCTAACAATATTTGAAAGTCATTAAGAGTACACAATCAGTCTCTCCTAATTTGTGCCTTTTGTGTTCCAATTTTCTGTAAATTTATTTTATAACCTAAGTAATTAGCAGAATCTCCTCTCCGTATTTTTTCAGGAGCAATTTGTATTCCCCATTTATTCAAAACTTTCTTTACTTCAAACATTTTTACTAAAGAATCTGCATTTGAATAAGAGAGTAAAATTCATCCATGTACTGATAAATTATAGACTTACAAAATTGTTTACTTATTATTTCCAATGATTGACTTACAAAGTGTTGGCACAGGGTAAACTTATTCAGCATTCCTTGTGAGTGGAAGGGCACTGAAATCTCCAAGTAGGCTGAGAATTATTATAAGTAGGCATTGTGAAGGCAAATTTTTCTCTGTCCTTCACTTGTAAATATATAGTGAAAAAACAATATTTTAAATCAATAACTCTGAGAGGTCATCCTTTTGGTAATAGAGAAGGCAGAGGAATTCTAGAATGTAGAGGACCCATAGATTAAATTACCTTGTTGACAGCTCTTAGATCTGTCACCAATCTCCATTTTCCAGATTTCTTTTTAACAATGAAAACGGGAGAATTCCAAGGGCTAGTTGATTGTTCAATATGGTGAGCATCTATTTGCTCCTGTACCAGCTGTTCTAAAGCCTGCAGTTTTTCTTCTGTTAGAGCCCATTGTTTAAGTCAGACTGGTTTCTCAGTTAACCATTTTAAAGGTAGGGCTGTTTGTACCTCCAAAGGTTTGCTAGTTGCCTTGTGTTCTTGTACAGCCTGAGTGGCTGGTGACCTTTCTTTACAATACCTTATACTATCCTTTGGGACTGCAGGAAGGTTAATCTGAGTATTCCATTGCTGCAACAGGTCATGACACCATAAATTCACTGAAATATTAACTACATACAGATTCTGCTTCCTCTCTCTCCTTCTGGTGATAGGCATTCAACCCATCTCATGCTTTGTTTCATTTGAGAAATGATTCCAATTTCTAGGAATCTAATTGGCTCTTGAAGAGGCCAATTTGGATGCCAAGATTCTGGAATAATAATACTTACGTCTACACCCATATTTAGTAATCCCTCGATTATGTATTATTTATATGTACTCTTAGCTTTTGTCTTTGATCATTTATATATGTCTGCCAAAATATGCATTTTCTATTAACTACTGGAGTTTTTGATTCATCCTCCATATCTATTCCATCATCAAAAAAAGTATGTTTTTTGACAGTAGGCACTGGATTTTTTTTTTCAGTTTTTTGGTGAGACATGTTCTCCACAGTGACTGGGAATGACTAGACCACATTTGACCCGAGGGCCTTTGATAGGCCCCCCCAAGGAGTTTCCTGATGGTATCAGGTTTTCTTGTCTGTCTTTTGCTGATCTACTTTCATTGGTCCAATGTCAGTCTTTGTCACATCTCCTACATATTCCAAATTACTGAGACCATCTAACCTTGCCATTCTCAGAGGAGACATTATGTCTAAGAATTCTTTGCCTACAGTCCATTCTCAGATGTCCTATTCTGCCAAAATTAAAACATTTGGCATTGTGGTGTCTCCTCAAATCATTGGAAATTGCTTCACCTACCCAAGCCTCGGTACTATCGTCAAATGTCTCAACATTCATTGTATGCATGATTCATTCATCTATTGGTCCTGATATGACCTTTAAAGGCCCAAGTATCTTTATTCATTCTAAATTGGCATTTTTCAATGCCAATAAGTACTCATCTATCTTCTGGATCTGTTACTCTTACTTGTACAACCTTAGTTACTCTTTGTAAAAAGTCACTAAAGGGTTCTCTCTGGTTCTGTTTAACCCTGGTATATAATTCAATTCTCTTTCTGAGTTTATAAATCTTGTTTCAAGCATTTAAAACTGCTGTGCTACATAGGGACAAGGTGAGTTCACCATAGAAAACCTTTTCCTGATGATCAGAGTAATAGCCTCTACTAAGAATTTGATTTTGGGAGGTCTCAAGTCCTTTTAATTTTCCCTGTTGTTCTAATGTTTTTGTCTCTTCTCGCCAATAGAATTTCTATAGCAGTTGGGGTCCATCTTCTAGGACCACTGAGATTAACTGAAGTCAGTCGTGTGGGGTAGCCTTATTGATTGAAGCCAATGTTTTCACCATTTCCCTAATAAATGGTGAGTGCAAGCCATAAGATATTATTGCTTTCTTAATTTCCTTTAGATTTCTCATACATATAGCATGTCATTTATATTCTTTGACTACCTTAGAATATATGGTGCCAGATGGGCTTCTCAGATTTACTGGATAAGCAGTAAATCTTTGAGAAGAGCTCCTGCTGCAGGGCTTTCTCTCCTACACATCCGCCCCCACCCCCACCCCCAAGCCTGCCTTGTCTGCAAGGTCCTTAGCTGTGGAACAGTTTCCTGCCATTTCACTAAGGCTACCAACCCAGAACAGTGAGTCCCTGACTAGAGGGCAGGCCTCAAGGTCCCCGCCAGGGAAAGCGGGCCCCCGCTGCTGGGGCTGCAGTCTCTGCTGTGATCTGCTGGACCTGCTCTGCCTGCGCCCTACTTCCCTTAGTCCCTGGCTCACTGGGGCATCCAGGAGTTCCTGTGTAGGTGCCGAGAAGTTTCATCGGAATGGGTGAGTGTGTGCTATCCTGGGGCAGATGGTCCCGGTAGAGAGCACAAACGCCCCTACACTAAGGCTACCCAACCAGAGCAGTGAGTGCCTGCCTAGCGGGCAGGCCTCAGCAACCCCCGAAAGGGAGCGCAGGCACCCCCAGCTTGTACTGCAGTGTCGCCTGTGTTCTACTGGACCCCGCCCGACCCCTTGCATTCGGCCTTCTTTACGCGGGTCATTGGAATACCACGCATCCATCTTTTGGTGTTGAGGTGTTCATCTGGAAGGGAACGGTTCCTGCCCCTACACTGAGGAGATACACCTAGAGAGTTAGTCACAGCAAAGACTGGTCCAAGACATCAGGCCTCTCCTGGCTCCATTTGAAGGAAAAGATGGGCAGGCGCCAATGCAAGAATTCCCCCAACAACTTGACAGGCAACGTGACATCACCAGGATCCAGGAATCCCGAAATGAGAAGTCTACACCCTAATCCAGAAGAATTAAAAGAATTCGACTCAAAAGTGAATGTTATGAAAATAATAGAGGACCTTAAACAGGAGGTGAAAAACTGCCACAACCAATTAGAGATTACAAACAAAAAGGTAGAGGAAATGAATAAATATCTCAAAGATACCCAAGAAAACCAAGAGAAACAAGAAAAAAGTAATCAAACAGGTAAGGGAAACGGATCAAGACTTGAAGAATGAAGTGGAAGTAATAAAGAAAACACAAACCGAGGGAAGGATGGAGATGGAAAATTTGAATAAACGAACAGGAACTACAGAGACAAGTACCACCAACAGATTACAAGAGATAGAAGAAAGAATCTCAGACACTGAAGATACCATAGAGAAAATAAACACTCTCATCAAAGAAAACAGCATAACCAACAAATTCTCATAACAAAACATTCAGGAAATCTGGGACACAATAAAAAGACCAAACCTAAGAATAATAGGGATAGAAGACGGAGAAGAAGTACAGCTCAATGGTCCAGAAAATATATTTAATAAAATTATAGAAGAAAACTTTCCCAACCTTAAGAAAGAGATTCCTTTGAAGGTCCAAGAAGCATACAGAACACCAAATCGACTGGATCAAAAAAAAAACATCTCCTCGTCATATAATAATCAAAACACAAAACATACAGAATAAAGAAAGAATATTAAGAGCTGCAAAGGAAAAAGGTCAAGTTACCTATAAAGGTAAACCTATCAGACTTACACCTGATTTCTCTATGGAAACCATGAAAGCCAGAAGGTCCTGGATAGATATACTGCAGAAACTACGAGACCATGGATGCAAGCCCAGACTACTATACCCAGCCAAGCTTTCGTTCACTATAAATAGAGAAAACAAAGTTTTCCAGGATAAAAACAAATTTAAACAATACGTAGCCACAAATCGAGCCCTTCAGAAAGTAATAGAAGGAAAATCACAAACCAAGGAGACCAACAATGCCCACAATAACTCAGACATCTAATGACCCTTCACCAGCACAACTTGAAGAAGGAAAACACACAAACTCTACTACCAAAGGAAAGAAAGAAAGAAAGAAAGGAAAAATGACCGGAGTTAACAACCACTGGTCATTAATATCACTTAATATCAATGGACTCAACTCACCTATAAAGAGGCACAGACTAAGAGATTGGATACGAAAACAGGATCCAACATTCTGCTGCTTACAAGAAACACACCTCAACCACAAAGACAGACATCTACTCAGAGTAAAGGGCTGGGAAAAGGTTTATCAAGCAAACGGACCTAAGAAACAAGCAGGTGTGGCCATACTAATTTCTAAGAAAGTTGACTTCAAACTAAAATCAATCAAAAGAGATGGAGATGGACATTTTTTACTCATAACAGGAACAATTCACCAGGATGAAATCTCAATCCTGAATATATATGCCCCTAATATAAAAGCACCCACTTATGTAAAAGAAACGTTATTAAAACTCAAGGCAGTCATCAAACCACACACACTAATAGTAGGAGATTTCAACACTCCTCTCTCACCAATGGACAGGTCAATCAGACAGAAACCTAACAGAGAAATAAGAGGATTAAGGGAGGTAATGAATCAAATGGACTTAACAGACATCTATAGAACATTCCACCCAAATAGGAAAGAATATACCTTCTTCTCTGCAGCTCATGGAACCTTCTCGAAAATAGACCACATACTCGGTAACAAAGCAAACTTACACAGTTACAAAAAAATATCGGTAACCACCTGTGTCTTATCAGATCACCATGGATTAAAGTTAGAATTCAACAACAATGCTATCCCCAGAAAGCCTATGAACTCATGGAAACTGGACAGTCAACTACTGAACCAAACCTGGATCAAGGAAGAAATAAAGAAAGAAATTAAAGTCTTTCTTGAATTCAATGAAAACGAAGACTCAACATACTCAAACCTATGGGACACTATGAAAGCAGTGCTAAGAGGAAAGTTCATAGCATTAAGTGCCCACTTAAAGAAAACGGAGAAAGCACACATTGGAGACTTAATAGCCCACCTGAAAGCTTTAGAAAAAAAAGAAGCAGACTCACCTAGGAGAAGTAGAAGACTGGAAATAATCAAATTGAGGGCTGAAATCAACAAAATAAAAACACAGAAAACAATCCAAAGAATCAATGAAACAAAAAGCTGGTTCATGGAGAAAATCAATAAGATTGATAAACCCCTATCCAAACTAATCAAACGGCGGAGAGAGAATACGCAAATTAACAAAATCAGAAATGAAAAGGGAGACATAACCACAGACTCAGAGGAAATTCAGAGAATCATTAGATCTTACTACAAAAACCTGTATGCCACAAAATTGGAAAATGTTATAGAAATGGACACTTTTTTAGATAAGTACCATATACCAAAGTTAAACCAGGACCAGGTGAACAATCTAAATAGACCTGTTAGTCGCGAAGAATTAGAAGTTGTTATAAAAAACCTCCCCACCAAAAAAAGCCCAGGTCCAGACGGCTTTAATGCAGAATTCTACCAGAACTTCCAAGAAGACCTAATACCTATACTCCTTAATGTATTTCACAATATTGAAACAGAGAAGTCATTGCCAAATTCCTTTTATGAAGCTGAAGTTACTCTGATACCAAAACCACACAAAGACATAACCAAGAAAGAGAACTACAGGCCAATCTCACTCATGAACATCGACGCAAAAATACTCAATAAAATACTGGCAAACCGAATCCAAGAACACATTAGAAAAATTATCCATTATGATCAAGTAGGCTTCATCCCAGAGATGCAGGGCTGGTTCAACATACGAAAATCTATCAATGTAATCCATCATATAAATAAACTGAAAGTAAAAAACCATATGATCATTTCATTAGATGCTGAAAAAGCATTTGACAAAATTCAACATCCCTTTATGATAAAGGTCTTAGAGAGATTAGGAATACAAGGGTCGTTCCTAACTATAATAAAAGCTATTTATAGCAAGCCGTCAGCTAACATCAAATTAAATGGAGAGAAACTCAAAGCTATTCCACTAAAATCAGGAACACGACAAGGTTGTCCACTCTCTCCAGACCTCTTTAATATAGTGCTTGAAATTCTAGCAATAGCAATAAGACAACATAAGGGGATCAAAGGGATTCAAATCGGAAAGGAAGAAGTTAAACTTTCATTATTTGCAGACGATATGATAGTGTACATAAGCGACCCCAAAAACTCCAGCAAAGAACTCCTTCAGCTGATAAACACCTTTAGTAGCGTTGCAGGATACAAGATCAATTCCAAAAAATCAGTTGCCCTCCTATACACAAAGGATAAGGAAGCAGAGATGGAAATCAGAGAAGCATCACCCTTCACGATAGCCACAAATAGCATAAAATATCTTGGGGTAACCCTAACCAAGGAAGTAAAGGATCTATTTGACAAGAACTTTAAGTCAATGAAGAAAGAAATTGAGGAGGATATCAGAAAATGGAAGGATCTCCCTTGCTCTTGGATAGGGAGGATCAACATAGTAAAAATGGCAATTCTACCAAGGGCAATTTATAGATTCAATGCAATCCCCATTAAAATCCCATCAAAATTCTTCACAGATCTTGAGAGGACAATAATCAACTTTATATGGAGAAACAAAAAATCCAGGATAGCCAAAACAATCTTATATAATAAAGGATCGTCTGGAGGCATTACCATCCCTGACCTCAAACTCTATTACAGAGCCTCAGTATTGAAAACAGCTTGGTATTGGCATAAAAACAGAGAAGTCGATCAATGGAACCGAGTAGAAGACCCTGATTTTAACCCACAAACTTATGAACACCTAATTTTTGATAAAGGAGCTAAAAGTATTCAATGGAAAAAAGAGAGCATCTTCAACAAATGGTGCTGGCAGAACTGGTTGTCAACGTGTAGAAGAATGAAAATAGATCCATATCTATCACCATGCACAAAACTCAAGTCCAAATGGATTAAAGACCTCAATATTAGTCTGAACACACTGAACCTGATAGAAGAAAAAGTGGGAAATACTCTACAACATATGGGTACAGGAGATCACTTCCTATGTTTATCCCCAGCAGCACAGACATTAAGGACAACATTGAATAAATGGGACCTCCTGAAACTGAGTAGCTTCTGTAAAGCAAAGGACACTGTCACTAAGACAAAAAGGCAACCCACTGACTGGGAGAAGATCTTCACCAACCCTGCAACAGACAAAGGTCTGATCACCAAAATATATAAAGAACTCAAGAAACTAAACTTTAAAATGCTAATGAACCCAATAAAAAAATGGGGCACTGATCTGAACAGAGAATTCTCAACAGAAGAAATTCAAATGGCCAAAAGACACTTAAGGTCATGCTCAACCTCCTTAGCGATAAGGGAAATGCAAATTAAAACAACTTTGAGATACCATCTTACACCTGTCAGAATGGCTAAAATCAAAAACACCAATGATAGCCTTTGCTAGCGAGGTTGTGGAGAAAGAGGCACACTCATTCATTGCTGGTGGGAATGCAAACTTGTGCAACCATTTTGGAAATCAGTGTGGCGATTTCTCAGGAAATTTGGGATCAACCTACCCCAAGATCCAGTAATACCACTATTGGGAATATACCCAAGAGATGCCACATCAAATGACAAAAGTATCTGTTCAACTATGTTCATAGCAGCATTGTTTGTAATAGCCAAAACCTGGAAACAACCTAGATGCCCTTCAATGGAGGAATGGATGAAGAAAGTGTGGAATATATACATATTAGAGTACTACTCAGCAGTAAAAAACAATGACTTCTCGAATTTTGCGTGCAAATGGATGGAAATAGAAAACACTATCCTGAGTGAGGTATCCCAGACCCAAAAAGAGGAATATGGGATGTACTCACTCATAATCGGTTTCTAGCCATAAATAAAAGACATTAAGCATATAATTTTTGATCCTATAGAAGATAAATAAGAAAGTGAACCCAAAGAAAATCATATAGTCATCCGCATGGAGAGGGGGAAGTAGACAAGATTACAGGGCAAAAACTGGGAACTTGCGGGTGAGGTGGCATGGGGCAAAGGGGAAATGGGATGAGAAACATGAGAAGGGGAGGATGGGAGGAGCTCGGGGGATTGGGATGGTTGGGATATAGGAAGGATGGATATGGGAGCAGCGAAGTATATATCCTATCTAAGGGAGCCATCTTAGGGTTGGCAAGAGACTTGACTCTTGAGGGGTTCGCAGGTGTCCAGGAATATGTCCCCAGCTGGTACCTTGGGCAACTAAGGAGAGGGAACCTGAAATGACCCTATCCTATACTGATGAATATCTTGCATATCACCTTAGAACCTTCATCTGGCGATGGATCGAGGTAGAGACAGAGTCTCAATTTGGAGCAACAGTCTGAGCTCTTAAGGTCCAAATGAGGAGCAGAAGGAGGGAGAACATGAGCAAAAAATCAGGACCACGAGGGATGCACCCACCCACTGTGACAGTGGAACTGATTTATTGGGAGCCCACCAAGGCCAGCTGGTCTGGGACTGAATAAGCATGGGTTGATTCTGGACTCTCTGAGCATGGCGGACAATGAAGGCAGATGAGAAGCCAAGGACAATGGCACTAGGTTTCGATCCTAATACATGAATCGGCTTTGTGGGAGCTTAGCCTGTTTAGATGCTCACCTTCCTGGAAGTAGATAGAAGACCTTCATCTTCCCGCAGGGCAGAGAATTTGGACTGCTCTTCAGTATCGAGAGGGAGGGGGAATGGTGTGGGGGGAGGAGAAGAGGAGTGGGGATAGGGGGAGGGAAGTGGGGGGAGGGAGCAATATTTGGGAGGAGGGGAGGGAAATGGGAAACGGGGAGCAGGTGGAAATTTTAATTAAAAAAAGAATAAAAAAAAATCTTTGAGAAAATCACCCCAGACTCTGGCACATACTGGTGAGGCTGAAACCTGTCCTTGTACCTTCTCTCCCTCCTCATCAGTTTTGATAATATTCTCAATCTTTTTAAATCTTTTTACCACTACCTTTTATAAAGTCTAAATCTCCTATCCAGTGTTCTGTTCTAATGCCCTCATTGATTCATTTAGCTTCTGGCCCTTATTCTGCACATATGATTCCAACATATCAAGCTTGTCCAGTAAAGATAACATTTCATCCTTGGACATATTTTTGATGGCATGCATATTACCTTCCTGGAGAGATACCTTATCTGTTAACCTATCATAGCTTTCAACAGATTCCAGTTGTTAAACTCAACAGCATGAATTCTTTCTAATAATTTCTCAACACTATTCAACACTGATTAGATTTTGTCTGTCAAATCAATGTTATCCTTTTCAACAATATTTTTTCAGTTAGCTGTTCATTATAAGTCTGTAAAGACTGTATTATTTATAAAAGAGCCTCTTTCGTGGCTCTGTTATCAAACCATTTCCTTAAAGATATAATATGAAAAACAAAGTTAATTCCCAAAATCAAATAAATGGATGTATAAGAAAATTCACATAAGCCTTGCAGAATAACATAAGCAAAATAGTTATTAAATTCCAGAATGGTAATATTACCAATCCTCATAAAACTCTCAAATATTGCCTGAATTAGGTAATTAGGTAACTGGAGTAGGTGTAATCATCTTTATTGGCCATCAGGTGTCATGGTTGTAGCTGCATGGTAGCTGAATGCAGAAAAGAGACACAAGCAGAATCTCTAATCTTGTCCCACTCTGGTTTAGTGCACACACACTGTCACCTACTTAAATACTGACAAATATGCTTTGTTTAATAAATTAAGAGCAGTTGTTAATGGCAATCAAAGTGATTCTGAGAGTTGGTGGCCAGAATAAAAGGAAGCCCAAAGCTTTCAGTCAGTCAAGAACTGTGAACTGTGCACCACCAGGGGAAGTAATGCAGCAGGGATTGCTGCTTGCAGAAGCAACGGCATGTGGCTTGCGAGCTTTGGGCTTGAAAAGTCAGGTACCTAAGCAGTGACAGTGGGCCACATATGGGTGAGAAACATGCCCAGGATGGTCGGGAGCATGGTCCCTGCAAACATGGACTTGTTCCTACGTTGAGGGTGCCAGATGAAGTAGAATGCATCAAATGGGGGGAATGTAAATCAAATAATCCCACACTAGCTTTAAATAGGGTTTACTAAGGTTTTTTATTCAAAGAGAAGCTCACAAATTATAATGAGGAAATAGGAACTGGGTCCAACATCCAGGTATGGCCTGTGGGAAGAAGAGTTGCCAATAGGTGGGACCATGACTTTTTGGTACCCAAAGCCATGCACTGACCTGGTCCAGCCTCTCAAAGGCCATTGGCTGAAAAAGGTTCCCCATCAGAATGGGTTACATATAATTGAGATGTTAGCCAGCAACCAAGGCTATAACCAAGAGTACAGATTTTTCTCCACAAACTGACAGCAAACCTCTAGTGTTAAATATAACACAACTCATTGAACCTTGACAAATTGATTTGGTGCCTACATAGACCATTCATTCCTACATTCTACCATCTTAGGTACACAAAGGTAATCTGCACACTACTACTAAGCATAAACAAGAACCTAGCCTCAAACTCTTGGATGTATATTGGTATCGTGGCTACAAGATATGCTAGGGATTTGTTTGTACAAGTTTGTTAGAGTAACAAACCAAAGTCTGGTTTGGTTTAAGGACCACTATACAAGATAGAACCTGTATCTAACCCTGCTTGGGTACCAGAACCAGAGACCAGTTATTCCAGGGAGTTTGGTATAAGCAATACTACTGTCCTTTAAATGTAGCAATGAAATAACTGCTAATGGCATTCTCTCTCAACACTCAGTCCTAAATAGATGCCTCCATCACCCCTGATAGAGCTCCATGAACCCAGAGGAAGAGGAAGAGTCAAAGAGAATAAAGAACACCAAGTTATCAAGACACTCTAAACCTTTGACTCTCAACCTTTCTCATGCTGTAACATGTTCCTCATGTTGTGGTTACCACAAAACATAAAATTATTTTCATTACTACTATATAATTAATTTTGATACTATTATGGATTGTGATATAAATATCTGATATGCAGGATACCTGATATGCAGCCCAAATGAAAGGATCACTAGGTGTTCCACCCTGGAGGTTGAGAACCACTGCTTTAAACCATCATGATCAAAGTTCAAATAAACTCAGGGACTAGAGAATAGCATGCACAGAGCCTCAAAGTGTCTTCTGAATATATGTTATGGCTTCCAACTTAGGGTTTTCAATGGGATTCATGCATGTGCAAATGAGTGGATCTTTGATTTGTGTGCCTTCTCTTGGGCTTCTCTTCACATTTCTTTGTCTTGTTGAATTCTGATGTAACATTTATTGTTTTTTCTTTCTCAATTTTATTTTGTCGTATTATGTTATTATCACTTAGAAGCTAGTTTCTGTTCTAAGAAGAGAGAGAAAAGGAATAGTTCCAGATGGTATGGGATGTATGGAGGAACTTGAAGGAGTAGAGAAAAGGGAAACCATAATCAAGACGTATCATATAATAAAAAATTATTTCTAATAAAAAACTAAAAATGCAAATGTTATTGTCATAAGGATGATCACTCACCTCTCATTACATCTTGAAGAAGCAATGGAAGTATTAGAGTATTATCATTTGTGCGATTGATAATGAAAGAGGAGTAGGGTAAGGATGAGGTGCTTTCTACAACACATGTGGAGGACAGTGGAACATTTCATGGAGTTAGCACTTGTCCTACAGACTTAAGTAGTCTCATGGAATGGGTCCCATTTCACCAAATTACAAGGCAGGCCTATCAATCCCTGAGCCTTCTCTCTAATACACAAGTAATTATTTTTAAAGCTAATCATTGTGAACACTTTGAACCATTTATCATAAAGAAGCACTACAGGAAAGCTATTGTTGATGCTTCAGCATTTCTGAAGATTAAGTTTTAAAGCTTTATTTGTTCTCTTCACGACCAGCATAGCACTATAATCCTAAGGGTTCAATAGGGGAACATACATCTTAGTTGTAGATAATAGCTATCTAATTCGATTTAAGGTCTTTCATACAAGGAACATTGCCTAGTTCTAAAAATCTAACTAACTATCTGGAGCTAGTGTCATTATTACTAAATAAACAGAATTCCTAATTGCAATCTAAATATCTAAATATTTGTCCTTGTACTCACAGATGAATATAGCTCTTACAACTATTCAAAAAATTCCTATAGGCTTAGACAAACACTATTAAAAACAGAAACCAATGAATATAGAGATAACAAGAGATTGTTTGGGGTCCAATCATAGCTGATCTATCAATAACAGAACTCCTACATCTAAGGTTCAGGAAACATTATGTAAGACAGGGAAGAAAGATTGTAAGAACCAAAAGAACAGAGAGTTTGCTATGAGATTACGTCTCCTAGAAATATAGTCAGCCCTAAAATTATATAGAAATAAATAGTATTATAAAGACTAATTATATCATATTCATATATGTAGAAGGACAAATATATGTGTCATTGTGTGTACATATATAAAGGTAATTAAAAATAAATATGAATTTGAGAGAACAAAAGAGGTATACAAGAGACATTTAGAAGAGTAAGGGAAGGAGAAATGGTATTGCACTTCATATGAAAAATATGTTAATAAAGTTTTAACTTTAGAAATATAGAGTATTATTTAAGAAAAAAGCCTAACCATATGATAAAATATAACAGATAATAAACAGTATAAGTGCATACTACCTCTCAAGTTTGTGTGGCCAATACTCAGTTCTGTTTTAAATATTTTCATTTCTTTGCAGTGTTTTGCAACTTCTTAGACTCTGACAGATTTTTCTAGAAATACATCATAAGAATATTGAAGTTTCTTATCTCGGTTTATTGTCATTTATTTAATAAGTTTTACAGAAATGAAGAAAAAGTGCTATAGAGCCAGGAATGAGAGTTGTAAATTAAAAATATCAGAAAAAATATAAAATAACTTTCAAATTGAACATATTAAACATTCTCGAAGATTTTTAAGTTAACCATTCAAAAATGAAGTAAGACAATACAATATCATAAAGATGTATCTGGGGTTTTAGTTAAAGAATTGTAAGGGTATAGGACTGGAGAGATCACTCAGAGGTTAAGAGTATGTTCCACACTTGGAGATAACACAACTTCAGTTCCCTATGCCTAGACCAGGAGGCTCACAATTGCCTGTGACTCCAGCTCCAGGACAGTGCGTCCATGTGCTTTTCTGGTCATACAAGGAAACAACACTCACATGCACATAGTCACATAAATTTAAAATAATTTTTAAACAATGTGAATGCTATATCTTAAAACAAATTTCAATTAAGGCAAAAATATTATTTCTCTGATTTTTGAAAAGAAATGTAATTTTATTATTGTAAAATCTATACAGTCAATCAAGAAAAATATTGAATAATTTTAACTCAACATCGAATTATTACCAGCATAATCATTTTGATCCACACATTAGGATTGTTATTATAACAAGAGTAATGCTCATTGGACATTTTCTACAGAACACCAGAGGAGCCATTGAGTCTTAGATTTAAAAGGCAAAAACATGCATACTTTTAGTACAATAATCAAATTGATTATTTGAGTAAAAGTTGATGTGTCCAGGATGCAACTCAGTTGTAGTCATGGTGAATTCTGTTTCTGGAGAGCTGATGACTGAACAATTTCCAAGAATCTGCATCACTTCCAGGCTATGGTAAAAGGGGGGTTGTAAACCCGCTTATGTAGACATACACTTTTAATCCAAACATTAGTTTGGGGCACTCTCAAGTAGATCTTTGAATTCAAACCAAGCCTTCTCTATAAAATGCATTCCAAACTAGCCAGGGCTACAGAGAATTATGTCTGGAAAAAATAATAAACATGGGGTGAAGGCAATGAGCTCTGTTAATCAGTTTTGCGTGCTGTGGTCAGGTAGATAATTCAAGACTCTCACAACATCTTGTAAGTTTTATGCTGGCTCTGCCCCTTTGTCAGTTAAAGAAGCACCATGCTGTCTGTGCTCCTAAACCTTGTGTGTATTGGTGAATCCTGCTGGGAATGAAGGGTGTGGAATTACAGGGTGGGAATATTGTTCTGGAAGATTGGATCCATCGACAACAGAAACACTGGCTTCTATGGTGGATAATGATACATTAGTTCATTTTAACAAAGTGAACTCTGGGTCCTGGTCATGGTGGTGCACACCTTTAACTATGCCTGTCAGTCTCCAAACTCTCTGACCATCAGAGAAGGTGGAAATGGGCCTCTACAGTGGTGGTGGCACACACCTTTAATCCCAGCAATAGGGAGACAGAGGCAGGTGGATCTCTGTAAATTTGAGGTCAGCCTGGCCTACAGGAGCTATTTTTAGCACAACTAGGGTTATTACACAGAGAAATCCAGTCTCAAAAGAACCAAAAATTTTAAAATTAAAAAGAAAAAAAACGAAGTGACCTCTGATTCTACTGTACAGAGATTCTACAATGGGGATGGGGGATCAGATCACCAGGATATTGGAAGGGGGTAGATCTTCCATCTTGAGCTTTTCTTTCCAGGCTTCATCCTACTCCTGACTCCTTTGGCACAAGCAGGTAAGTACATCCTTAAAACCAATACGATAGTTAAGTTTCATTCTAAGAGGAAAGCCTGTATTATGGGGTTTTGGAGAGTAGTTTCTATGAGGGACTTCTTGGTAAGTCTTCTGAACTTTAAAGTTATAACCCTAGAAACCTGCATCTCACTTCTCTCTGAGATACTCCTGCACTCTGCCTTTGCTTGAGTTAGGCATAAGCATTAATCAAATAAACATTTTTTTGTTATTCAACATAGGGTTTCTCTGTGTGGCCCTGACTATCTTAGAAATCACTTTGTGTAGACCAGGCTGACCATGAACTCAGATATTTGCCTGCTTCTCTCACCCAAGTGCTATAATTGAAGGAGCAGGTCATAAAACATGGAGGATAATCAACATTTTAAATAAAAGATAATCGTCTCCTGTGCTATAATCTCCACCTGACCACCTCCACATATTTTGAGATTTTCACATTGTAATTTATGATGTTTGAATATGGTTGTCACTTGACAAATTACCAAAGATATTATTTTTGCCTTCAAACACCTATGCTAATGATAGAACTTGTGTACCACCTACACAACCTTTTATTTAGGCTTGTTTATAGTGAGCTATTTTTACATTCTCTACATGAAGATGTTTTATGTAACTCATTAGCAGCCTTTTCTTTCAATCTGAAGGACTCTACAATGTTTAGTGTGCTTATGGTGATTGACTCTTAATGCTACTATTTTTTAAAAAAAGTATTATTCATATTTCTGAATGACAGTGTTACTGAATTTTGGAGGCAGGCTTTTTCTTTGTTACACTCATTTCATTGATTCCATCATGCTGATTTCTTGTGGCTTATAGGTCTTTGTTCAGAACTTGGCCATTAGCTATATTGGAAGTCCCTTGAATATTCTTTGTTTCTTTTATCATTCTGATTTCAGGATTTCTTATAATAATAATATGTTCTGTGATCATGATTATGTGGGTTGAAATTCTTTTGTGTCAGTTGACCTTCTGGGACCTCATCATGTTTATTTTATTCCAAGTTTAATAGTGTTCTATATTTTCTTTACATTTTTTTGTTTATTTTATTACCTGTCATTTGTGTCTTTTCTTAATATTTTACTAAGTCTTTGATAATTTTATACAATGTATTTTAATTATATTCAATGTCCTGCCTAAACTCACGCTAGTTTCACTGTTTCCCCTACACACCCAAGAATAGCTCTATATTCCTTTACACTTGTTTATGTTTTTATGACTGATAACTTGGTATTTGGATGATATCAAAAACTCCTGTCATTCTTCTTCATTTTATTTTCATTCTGTTTCTGTATTTACTCATTATATTAGATTATATGCCTTATCTAAGCTCACTCCTTCTCCTACTCTATCAAGGATAATATGTAAACATTGCATTAACTTTATGAAATTTTGCATTTTTGAGATGCACCCATGTTCATATGCACCCATGTTTGGGTGTACATGTGTGTGTGTGCACACGCATGTGCATGCGTGTCCATGCACATGTAGTATACATGTACTATGGCACAAGTGTGGAGATAAAAGAACAACTTTCTGGAATCAGTCTTCTCCTTTCACCACATAAGTCCCAGCAATCGAAACCAGACAGTAAGGCAGCAAGAATCTTTACCTCCTTAGACATCAAGATGGTCCATGCATTTTTTCCAATTCAGTAGTTGTGTACTTTATGAAAGACGAATATTGCAAAAATTTTTTATATTATTCAACTATTATATTTTCAAAATTTATAAAATATTTTAGAACAAGGTTCTTTTTTAGTTAGGATATGTGTTTTTTATAAAAGATTTTTCTTCTTGGATTTAATTTCTTGGCAATTTCATGTAGGAAAACTATATTTTCATTATTTCTGCCCATTGACATATACCCAAAGAACCTGACACTCTATGCCATGAATTCTTTCTCACTCATGGTCTTTGCTATTCTACTCTCAATAATGAGAACAAGGAAACAGACTGAAAGTTTTTAAGATGATGAATGGATAACAAAAATATATCACATGTATACTCTGTAATACTCTTCAGTGGTAAGTAAAAATGAAACCATAAACTTTTCAGAAAAATACATGGAACTAGAAAGCATTATACTGAGTTGGGTAACCCAAACCTAGAAAAAATGTCAAATTTTCTCTCTCATTTTTGGTTCCTAGCTCCAAATCTTCATTCATGGTTTCTTCATTATTTTTATTGTTCTTTTGAGCTATATATTTTTCTCCACTTCCCTCTCTTCCTTCCCCCTCGCCTTCTACCTTCCCCCATGATACCTACATACCCATTTACTCAGGAAATCTTGTCTTTTTCTACTTCCAATGTAGATTAGATCCATTTATTCTCTCTTAGAATTCTTTTTGTTGTCTAGGTTCTCTGGGGTTATGAAATGTAGACTGATTTTTCTTTGCTTTATGTCTAAAAACCACTTATGAGTAATTACATATTGTATTTGTCTTTTTGGATCTGGGTTGCCTCACTCATGATGTTTTCTAGATCCATCTATTTGTTGCAAATTTCAAGATGTCATTATTTTTCTCCTCTGTGTAGTACTCCATTGTGTAAATATACCATATCTTCTTGATCCATTTTTTGGTCGAGGGGCATTTAGGTTTTTCCAAGTTCTGGCTATGACAAATAATGCTTCTATGAACACAATTGAGCTCATGACTTTGTGTTATGATTGAGTATTCTTTGGGTATTTACCTAAAAGTGGTATTTCTAGGTCTTGAGGTAGGCTTTTCCTTATTTTCTGAGAAATCACCATAGTGACATCCAAAGCACTGTACCAGTTTGCACTCCCACCAGCAATGGAGAAGTGTTCCCTTTACCACACATCCTCTCAATCATAAGCTGTCATCAGTGTTTTTTATATTGGCCGTTTTTACAGGTGTAAGATAGAATCTCACAGTTGTTTTGATATCCAGGAAATGCAGGACACCATAAAAAGACCAAACCTAAGAATAGAACAAGGAGAAGTCCAACTCAAAACACAGTAAATAAATTCAACAAAATCATAGAAGAAATCTTTTCCAACCTAAAGAAATATATATATATATATATATATATATATATATATATATATATATATATGAAGATATAAGAAGCTTACAGAATACCAAATAGGCTGGATCAAAAAAAGTCCCCTTACCATATAATAATCAAAACACTAAACATACAGAATAAAGAAAACATATTAAAAGCTAAAAAGGAATATTCACAGTTTCTTATAAATCTGTTATTTCATTAAAAATACTATCATGATATTCATGGGCTTCATAGGTCTTACTTTCCTCTGTGTTTGCTACCAGAGCCTCACTATGGTTCCCTGCCACATTTTACTGCTCTGATTTTCATACTTAAATTCTTACACACAGACACCTGCATATTAAAGAGAACCACTTTCTCTATCATATACTGAAGTTCCTGGTTGTAAATAGACTTTTACTATTTCATATAACCTGAGAATGGAGTTGAGAAAATTCATTGCAAACCTGTACCAAATGACCATGGTGTCGATTTTGTTTGTTTGACTAGCTTGCCTCCACTGTTTTGATATCAGATGCTGTTGGTAGCTTGGCTTTCTGTTTCAGTAATTTTATTAGCTGCACTCCACAATAAGGGAAAGTTTTTCACTGTGTTCCATCAATGCTTCTGCATGAACAGTATTGTAAGATATCCACACTGGCTAGAGTCTATATGGTCTTCACTGTAGTGTTTTGTTATTGCTACTTTCGTCATAAACATCCATCATGTGAATATATAACAATGACAAGATTCATGATCTGGCAATCATGAGACCAAATCAAGCAAACCAAATGCCAGAGCAATGATATAATCTCAATGTTTCATATACAAGGAGCCTTTAAATGGTGGAGAAAGTGTGTGTGTGTGTGTGTGTGTGTGTGTGTGTGTGTGTGTGTTTGCCTCTAATTTATCAGTTTTAGTGTAAAATCATGATCCTATATAACTTCTGTGAATGAAGTTCTGTACAAGAGTCATTCTTCCTGTTTTGTTGCTTGTTCCCAGTTCTGTGGTCTTATGGGCTGGCTCAACTGCACCGGTGACATCTGGAATATTTACAATGTAATTCTAATCTGAGTATTTGTAAAGTTCTAGAGACAGTGTAAGAGTGTTCCTCTTCTGATATCTTTGTGACCACATTGCCTATCTTTTATCTCACAAATGAATCTTTTCCTCTAGTCATCTGATATAATTTCTCTATATATTACAATTTTTATGACCAAATCTATTTTGTTGTTTAAGACTTACATAATTTCTCAGTTGACTTATCTTAGCATAGAAAGATATACTGTATATGTATGGTAGTTGGGGAACACCCATTAAATGAAAATGACACTATTGTGTTTGGTATTTTCCTTGGGAAGATACAACACTTAACAAATGTGCTCACCACATGAATGAAACCTAGGATAGATCACACAATGCTTGCATCAAAGTCCAAATAGTTGAATTTGACAGTTTACTGAGGTTACTAATAGCAGCATGGATGAGGAGTTATATGGAAAAGCAAGGAATGACTCAAAAGCATTACTTAAATCACACCTCAATATGGGTGATTATCATAAACACCAAAACCTGGAGCTCTCTACACAACTTTCAGGCAGTAAACATCTTGAATTTGGCAGACCCGGATAGCTCACTATTTCTATAGTAGACCCGGATAGCTCACTATTTCTATAGTAGACCTGGATAGCTCATTATTTCCATAGTAGACCTGGATAGCTCACTATTTCTATAGTAGGTAAAAAGTGCCACTGATGAATCTTGCAATTTTCTGCTTTCTGGTACATAGGGTGTTTGTTTAATTACTGAGTCCCCTGAGCCTTTCAACCTCACACATTCAAACGAGGATGTTTCAATTCAGAGAAATTTTTGTACAAAGGATCCCAATGAAGTAAAAATTGGAGGCTCAGTTCTCATAGATGAAGGGGGATCATTAATTTTTTTTTTACTTTGTGCACCTTTATACAGGAAGTCGTAATAAGCCTTCACTGTCTGCCTGGCCAAGCCAAGTTGTTCCTCAAGGACAGTATGTGGAACTTCGATGTGACTTTTATAATGAGTCTTACATATTCAGGCTACACAAAGAACATGGGGATCCTAACCAACAGGTCCATGAAAGAGTGTTCCAGAGAAAACTTGTCTTGGGTCCTGTGACAGCAGCATATGGAGGAACCTACACATGTTATGGTTTTAAAAGTCAATACCCAAATGAACTTACAGCACACAGTGACCCTCTGAAGATCATAATTTCAGGTCAGAGATGATGTTTGGAGTGTCTTTTCATAACCCCCAAATCTTCCAATCCTGAAATTTTCAGGAAGAGTGTTAGACAGAGGCTTGTATTTACAAAGGAATATTTAACAGAAGGAAATAGAAATGCTTTGGGTATAATATGAGTCATTAGGACATGCGTTTTCTAGGCCCAAAGTCTTCCTGAGTGTTAAAAGATTCAAGGAGAAATTGGGCTCGAAGATGGAACTCAGAACTTAACAAGTAGATATCAGGTTGGGAGACTATCCCGAACTATCCTGGGTCCATAGAACTACAAGGATGGATATTAAAAATGAAGTACAAATTCAATGCTGAACAAAACAAAAAAATATGGTGAAGACACAATATCACTAACTTTGACATGGAGGAAGATCCTAAGTGCCAAGGAGTACATGAGGTCTCTAGATGCTGAAGGCAAAAAGAAATAGATACTCTCTGCTGCTTTGGCCACTAACATATCCCTGAAAATACCTGGTTTATGCCGTTTTATCTTTTCGGAATTCTGATCTTCAGAACCTTTGTAATCTTTTTAAGAATCACATTTGTGGTGATTTTCTATGGTAGTAACTGGAAACTAATACAGCATCCTGTGTAAGGATGGATTAAGAAGCAGAGAGGAAATGTGCTGAGAAAAGAGTCAGGATGTTAATATATCAACATGTTGGGAGGAAGCAATGCTTGTGATTCTGGATCAGGAATGACTTACAGATGTTTGAACCATAGAGAGCACCAGAAGAATTTCCAGATTAAATACCCTGGATAATCATTCCTTTAGCCTGTCAAGGATTATGCTTTACTCACAGTAGCATCAAAAGGACACATGAAGCAGCCTAGTGTGAAGTTTGCCACATTTCCTTCACTCACCAATCATGGAAAAATACAATAGGGTCTGTGTAAGAAGGGTTCAAAATACACATTCTCACCACAAGTCAGTGGGAAAATACTGCATTGTTCCCAGAGCCAAATAAATGGAAAATGGACACAGAAAGACAGAGAAGTCTGTGTACAAAGGTGATATAAACACAGGCAAGGACACTGGGACACTGACAGGAAGGACAAGTTAAAGGGGAAAACCATAAGTTTCCTTTGATTCATAGATTTGGGTCAGGTTAAGACTCACAATCTCTTTATTTTTAGAAATCTACAGGAAGCCTTTCCTCTTGGCCCTACAAGCTCCTCAGGTAAAATTAGGAGAGAAGGTGACACTGCAGTGCCATTCAGAGATTATGTTTGACATATTCACTTTCATGTCACATAGAAAGGGAATAATCAAGGACTCTTACCAGCTGTCTGCAGAATATCATCTTGGAGGATCCCATGCCAACTTCTCAATAGGTCCTGTGACACCTGAACATGCTGGGATTTACACATGCTATGGTTCTTCCCATCAAACACCATATGAGTGGTCTGAATCCAGCGACCCTACTGACATAAAGATCACAGCTAAGAGGTTGTATCTGCTCATTATCTGTGAGACAGAACATATATTGTCTAAACTGGAAGTCTTGAGATGTCACAAGGGAGATGAGGTTGGAAACTTAGAGAAAAGAAGCCTTGGTGAGTATATTACTGACATAGACAATGAAGACAGAGACACAAGAGCAAACCATTGGTTATAACATAAAGCACAGATACAGGGAGGTCAAGGGAGTCATAAATAGAGATAAAGAGAAAGTGGCAAGTAGGCAAGCTTGATATGAATTAGATTCAATGACTTATTCCTTCTTATGTTCAAAGGCCTATATAGTTCAGAATTTTGTCTGCTCTCTACCTTGTAGAGACAAGAAGTTTACCAGAAGAGAGAAATGAATCATGTTTCTGACCTAAGTTTAAATTCTTAATGGATCTAGTGGTTAATGAGTCGTGAGGCCTAAGAACGGATGGCACCCATAGATTTTTCTTCTTAGTTGACACTTTTATACTTTTTGTATTTGTATTATACATCCCAGACTACACTTTTTGTATTTGACCCATTATATAACACAGAATAGCTTTGTAATGATATTTCATTTGTATTTTAATAAATAAATCTTGCCTGAAGATCAGAGAGTAAAACAGCAGCATTAGTCAGCCTTACAGACCAGGCAGTGGTGACACACATCTTTAATCCCAGTAGTCACATTAGTTTGCCATAGAAACAGGGCAGTAATGGTGCATGCCATTAATCCCAGCACTACAGAGGAATATAAAATGGGAGGAGACAGCTCTCACTCACAGTCTCATTCTGAGGATTGTTGGAGGCAGGATTGTCATTTTTGGACTGAGGAAGAGGTAAGAGCCAGTGACTGACTGTTCTTATCTGATCTTCAAATTGAACCCCAATATCTGTCTCTGGGTTTTTATTAAACATGCTCCAAGCTTAACCCTGGATAACTGAGTAAATCAGCAATCTCTGTCTGTTCATAACATCTCTAAACTGTTTTTAGTTCATATTGTAAAGTTATTCAACCATTCTTGGATGTCTAAAAAATACTACAGGGTGCCCGTACTGCTAACCTGATTCACATAAAGCAGAAAATATATATTTATATTTTCACAGAGTGAGTCATAAAAGGGAAACTGAGAGGAAGACTCAGAGACAGAGAGAGCTAAAGATTGCTGAGGAAATAGTAAGCATAGCATGTTTAGGAGGTGCAAACCTGCAAAAAAAAACAAAAAACAAAAAAACTTAAGCGTGCATAGAAATTTGAAAGTAGAGATGGATAAATAAAATCAGATATTAGATATTTCAAAACAAAGATAAGGAAGCAGATGAAAGATCACACGTGAACTGTACACATACTATAGACACAAGGGAGGGAAGATCATCATGGCTCCTGTTCAAAGCAAATGCATTCCTGGAATATTCTGTGGATTGTAAAGAGATTAATTAACACAGGTATGTAAAAAGAGATAAGATAGAAAATAGATAACTTAGAATGAAGTTAGAGTCTAAGTTTTTAAAATACATAGAATGGGAGAGTTAGAGGTCACTAAATTGGAAATGGACCATGAGAAGGGAAGGAGATTAAAAGAGGGATGGGGAAAGACGTAGAATACATATGCTATGAAAGAGTAAATGGGGAGGGAAAGGACCAAAAAGTTGGTATAGGGGAGGGGAGTGGAGAGAAAATGAACAAAGCAAATGTATGAAAATGTGAAAATGAAGTCCATTACTTTGTCTGCTATTTAAAACAAAATAATTAACTCTAAATATACCCATTGATTTAAAAAAATCCGGAATAAAAGAAAGCAAAATGAAGACCAACAATAAAAAGTAATAGGATTAGTGGAATTTGAAAGAAAATAAAAAATAAACATATAAATATATAGATTTATGTAAGAACAATTAAAAAGAATGTAAAATAGTGTAACTGTATTTAATTTCGGAAATTAAAAAAATTTAAAAACCTATGAAAGTACATTATATATGTATGAATATTTAATAACTAATTTAATTGAGATATGTTATTAATATATGTTAATAAAAACATACTTTCACCAATGCTACAGAGAAACCCTGTCTCGAAAAAAACAAAAAAATATAAAAACATACTTTACAAAACAAAGGGAATGAACCAATGTGGCTAGACACATAAACTGTCCAAAACAAAAATTGGTGGTAAATATTTATGTGCTGTGATGAGATCAGAGATTCATTATGATAATGTAGAAGAAAAGAGAAAGAGAGAGCAAAAGAAAGAAAGAGAAGCAGGGAGAAATGGAGACATACAGGGAAAGAGATAGAGAGATAACACAGACATGGAAGGAGAAAGAACACTGAAGAATGAATAAGCCCTAAATGCTGCTAAAAAAAAATTCCCCTCTGTCTCTTTTCTTCCAGGTTTATACAAGAAACTTTCTCTGTCAGCCTTGATGTGTCCTGTGGTGATGTCAGGAGAGAACATGACCTTGTCCTGCACTTCTGACCATCAGTTCTAAATGTTCCATTTGTCCAGGGAAGGGGTACCTCGGAGACATGGGCTTCCTGCAGTCCAGAGCCACAATGGGATATTCAAGGCCATCTTCCTTCTTGATCCTGTGATCAAGAAAGGGACCTATAGATGCTATGGCTCTTTCAGAAATTTCTCCCATGTGTGGTCATCCCCAAGTGACCCCTTGTACATTCCTGTCACGGGTAAGAGAATCTCATGTCGTGCGACTAATGAAATCCTAAAGCCATGTCTGAGAACCATCCTACTAATTGAGAAAAGGTATCTTATGCAGCTAAAAGAAAGGGTTGTTGACAGTCATTTTGTAATAAGATGCACACACACGTATAACAGACATGTGCATAATACATGTGTTGTGTGTTATACAAAGAAAAAGAGATTATCACTTAAGGGAATGTGAGGAAAAGCTTGGAGTAAGGTTACCTGGGATGGGTTGAAGACAGACAAGGAAAAAGGAAAGACAGATAATCATATCTCATTTAATAATATTTCTAAAAAGACATGGATTTTGAAAATGGATATCAGATTACAAAATAATATACAAAGAGCCACCCAAACAATCTTTTCCTGCTTGGGCAGTCATGCTGGGATATGTATATACCCAGGGAGAATAGATAAAGGTCAGGACAGAGTTATCGGGGATAAGGTTAAAATCAGTTTGGGCAGGTCAGAGATGGAGCAGCTCTGCTGAGCTCTCCCTCACATAGGTCTCTCCACAGTATTCCTATTGACTCATCACAACTTAAACCCAAGTCAACACCTTAAAGCAAATTGCATCTTATAATTCTAATGGCTCAGCCCTAAGAGATGGAGTGGGTGCTGGTTACTGTCCAAATTTAAAATACTGTCCACAAGGGAAAGACAGACAACCTCCTGATGACTTTCTCATTCTCCTGTCCCCTTCCCTAGTAAACTCATCAAGGAATTGCACTTTGTCCAGAGAACCAGACTCTAAAACTAGTGAGTAAATGATTCTGCTTCTGTATTATGGGAAGTTGGGGACCAAAAACTCTTGTGTCCATGTTTTTGCTAAGTTTCCTCCTGACTCAGTAGTCTTAACATCATCATCTTCTCTCTGATTCTTAAACTCTGCAACATCATAAGATTTTAGGAGCAGCATGGGAACTGTACCTGACATCTGCTACAAGTGGAAAGGAGAGCAGATTTCAGTCCTTGATAGGGACAATGAACTGCTCATTCTAGTTCAGTTCCTCCTAGAAAGAAGCTTAGCAAGCAGATTGATCTAATTTTGAAGAGAAGAATAATTTTAAAAAATTATTACCTGTGATGGAATAGACTTGGTTTGACTTTTGCCCTTTGGGGAAATTAGTAGTTTGATTCAAGAGTGTTATAGATGTAAAAGTTGCTAACCAGATTAAGTGAGCACTGGTATCAATTTCAGATTAAGATAATGAGCACATGACCTTTACCCAGTGTCCTGCAGTTTTCTCCCATGGGCAGAATGTCCGTGTATTCTTGCATGTGTGGACTTCTGCTGGTGCATGGACAACTTACTAGCAACAACACTGCTGTAACTGTCACTCCTTTGCCAACAGTTATCAATTACCTATAGCCACTTGACTAGGGGTGGGACTTCATGTCCACCTCCCCTTTCCATGCTGGGATTTTGTCTAGCTTCACCTTGCACTGCTCTTGGACATGTTAACTTGCCCTCTTGTGAAGTTCCCATATTAAGCTGCCCTCAGTGTACAAAAGACAGTTTTCTTATAGTTATTCAAAGCTTCTTTTTGCAATCTCTTCTTCCATCTTTTACAATGATGCTGAACATTTGGAGAATATGAGATGTAAACATCTCGTTTAGGGCCAAGTATTCTATAGTCTCTTATTCGCCACAATTTGCCCAGTTGTGGGTGTCTAAATTAATCACCATCTATCACAAATGTAGAATCCACTGCTGAGAGTTGAGAAACACGTTATGCACAACAGTAAGTCTTTAGGAGTCAGTTTAATACTATTTCCATTTAGCAGAATATTACTAGTAGGTTCTACGTTAAGACTGTCATAAAGAAACATTATAATTGATCCTCAATCAAGAAGTATTATGAAATCTATAAAAATGGGGATCCTAAGATTTACCTCTTATGGGGTTCATGTCTCCCTCCAGATAACCACGGGATCATGCATATGTTGATTGGGCTATCAGTGACCATGACCCTTGTCTTCTCTGTCATCCTCCTCTATTCTTGTTGTTCTACCAAAAGGAGTAAGTCTCAAAACAAAGCCAATGAGTGTCATCTGAGTAGTGTGAGAAAACAAAACAGGAGAAATACAGGTATGTCTTCTACATTTACAAAAGGATGCTTGGACCATTACAGGAAGTAAGAATGATATACAACATACTATGTCTCATGAAAACTTTGTGTGTGTGTGTGTGTGTGTGTGTATGTATTTAAATCGTATTCACACCAATTATCCTGACTTTCTACCACTCCAGCTGTTCTCATTCAAGAAGCCCACTCTGAACTCTGGTCTTTGTCACATACTTTTCTGTGTACACCAAATGCTGCTTGTCAAAGTCTTCTCTCACCAGAAGCCTCTATATATTTCTTTAATATTTCAGTGTGGATTTTTCCTCTATAAAGAATTATTTTCTAGATGTAATTGAGGCATAACATCTCCTCTTTCTCACACATTTCCATTAATATTCTGTTGAAATTTTAGCTTCTCTGAGTTGAAATACTTGGGAAGTAAACAAAATCACACAAGATGCAGAAAGACCCTGAGACAAACATAATTGACAAGGCCCCTCCCCCTTGTAATAGAACTAGCTGAGAAGAGACCCTCCAATGAACCAAGCTGCCAGTAGATAGCTCCAGGGATGCGGCTTTAATGAGTCATCACCCAAGCTGGCAGTCACTTTTGAGACACCTATGTTCTAATAATTATCCAGTCACACTTGTCCTGTAGTTAATCCTATTAAACTCATCAGTTCAGTAAAATAGACCTGAGTGTATTATTTACTTGATCTGTCATTAATGACCAATCTGAGAAGAATAGATGTTTGCACATCTCTTTCCAGAAAGAGGAAAATCTATGCACACATTCACATCAATGATCACAAACAAGTTTTCTGTTATTATGATAATACCTCTTATTCAAAAACTAAATGTGGTAAAGGGTCTATATGAATTATATATCTTTTTTTCCAATTTTTTTTTTGTTTTTTTGAGACAAGGGTTCTCTGTGTAACAGCCCTAGCTGTCCTGAAACTAGCTCTTGTAGACCAGGCTAGCCTCCAACTCACAGAGATCTGCCTGCTTCTGTCTCCCAAGTGCTGGGGTTAAAGTTGTGTGCAACCACTGCCCAGCTGGATTACATATTTTATAAAATCCATCAAGAGAGGCCAAGGCAGCATCCTGGAGGCAGAAACTGAAGCAGATGCAGTGAAGTTTTACCACACATTGAATTATTCCCTGTTCCTTACTCAGCCTGCTTTCTTACACAATTTAGGATGATCACAAGAGAAATGCTACCACTCACAGTGGTATAGGCCTTCCCACATCAGTCATGAATCAAGAAAATGCCCAATAGACTTGCCTATAGGATAACCATATTGATGCCTTTTCTCAAGTGAGACTCCCACTTGTTAAGTGGCTATAGTTTGCATCATGCTTGTCGAAATCTCAACTCTTACACTATCCCATATGTTATCTTTTGCATTTTCCTGCATTTACTATGAGATGCATCTTTGTTTCTATGTTTGTCTTTCTGTTTGTTTGCTGTTTTGAATCAGGACTTGATAGTTATGCTTCAGATTGTGATCTTCCTATCTCTGCCCCCCCAAGATTAAGATTACAGGGACTGTGAGCATCATGAAAATGGAATTTAATTTGAAGCCTCTTTAACACAAGTTCCCTTCCAAGAATACACAAGACAGATGCTCTTAGGTCCAAGTGACAAAAAAAAATCTTTAGCAGTAAAAAAAATCAAGTCTAACATTTTAGGGAAAATGGATGCAACTTGAAATGATCATTATATGGCACAAAATAAACCAGATTCAGAATAGAACTTAAATGCATGCATATGCTTATATGTGGAAAATAGATTTTAAATTGTGGTTTTACTTTTTAATTTTGTACTAAATTCTTAGGTTACCACACAAAGTGCTTGGTTTCATTAAGAATCTTAATATATATTTGTCATAGTGTGTGTCTATGTTTATGTGTGGGTGTGTGCATGTGTGTGGGAGAGAGAGAGACAGAGAGACAAAGAGACAGAGAGACAGAGAGAGAGAAAAAATACCACCATAAGAAAACAGGAAATCTTATTAGTATAAGATTTTTAAGTTTAAGGAACTTTCATACGAGAATGCCATGTATTTAGATCATATTCAGTGCTCACTCCTCTCCCACAAATAGCTCTCTTATGAAGTCTACATCAACATATTCCAGGGCTCAGGGAACATAATTAAATGGGATAGGGCAACAAATGTAAAAGCCACAGGTTATGAAGGAGTGATACAAAATGATGGTCTCTGAATGTGATAGAAAAATTACAAATATGAACCTACAGTAGCTGTGATTGTCTAGTGGGTCAATAATCATGAATATGCAACTGTGTCCATAGTGTGCTGATGACTAAATGTCCTTCAGGTATATTTTCAGGAATTGTGGATCTAGATAAAATGGTGAGACTTGTTTCTAAATATTTTAGGCAATGGCGTATGATTGATATTTCTGCTAGTTTAAACTTTAGTATTAAATGTCATCCTGCCACAATCTAGAATCACTTCAAAACAGAGTCTGAAGAAGATTTTGTCTAAATCAGAGAAAGTTGGCCTTTGGACATGTTTGGGGAAATTTTCCCTCTTTAGTTTAATTAATAATTAATTAACTACCCACTGTTTAGGAAATGACACCATTTCCTAAGTAGGATATTCTGAGCTGAATAAAGTAAGCTGAGAATATACACGCATATCTACATCTCTCCTTTCTAACTACGGAGTGAAGTGACCACCTGAATCAAGAGACTATTTCTGTAGCTTACCCAAAATAATGGAACTGTTAGTCAAATAAACATTTTCTTTATTTAAACAGAAATTAAAAAGTTAAAAGCAAGTGTGGTTGTGCATATCTATATTCCTGTTGTAATGGGAGCGGCAGGGCTGCGTCCCCGGCACCCGGCCGCCCACATGGCTAGCTTTATACCCGAAATAATTACACGGAAACTGTATTCTTTTAAACACTGCTTGGCCCATTAGTTCCAGCCTCTTATTGGCTAGCTCTTACATATTGATCTAACCCATTTCTAATATTCTGTGTAGCACCATGAGCTGGCTTACCAGGAAAGATCTTAACCTGCGTCTGTCTGGAATGGGAGAATCATGGCGACTCCTCACTCAGCTTCTTTCTCCCAGCATTCTCTTCTGTTTACTCCACCCACCTAAGGGTTGGCTATCAAATGGGCTAAGGCAGTTTTCTTTATTAGTTAACCAATGAAAGCAACAGATAAGATACAAGAACCACCTCCATCATATTCCTAACATTTGTCAAGATGGAGGAGAAGAAACTCAGTTTGAATCCAATCTTAGGCTCATAAGTGAGTTCTGGTTATATTGGGTTGCATAATAGAGGCTGCCAGGAAAAGATTAAAAAAAAATTCAGGTGAAAAAAAGAAATAAGAGTTTGAGCATCACTAGACATTGCATTGAAGAAAACCCTCCTTTCATGTCTGAAATATAAACCAAAGGATTCTTGGTCTTTTCTAAGAGTCCACTCAAGAGCAACTGAAAACTTTTCAAAAATGAACTGTTCCTTTTGCCTGTAGAGAAAAAAGATGTAGAAATCCTGTGGTCAGAAAATCAGAACTCAGATCTGGAGGGGGTACTTGGATCCCACAGCACAGCCTGCTTCAGGGCAGAGGAGATCTGCGAGCATGCTCCAGTGCTGATATGACCTAAGAGAGGGCAGACCAAGAAAAACTCCCAATTACATAGTTAGCCACAATAAAGACTGTACCAAGATGCCGAGACTCTGCTGACCTCATTTGAAGGAAGAGATGGGCAGGCACCAATGCAAGAATTTCTCCAACATTCTGAAAAACAACATGATAACACCAGAATCCAGTGAACATGCAACAGTAAGACTTTAATATCCTAACACAGAAGAAGTAGAAGAAATCAACATTAAATGTAACATTATAAAAATGATGGAGACCCTTAAACAGGAAGTGAAAAACTCCCTGAAAGAAATGGAAGAGAAGACAAACAAAAAGCTAGAAGAAATTAATAAATCCCTCAAAGATACCCAAGAAAACCAAGAAAAAGCAATCAAACAGGTAAAGGAAACAGTTCAAGACATGAAGACCAAAATGAGTGTAATAATGAAAAGACAAACAGAGGGATGGCTGGACATGGAAAATCTGGGTAAATGAAGAGGAACTACAGAGACAAGTATAAACAACAGAATACAAGAGATATAAAAAGAATCTCAGGCACTGAAAATACTATAGAGGAAATAAACTCATTGATCAAAGAAAACATCAAATCCAACAAATTCTTAACACAAAACATCCAGGAAATCTGGGACACCAAGAAAAGTCCAAACCTAAGAATAAAAGGGGTAGAAGAAGGAGAAAAATTACAGCTCAAAGGCCCAGAAAATATATCCAACAAAATTGTAGAAGAAAACTTTCCTAACATAAAGAAGGATATTCCTATGAAGGAACAAGAAGCATACAGAACACCAAATAGACTGGAAAAAAAAAAACATCCCCTCACCATATATTACTCAAAACACAAAACATACAGAATAAGGAAAGAATATTAAGAGCTACAAAAGAAAAACTTCAAGTAACATGTAAAGAGAAACCTATCAGAATTACACCTGACTTCTCTATGGAAACCATGAAAGCCAGAAGGTCTTGGATAGATGTGCTGCAGACACTAAGAGACCATGGATGCAAGCACAGACTACTATACCCAGCAAAGCTTTCTTTTACCATCGATGAAGAAAACAAGATATTCCATGACAAAAACAAATTTAAACAATATACATCCACAAACCCAGCCTTACAGAAAGTACTAGAAAGAAAACCTCAACCCAAGGAAGCCAACAACACCCACAATAGCAAAGACATCTGACAATCCTCCATCAACACAACGAAAGAAGGGAAACACACAAACACTACCACCAAAAAAATAAATAAATAACAGGAGTTAACAAACATTGGTCATTAAAATCTCTTAATATCAATGGACTCAAATCACCTATAAACATACACAGGTTAAGAGAATGGATATGAAAACCAGGATCCAACATTATGCTGTATACAGGAAACACACCTCAACCTCAAAAACAGACACTACCTCAGAGTAAAGGGTTCGGAAAAGGTTTTCCAATCAAATGAACCAAAGAAACAAGTGGACGTGGCTATACTAATATCTAACAAAATTGATTTCAAACTAAAATCAATCAGAAGAGATGGAGAAGGAAATTTTATACCCACATATGTAAAAGAAACATTACTAGAACTCAAAGCATAATCAAACCCGACACTCTAATAGTAGGAGATTTCAACACTCCTCTCTCACCAATGGAGAGGTCAACCAGACAGAAACTTAACAGAGAAATAAGAGTAACCACCTGTCTTATCCGATCACCATGGAGTAAAGCTAGAATTTAACAACAATTCTACCTCAGAAAGCCTACAAACTCATGGAAACTGAACAGTCAACTACTGAACCACCCCTGGGTCAAGGAAGAAATAAAGAAAAAAATTAACGTCTTCCTTGACTTCAACAAAAATGAAGACACAACATATCCAAACCTATGGGACACTATGAAAGCAGTGCTAAAAAAAAGTTCATAGCACTAAGTGTCCACATAAAGAAAATGGAGAAAGCACACATTAGAGACTTAACACCACAGCTGAAAGCTCTAGAAAAAAAAAGAAGCAGACTTATCCAGAAGGAGTAGAAGACTGGAAATAATCAAACTGAGGGCTGAAATCAACAAAATTGAAACACAGAAAACAATGCAAAGAAACAGTGAAACAAAGAGCTGGTTCTTTGAGAAAATCAACAAGATTGACAAACCCTTATCCAAACTAATCAAAAGGCGGAGAATGAACACTCAAATTAACAAGATCAGCAATGTAAAGGGAGATATAACAACAGACACTGAGGAAATTCATAGAAACATTTGGTCTTATTACAAAAGCCTGTATGGCACAAAATTGGAAATGTAAAAGAAATGGACATTTTTTAGATAAATACCATATACCAAAATTAAATCAAGACCAGGTGAACAATTTAAATAGACCTATCAGTCACAAGGAAATAGAAGCTGTCATCAAACCTCCCAACCAAAATTAGCCAAGGACAGATATTTTAGTGCAAAATTCTACCAGAACTTCCAAGAAAATCTAATACCTATACTCCTTAATGTGTTCCACATAATAGAAACAGAAGAGTCATTGCCAAACTCTTTTTATGAAGCTACAGTTACCCTGATACAAAAACCACACAAAGACTCAACCAAGAAAGAGAATTACAGACCAATCTCACTCATGAACATCAATGCAAAAATTCTCAATAAAATACTGGCAAACCGAATCCAAGAACACATCAAAAAATCATCCATTATGATCAAGTAGGCTTCATCCCAGAGATGCAGGGCTGGTTCAACATATATAAATCTATCAATGTAATCCATCATATAAATAAACTGAAAGAAAAAAACCATGTGATCATTTCATTGGGTGCTGAAAAAGCATTTGACAAAATTCAACACCCATGGAGCCGCCAGAGTCAGACATGCTGAATCTTTGCCTATAAGCCATTGCCATGTGGCAATATACAGATTACTAGAAATGGGTTAAATTAATATAATGTTAGCCAATAAGAAGCTAGGGCTAATGGGCTAACCAGTGATTTAATTGATACAATTTCCATGTGATTATTTCAGGTCTAAGCTAGCCAGGCATCCAGAAAGGACAAGCAGCCCCTACTTCAACACCCTACTAAGACCCTGGGCAATAGAGTATAGGGTGCCTGAACTGGCCTTGCCCTGTAGTAAGATTGATGAATATATTAAATATCACCATAGAACCTTCATCCAGAAACTTATGAAAATAGAGTCAGAGAATTGCATTAGAGCCCTTGACCAAGCTCTCAAAGTCCATTTGAAGAGTGGAAGAAGTGAGAATATGAGCAAAGAGGTCAAGACCATGGTGGGGACACCCACTGAAACAGTTTGCCTGAACTAATGAGAGATTATGAACTCCAGATAAACAGGAAAAGAAACAGCATAGGTTTGGACTAGTCCTCTGAACGTGGGTGACAGTTGTATGTTTGGAGCAGACTGCAGCCTGGTAGTGGCACCAGTAATTATCCCTACTACTTGTACTGACTTTGTTGAAGCCTATTCTGTTTGGATGGATAGCTTGCTCAGCCTAGACATAGTGGAGAGGACCTTGGACCTTCCACAAAGCAATGTGCCTTACCCCCTGTGAGGAGTGAATGGGGGTTTTGGTTGGGGAGTTTAGATGGAGGTAAGGGGAGGAGGAGAGGAACTCAGTACTGAGATTGGTATGTCAAATAAAAATAGATTGTTTTCTTTTTAAAATAAATAAATTAATTAATTTTAAAAACTAAAAGAAAAATAAAGATAAATAAATAAAAATACACATACACTTGGGTGAGAGAGAAAAAGGTGTATAGACAGTTATTTTTTTAAAAAGTAAAGTATTTAAAGAGGCAGTAAAAGTAATATAAAAGAGTACAGTCAGTCATAGATTAAAGGAGTAAAGAAAAATAATCCAAATAAAGATGGAAAGTACACAGTCTAAATTGCACATACTATTGTGTTTTCTTTGGACTTTATGACTTCAGAGAGACAATTGATTCTGGGGGCTGCTAAGTTAAACCTAACGTTGGGCACATTTATTGTATGAGACTGCTCGTTCATTTCTCAGCTGCCCAGACCTAAAAAAATGAGACAGAAACTATATTAATTACAACAGTTTGGTCAATAACTTATGCATATTTTTAGGTAACGCTTACATCTTAAATTAACTCATTTTTATTAATCTGTGACTCATCATGAGGCTGTGGCCTACCGGTAAGGTTCTGGTTTGTGGCTGGTATCCTTTGGCAGCTACTTGGCGGCTCTCTGACTCCACCTACTTTCTCTCTATATCTCTGTTTAGATTTCTCACCTGGCTTTACTCTGTTAAGCAATTGGATAAAAGCAGCTTCTTTATTATCTGATGGTAATAAAACATATTCACAGCATACAGAAGAAAATCCCACATTGTCCATTTTTGTGGATCAATAGGATAAAAAAAGGGAAATGGGCATTCTACCTACTGTCATCTATAGACTCAATGCAATCCCCATCAAAATTCCAACACAATTCTATACAGATCTTAAGAGGACAATTTTCAACTTTAAATGTCAACACACACACAAAATAACAGAATAGCTAAAACAATGCTGAACAATGGAAGAACTGCTGGAGGTCTAAACTTTCCTGCTTTCAAGGTACACAACGGAGCTACAGTGACAAGCACAGCATGGTACAAAGACAGACACGTTCATCAATGGACAAACATGCAGGCCCAAACATAAATGCAGGCAGCTATGTTTATTTGATCTTTCCTAAAGAAGCAAAAAACAGAACTGGAAAAAATAGCTTTATTAACAGTCTTTGTCAAAAAATATAGATATAGAAAAAGGCAAATACATCCATACTTATTACCTTCTATAAAGCTCAACTTCAAAATGGTCAAAGACCTGAATAAAAGCACAGATACACTGAACCAGACAGAAGAGGAATTGGGAAATGCATTTTGACACACTGATATAGGAGATGACTTTATAAACAGAACACAAATAATACACGTCCTAAGAACAATAACTAATAGACAGGATCCCATAAAACTGAGAACCTTCAGAAAGATGAAGGATGCCATCATTCAGACAAGGCAGCATCCTAAAGAATGGGAAATGTCATTTACCAACTTCACATCCAATAGAGGACTAAGATCCAAAATATATAAAGAACTCAATAAACTTGATAGGAAAAAACAAGTGACCCTATTTTAAGATGAGGCATAGATATAAATGAAGACTTCTCTAAAGAAATATCTCAAATAGCTGAAACCACTTAAAGAACTGTTCAAAACAGTTAACAATTAGAAATATGGAAATCAAAATTACTATAAAATTTTATCTTACAACTGTCAGAATGACTAAGATCAAGAAAAGTATCAGCTCATGCTGGTGTGGAAGTAAATCAAAGAACACACTCATTGGTTGGAGTGTAAATTCGAACAGCCACTGTGGAATTCAGAGTATTAGTTCTTCAGGAAGATGTGAATAAATATACATCAAGACACAGCTACATTACACATAGGCATATACCAAAGGACATTTCATCCTACCAAAGAGATCCTGTCTCAGATGTGTTCATTGCTGTTCTAGTCATCATACCTTGCATTAGAAAGCAGCATAGATGTTTCTCAACAGAACTAATAAAGAAAATATGATACATTTATACAATGAATTATTACTTGGCCTTTAAAATTGGGGGTATCACAAAATTCACAAGTAATTGGATAGAACTACAAAATAAATTTTCTGAATGAAATAACCCAGACACAGAAAGAAAATATGGCATGTCTTTGCTTATTGTTGATATTGGCTGTAAAAATACAATCCATGGATCAACAGGTTAATTATAGTCTAAGTGACTAGGGGTACAGACACATCTTGTTGGTAAAGGGAGAGAGAATAGATAGTTATCGATAAATGAGGGGCTAGAACAGGACTATCAAGTGGAGTGGAGATGGAATACAGAATAAGGGATGAAATTTGGGGAGAAACAGCTAAAATTAAGGGCCATATGAAGGGTAGTAAAACCCGATACAGTAAAAACTTGCTAAAATATGTACATATATGAAAATGATCTATATTGGATTATCTAAACATGGAGGAGACAGAGTTCTAACAGGAGAATTCTTGCTCTCAAAAGAAGGTTCCAGCACTGAGGATGCAGTACATCTAATTAAGATGTTGGTCAAAGGGTTCCCATGGGAACCCAAACAACTCCAAACATTGCCAACAATATAGATGCTCTTCACAAAATAATGACAAAGCCCTAGTGCTAAAGAAAATACAACTCATTGAACATGGAGGAGTCAATCTGGAGCCTACATAGAGCTTTCACTCCTATGTGCTAGCATCTTAGGCACAAAAAGGTACTCTGCACACTCCCTAAATATGCACCAGCCCAGCCTAAACACTACTAATACGTTAGTGTCATGACTACGAGTTATGCTAGGGCTTTTGCAACACAAGTTTGTGAAAGTAATCAACCAATTTGTGGTTTGACTTAAGGTCCATTACATAGGAGGGGGCACATGCCCAACACTGCTTGGGTGATGAAGAAGCAGAAACAAGATATCCCAGAAACCTAAGGATAAAAAATACTACTTTCTTTAAAAATAAAATTAGCAGTACAATGACTTTGAATGGCATCCTACTATGCTCAGATGAGTACCTGAATACCAAACCCTAAATAGAGGCCTGCACGTCCTATAGAGCTCAGTAAACACAGAGGAAGAGGAAGCAGAAAGGATGTAAGAGGCAGAGATGATGGAGGACACCAAGTTAGAAAGACCATCTTAGTCAGTGCTTTTCAACCTTCCTAATGCTGCAACATGTTCCTCATGTTGTGGTGGCCACAAACCATAAAATTATTTTTGTTGATACTTCATAACTGTAATTTGATTCTGTTATAAATTGTAATTTAAATATATTATATACAGGATACCTGACAATGCAACACAAGAAAAAAAGTCATTTGATCACAAAGGGGTACTGAGTCACAGGTTGAGAACCACTGCTTTTATTCAACATTATCAAATCTCATACGAACTCAGAGCCTGGAGAGAAGCCTGCACATGGTTTGCAAGTGTCCTGTGCATGTATGGCTTCTAACTTAGGATTTTCAGTGGGATTCCTGAGTATGCAAATAAGTGAGTCTCTGATTCTTGTGTCTTTTCTTAGGCTGTTTTCTTCCTGTTTCTTTGTCTTGTCCAAGTCTGATATGATAGTTTTTTCTATTAGTATATTTTATTTTATCATATTTTATTATTATCGCTTAGAATCCTGTTTATTTGCTAAGAATAGACAGAAAGGGAATGATCCAGATTGGTGGTGAGGTGTGGAGGAACGTGGAGGATTGGAGCAAAGAAACACCATAATCATGATATATTATATGAGAAAAATCTATTTTCAATAAAATGAAAAAGAAAAAGAAAAGAAAATATAAATGTTATTGTTACAAGGATATTCACTTACCTCCCTTTGGCATCTTAAAGCAATAATAAAGTTACTAGACTATTATCAATTGTATTCCATTTTATTTCTTTATTTATTACTAAGTGGGGGTAATTCTACAACACATGTGAAGGTCAGTGTGCCTTTATGTGGAGTCAGGACTTGTCCTACACCTGTAAGTGGATTCCTGGGATAGATCCCATATCATCTGACTTATATGGCAGGTTTTACAATCACCGAATCATCTCTCCAATAGATATGTAATTATTTTTAAAGGTAGTATGTTGATGCATTGGGCCATTTATCTTCAAGACACAATACTAGGGAGCTATTGCTGATACATCATCATTTTTGAAGATGGTTTGAAACCTTGTTTGGTGTCTTCATGACTAGCATGGCACAATAACTCTAGGGGTCCAATACTGGCGCATATACTTTAATAGTAGATAATAATTGTAAAATTTGACTTAAGGCCAACTCTAATACAAGGAAATATTGCCTGGTTCTGGAGATCTAAACAACTATCTGGGCTAGTGTGGTTATTGATCTTGAAGAAATCTATAGCTACAACTTTATTAAATAAGCATAATTTCTAATTGCAAACTAAATATTTATTCTTCTTCGTACAAATTAATATGCCCTTATACCTCAGACAAACACCATTACTTAAGCATAAACTGATAAAATACAGATAACAGGTTATTGTGTGATTCCCAGCCTTAACTGATATATCTATACCAGAATTCCTGCACCTAACGCTCAGGAAACATCTTGCAAGAGTGAGGGAAAAGATTGCAAGAAATTGAGGAACAGGAAGTTGGCTATGAGATTGACTCTCCTAGGAATGTAGTCATGTCAGTCCTAATAATATATATATATATTACATTATTAATCAGGTTAAATTTATATATTTATGAATATAAATATTTATGTGTCTGTGTTTGTACATTTTTTTTAAAAAATCATGTATGGGCAGCCTATCTACAGTGGTTCTGTTGAACTTGTCCATTCCCATATTGGATTTCATTGTCTAAGTTGATGAGAACAACTGACCAGATCTCTTCCTCAAGAGGGCACCATATCCCATTACAGATGGTTGTGAGTCACCATGTGGTTGTTGGGAATTGAACTGAGGACCTTTGGAAGAGTAGGCAGTGCTCTTAACTGCTGAACCATATATAGGTAACTTAAGATAAATATGTATTTGAGAAAATAAAATAGCTATGCATGAGTGATTGAGAAGAGTAATAGAAAAATAAATGATTTAATTATCATTTATTTGAAGAATGTATTAATAAAATTTTAACTTTAATAATATAGAAAAATATATGAGAAAAATTCCAACAATGTAATAAAACATAGTAGATAATAAATGCATTAAATGCATTCCACATTCACAGGTTTTGTGTGACCAATAGTCAGTCCCTTTTCAAATGTTCCCATTTCTTTGCAGTGTCTTGTAGCTTCTTGGCCTCTGACAGATTGTTCTATAAATACATTATAAGAATATTGATGTTTCTTATCTAGGTCTATTGTCATTTACTTAATGTGTCCTATTGAAATAAAGAACTAGTGCTGTGTAGTCAGGAAAGAGTCTTGCAAATTAGACATGACAAAAAAATGTAAAACTATTTGGGCAATTGTACATATTAAATATTCTCAGATATTTCTATGTCAAACATTCAGCAATGAAGAGAAACAACACATCATAATAAGTATATATCTGGAATAGTTGGTTAAAAAGGGTAAGTACATAGTGCTGGAGAGATCTTTCAGAAGTTGGGTGTATTCTGCACTTGCAGAGGACCCAATACCCACAGCAGGAAGTTCACAACTTCCTGTGACTCCAGCTCCAGGGGATCTGATCAGTGACCCCTTCTGGCCAAACGAGGCACAAGCAATCACATGCACCTATTTACACATAATTTAAAGTGAAATTTTTTAAAAAAAAAATATGAATGCCATTTCTTAAAACAAATTTCAGTTGAAAGAAAATTATATTTTCTTTGTTTCTTTGATTTTATAAAATAAGTGGAATATTTTTATTCTAAATAAATATACAACTAATAAGCAAAAAAATTGAATAATTGAAACCTGACAATGAAATTTTAACGGAGTAATCATTTTGATTGACACATTAGGATTGCTGTTATACCATGAATATTCATTGGACATGTTGCACAGAACACCAAACGAGGTACTAGTTTCAGATTTAAAAAGCAAAAACATGCAAACCTTTAGAAAGATAATCATAAAACATCATAAAAGGCGAAGCATGTATAAACCCTCAAACGAGGACACACACTTTTAACCAAAGCACTAGAAGGTAGACCTTTGAATTCAAAGTCAACCTGGCCCGCAAAGTGCGTTTCAAGACAGCCATGGCTACAGAGAAACCGTCTTGGGCGGATATGCTCTTGCTCAGCTTTCTGTGCTGTGGTCAGGTAGATGCATCGAGCCTCCTACAACATCCTGTAAATTTTATTCTGGCTTTGCCTCTTGTCAACTGAAGCAACACCATGCTGTCTCTGCACCTAAATCTTGTGTGTACTGGTAAGTCCTGCTGGGAATGAAGGGTGTAGAATAACAGGGTGGAAATATCGTCATGGGAGGCTGGATCTTTCCACAGAAGAAACACTGGCTTCCATGGTTGATATTGGTGCATGAGTTCATCATAATGAAGTGAACTCTGACTACTGTACAGAGATCCAACAGGGACCGGGGTATCAGATCGCTCAGCTGTTGGAAGAAGATAGATCATTCATCATGAGCTTTTCTTTCCAGGCTTCATCCTACTCCTGAGGACTTTGGCACAAGCAGGTGAGTCCAGCCTTAGCCTTGGGATACTACTACCTGTGCCAATAGAGAAGTTTCATTCTAACAGGAGAGTGGGCATCACGGTGTGTTGTCTGGTGGAATCTGTGAGTGATTCTTTGGTTAGTCTCCTGAACTGTGAAGTTAGGACCTTGAAAACACACCTCTCAGTCCTGTTCCAGATTGTATCAGACAATGCCCCTGGCTCAGTTAGGCATCAATTTTGATCAGACAAATATTTTTGGTTTTTTTTTTTAAGACAGGGTTTTTCTATGTAGCTCTTACTATCCTAAAACTCACTTTGAAGACCAGGCTGCCCACGAACTCATATATTCACCTGTCTCTGCCACCCAAGTGCTGGGATTAAAAGAGTGGATATAACTGGACAGTGGTGGCCACGTCTTTAATTCCAGCACTTGGGAGGCAAAGGCAGGCAGATCTCTGTGAGTTCGAGGCCAGCCTGGTCTACAAAAGCTAGTTCCAGGACAGGCTTGAAAGCTACAAACCCTGTCTTGAAAAATCAAAAAAAAAAAAATATATTAAAAGAGTGGGCCATAACACCTGAAGAATAATCAATACTTTTAAATAAAAAAGTCTTTTCCTTTCTACACTCTCACCTGACCATCACCACTTATTTTTGATATTATGATGCTATAATTTATTACTTTTTAAATATGTGTGTCACTTGACAAGCCATTGAAGTTATTTTTGTCTTCAAACAACTTTGCTACAGATAGAATTTGTGTATCACCAGCACACTGTTGACACATCTCATTTTTGCTTGCTTTACTGAGCTACTGTTACTTTCTCCACATGAGGGTGTCAGGTCACTCATTACCAGCCTTTCTTTCTGCTTGAAGATCTTCACAGCATTACCAGTGTTTATAATGATGAACTCTTGTATGATACTGTTTTTCTGAGAAAATCATTATCTTGATTTCTGAAGGACAGTGTTACTTATATTTATAGGTAGGGTTTTTCTTTTTCCACTGACTTCATTGAATACATGATTCTGAACTTTTGTGAATTGTAGGTCTTCCATTAGCTGTAATTTGAAGTTCCTTATATGTTCTTTGCTTCTCTTATTATTCTGATTTCAGGATCTCTTATGATAATAATATGTTCTGTGATCATGATCGTTTGGGTTGAATTTCTTTTTTACCATTTGACCTTCTTGGACCTGATCATGTTCATTTTACTCCAAGTTCAAGAGTTTTCTATTCTTTCTTCTCTACATTTTTTGTTTATTTTTATTAACTGTTTTTCTTTTCTTTTGTTAATTCTTTGATAATTTAATACAATAATTTAATTATATGCATCACCCTGTGTAAGATCATCCTAGTTTCAATCCACTAGACACCAAAGGAACCTCTGTGTTCCTTTACTCTTTCTTGAACTTCTGACTGATAATTTGGTATTGGGATTCATTCAAAAATATCCTGACATTTTTCTTTATAGAATTTTCTTTCATTTCTGCATTTGCCAATCAGATTATATAAAACCTGATCTAAGCACATTCATTCTCCTATTTTATCATATTTACTATTGAAATAATCTATTAACTTTGTAAATTTTTGCATTTATCTGAGTTTTACCCATGTGCACATAACTCACGTTTTTGTGTGTGCCTGTGTGTTTATGTTTGTGTGTGTGTGTGTCTGTGTGTGTGTGTTGGGTGTGCATTTGCTATGACACAACTGTGAAAGTGAAGGAAAACTTCTGGAATCAGTTTTCTCTTTTCACCGTGTGGGTCCCAGCAATGGAAACCAGAGAGTCAGGCATGGCAGCAACAGCTTTACCTCCTTAAACATCAAGCTAGTCTACAAGTTTGTCCAATTCAGTAGTTGTATGTTTTGCTTAAGAGAGATGTTGCCAAAATTTTTATGTTGTTCAATGATTTGCTTCCAAATTTTATAAAACATTTTAATCAGAGTTAATTTTTTATAGTTAGATATAATCTTTTTATTCTTTTTATTTTATAAAAGACTGTTCTCTTTAATTTAATCTCTTGAGACTTTCATACATGAGTAGTATATTTGCATCATTTCTACCCATTTGAATATATCCAAAGAACTTGATACCCTATGCCATGGATACCTCCCCAGTCATGTTTCTTGTTGTTCTATTCTCAAGAACTAAGACAAGGAAACTATCTAGATGTATTTCAAATGATGAACGGATAATAAAAATGTGTCACATACACACTCTGTAATACTAGTCAATGGTAAGTAATAACAAAACCATGAAATTTTTAGAAAAATAAATGATTTAGAAAATATTTTACTGAGTGAGATTACATAGACCATAAAAATGCCACATTTTCTCTCTTGTGTCATGTTCCTAGCTCCAAAACTTTATTCATGATATCTTATAATTCTGTAACTGCTTTAAAAATACTGCAGTGAATTATCTGTTGGGGGCTTTATAAATCTTCCTTTCCGCTGTATTTACTACCAGAGCCTCAGCATTGTTCTATGGCATGTTTCACTTCTCTGATTTTCATACACAAGTTTTTACACAAAGACACCTTCATATTAAAGAGAACCATTACCTCTGTCACATGCAGATGTTCTGTGGATGTTAATAGATCTTTACTATTAATTCTCACCTGAGAATAGATTTGGGTAAATTGAATGCAGCCCTGGACAGGATAGCATTGAGGTCAGTTTCCCATGTTTCACTAACTTGCTTCCTCAGTTTTCAGATCGGATGCTTTTGGTAGCTGGGCTTCCTGGTACAGTAAATTACTGGCCACTTATCACAATCAGGTACAGTTTTTCACTGGGGTACTTGAAAGCCTCTGCCTGAGCAGTGTTTCAAGATGTCCACACAGGTTGGAGTCTATATGGTCTACTGTCTCTTTTCTCAGAAACATCTCCCATGTGGATACAGAAGAATGACCAAGATTCATGGGCTGGCAATCATGAGTTCAAATAATTTTTATCAACAAGTGACTAAAGAGGCAGAAAAATGCTGTTCTCTCAATGTTCCACATGCAAGGAGCCTGAAATGGTTAAGAAACTATATGTCTGCATCTAACTTGTCACTCGGTGTAGAAACATGAGCCAATGTGACCTCTGTGAATGAAGCTCTGTACAAGAGTACTTAAGAGACAGAGTAGTACAAAGGATTCATTCCTCCTGTTTTGTTGTTAATTTCCTTAGTTCCGTGGTCCTAGGGGCTGACTTCCCTCACTGCTAAGATATTGAACATTCACAATGTATTTCTAATCCAGTATTGCTAAATTTCTAGAGTCTATGAAGGTGAGTCAAAAACATTCCTTTTTTATAACTTCTTGGCCATAATTCCAATCTGTCTTCTCACAAATGAATCTTTTCCTCAAATCCTCTGATATAATTTCCTCTTAAATTATATTTTTTCACAACCAAATCTACTTCATTATTTAATACTTACTCAAAATTCTCAATTAACATATCTTAGCATAGAAAGATATTCCATATGTACATGGTAGTTGGGTGACACACAAGACATGAAAATGACACTTTTTGTTTGAGACTTTCCTTGGGAAGATATAACACATGCAATTCTGGTAACCCCATAAAGGAAACCCAGGATAGACCAAACAATGATTGCATCAATGTCCAAATCTTTGACCTGTGCATCTATTGAGATTACTAATAGCAATATGGACATGGGTTTATTTGCTGAAACAAGGGATGACTCAAAAGCATTACTGAAAACACATCTCAGTATGGGTGATTTTCATGAAAGCCAAAACCATGGAGCTCCCTGCACAACTTGCTGGCAGCTGAATGGGTCTTGGATATCTCCTTTTAGAATTCAGCAGGAAAAGTAACTTAAAGTTTCTATCGAGCAGGAAGGGCCACTGGTGAATCTTGCAAGTTTCAGCTCTCCAATACGTTAATGTTTGTTTACCTCTTGCGTCCCCTGAGCCTTTAAAGCTCTAACATTGAAACAGAGATGTTTCAGTTCAGAGAAAAGAGTCAAACGATGGACCCTGAAGAGGTAAAATTTGGAGACACTGATCTCAGGAATGAAGGTGAATCACTAAATATTTTACTCTGTGTATCTTTCCACAGGAATTAATAACAAACCTTCACTGTCTGCCTGGCCAAGCCATGTTGTTCCTCAGGGACAGAATGTGACCCTCACTTGTGACACTCACAGTGTGTTTAACATAGTCAAGCTGTACAAAGAGCATGGGGATCCTAAACTTCAGGTTCATAATGGAATGTTCCAGAGGAGTCTTATCTTGGGGCCTGTGACCCCAGCATTTGGAGGAACCTACAGATGCTATAGTTATAAACATCAATACCATAATGAACTCTCATCACACAGTGAGCCTCTGAAGATCATAATTTCAGGTCAGAGATCATGTTTGCTGTGCCTTTTCATTCTGCCAAACCTCCCCACAGGAGAATTTTTAAAATGGGTTCTAGTCAGAATCTCAGCATTATAAAGGAATATGCTACACAGGCAATTGGAAAATATTGTGCTGTTACCAGGGTCAAATAAGTTGGAAATGGTCCATAGAAAGATGGAGGAGTCTGTGTACGAGTCAATATAAAAATTGAAAAGGACTCTGGGATACTGATTAAAAAAAATAGATTAAGGGGAAAATATCATAGGATTTCTGGGATACATAGACTGATAGCAGGTTCCTACTCACAATCTATTTATTCCTAGGAATCTACAGGAAACCTTTCCTCCTGGCCCTACCAACTCCTCTGGTAAAATTAGGAGAGAAGGCGACGTTGAAGTGCCACTCAGAGATTATGTTTGACATTTTCATTTTGACTTCACATAGAATGGGAATAAACAAGGACTCTTATCAGCTCTCTGCAGAATATCATTTTGGAGGATCCAATGCCAACTTCCCAATAGGACCTGTGACACCTGATCATGCTGGGACTTACACATGCTATGGTTCTTACAAGCATACACCATATGAGTGGTCTGAATCCAGTGACCCTGTTGACATAAAGATCATAGGTAAGAGGATGTTACCTGGTCATCACCCTCTCTGTGATAAGAACAGTTATTATATAGACAGCATGTCCTAGATGAGTATGAGAAGCTTAGAGAAAGGCAGACTTGGAGAGCATATTACTGACATAGACAATAAAAACAAAGATACAAGAACAAACCATTGGTTGTAACATAAAGCACAGATGCAGGGATGTCAAAGGAATTGTACCTAGAGATAAATAGAACAGAGCAACTTTGTGAGACTAATATGTGTCAGAGACAATGACATCCTTCTACTAATGCTCAAAGGCCTAGAAGTTTATAATTTTTTTGGTTTCTCCCTCTAAAAGACATCTGTCAGAAGACCTACACATATAAGTCTGATCTGTATTCTTGTGCAAAATGTGGTTGATTCTTCATGGGTCCTGAGGTCTTGGTACAGATGTCACCCATAGAATTTATGTCTAGTTTGACAGTTCTTCCATGCTTGTGTTTGAACAATTATTCATCAAAGAATAGCATAACCCTAGGTAATTGAGTAGACCACCAGTCGCTGTCTGTTCTCTACATTTCCAAAATGTGGTCAGCCCATGTTCCAAATTCATTCACACATTCTAAGATTGGTGAAAAAATCCTATAGTGGTTCCCCCTGAAATAGACATATGCAAATAATACAGAAACATGGAAATATGTTGTAGGGAGCAGGGTCCCTATGGTGTAGGATGTCATTTTGTATTTGTATTGCTTTCATTGGTTATTAAAGAAACTGCCTTGGCCTAGTTGATAGGGCAGAACTCAGGTAGTCGGGGAAGACAGAACAAAGTTCTGGGAAGAAGGGCAGAGTGGCAGATGCTATGAATCTCTGGCCTGAGACCGACGTAGGTTAGAATCTTGCCAGTAAGCCATAGTCATGTGGTGATACACAGATTTAATAGAAATGGGTTAATCAAGATGTGAGAGTTAGCCAATAAGAGGATAGAGCTAATGGGTCAGGCAGTAATTTAATTAATACAATTTCTGTGTGGTTATTTCGGGTGTAAACTAGCCAGGAGGGGTGAAAAGCAGGCCCTCTCTTCTTGTAACAGAAATATATACAAACAGGGAGACTGAGAGAAAGATTCACATACTGAGGAAATAGTAAGTATGGCATGTGTGGGAAGAGAAAATCTGCAAAAAGTTTTAAGCAGAAATAGGAAGCAGATGGTAGATTACACTTGAGCAGTAAACACACTATGAGAACCAAGGGAGAGAAGTTCATCATGGCCCCTGTTCAAGGAAACAAACACATTCATGGGATATTATGTCCTTTGAAAAGAGAGATCCATTAACACAGATATGGAGGGAAAGGCCAGATATAAAATTAATTACTTAGAATGAAGTCAGATTCTACATTTTAATATACATAGGATGAGGAAGTTATAAGTCATGAAATTGGGAACAAACCATGAGAAGGGGAAGGATATTAAGAAAGTGGAATGGAAAAGAGAAGAAATACATATGATATGGAAGGGGAAATGAGGGAGAAGGACCAGCAAAGGTTTATAAGGGAAGTCATTAGGAAGAAAATCTGCAAAATGAACTGTCTGAGAATGTCTTAATGAAGTTCATTGCTTTATATCTTAATTAAAGCAAAACAATAAGTATCTCTAATTAACCCAATGATTGACAAAACATTTGGAAAAACTGAAAGTATAAAGAAGAACAATGGGAAAAGGAATGGAATCAGTGGAAATTGATAGAGAAAAAAGAATGATAGCATAAATATGATCAAGATTACATATATAAACATATGTAACAATACTTAAAGAAAAAGAAGTGACAAAATGATGTAATTATACTTTAACTTCAAATTTTTAATGAAAACAAATGTAAAATGCATTATATAGTTGAATGTTTCATAATAAATCCAATTACAACATAAATTAAATATCTATTTATAAAAACAAACTTAAAAAGAAAGATGGTATGAGCTAATGAATATCAAGGCAGAAACTGTCAAAAAGTGAGAACTGAAATAAAATATATGGGTATAGGATTGAAGTCCGAGATCAGTAAGGTAATTCAAAAGAAAAGAAGGAGATGGGAAAGAAAGGGAGGTAGTGAAGGGAAAGATAAATGTGGGGTAGAGAGAGATCACAGAAATGGAAGCAGGGAGATAGAACACTGAGGAGTGACTGAACACTGGTAAGGAATTGCTCCTCTACTGTCTCTACCTCCTTCCTTCTAGGTTTATACAAGAAACCTTCCTTGTCTGCCCTGATGGGAACTGTGGTGACATCAGGAGAGAACATGACCTTGTCCTGCATCTCTGAACATCAGTTTGACATGTTCCATCTGTCCATGAAAGGGTTGCCTCTGGGATATGGGTTACCCACAGAGCAGAGGCACAGTGGGACATTTCAGGCCAACTTCCTTTCTGTTCCTTTGATCCAGGCAGAGACGTATAGATGCTATGGCTCTTTTAGGAACTCTTCCCATGTGTGGTCATCCCCAAGTGACCCATTGTACCTTTCTATCACAGGTATTATATGTGTCTCATGTCTTGTAACTAAGGAGATTCTAAAGAAGCAATGTCTGAGAACCATTTACTGATGATAGAGAGACTCAGTAACATGCACATATACATAATATGTGTGTATACAAAAAATATTAATGAAAGGCAAAAAGGCTATCAATGTAACGGGGTATATGGAAAAACCTGGAGGAAGGATACCTGAGATGTGCTGAAGAGATTAAAAGAATAAGAAAAGAGATACAATTATATTTCATTTAAGACGTTTTTTAAAAGACAGAGTTTAAGAATGAATATCAAATTACAAAATAATAGATAAGAAGCCTCTCAAACAATCCTTATCCTGATTGGTCAGCCACACTGGGATGTGTATGTATCCATAGAGAACAAGAAAAGGTCAGGACAGACTCATTATGGATAAGATTGCAATCAGTTTGGACAGATCACAGATGGAGCAGCCTCCTGATCTGTCCCTCACATAGCTCTCTCCATCACAATGTGAAATAAATACCTCAAAGCAAATCACATAATGGCATCCTATGATTCTAAAGGCTCAGCACAAGAGGTGGACAAGGTGCTGCTTACTCTCCAAATTTAAAGGACTTTGCATGTGGGGAAGTCACATAGTCTTTTGATGAACTTTTACCCTCTCCTCTCCTCTTCCCTAGTAAACTCATCAAGAAATTTCACTTCATACACTGAACCAGACTCCAAAACTAGTGAGTAATTTTTCCCCTTCTCTATTGTGGAAACTTGGGGACCAAATGCTCTTGGGCTCATATTTTGACTTGCCTTCTTCACATCTTAGTAGTCTTAACATCATGATTTCCTCTATCTTATTCTTAAACTCTACAACTCCAGAAGTTTTTAGGAGCAGCATGGGAACTGTACCTGAGATCTCCTACAAGTAAAAGGGAGAGCAGATTTAGCCCCCTTCCAGGAACAATGAAGTGCTCTTTCTAGCTCAGTTTTTCCTGGAGAGAAGATCATAGAGCCTGAAAAAGGAAGCAAGCAAGCAGAAAGGACAATTTTATAAAAACATTACCTGTGATCGACTACACTAGACTTTACTTTTGCCCTCTGGAAGAATTAGTAGTTTGGTTCAAGAGTGTTGTAGATGTAGAAGTTGCTAACCAGATTAAGTGAGCACTGGTATCAGATCTCAGCTTAAGATAATGAGCACATGACCTTTACCCAATGTCCTGCAGTTTTCTGACATGGGCAGAATGTCCGTGTATTCTTGGATGTGTGGACCTCTGCTGGTGCATGGACAACTTTCTAGCAACGACACTGTTATAACTGACGTTCCTTCTGCCAACAGTTACCAATTGCCCCTAGCCCCTTGACTAGGGGTGGGACTTCATGTCTACCTCCCTTCTCCATGTTGGGATTTTTGTCTAGCTTGATCTTGCACTGCTCTTTGGCATGTTATCTTGCCCTCTTGTGAAGTTCCCATATTAAGCTGCCCTCAGTGTATAGAAGACATTTTCCTTATAGTTATGCAGAGTATCTTTTTAAAATCTCTTCTTTCATCTCTTTCACAATGATGCTGAACATTTGGAGAAGGATATGAGACGCAAACATCTCATTTAGGATGAAGAATTCTAAGGTCTCTTATTCTCCACAGCTTGCCCAGTTGTGGGTATCTGTGTTAATCACCACCTCTCACAAATATAGAACCTGCTCCTGAGAGTTGAGAAATGCATTATGTATAACAGTAAGTCTTTAGAAGTCAGTTTAGTACTATTTCCATTGAGCAGAATATTTTTTTAATTTTTTTATTTATTTATGAAAGATTTCTGCCTCCTCCCCACCACCGCCTCCCATTTCCCTTCCCCTCCTCCAATCAAGTACCCCTCCCTCATCAGCCCGAAGAGCAGTCAGGGTTCCCTGCCCTGTGGGAAGTCCAAGGACCTCCCACCTCCTTCCAGGTCTAGTCAGGTGAGCATCCAAACTGCCTAGGCTCCCACAAAGCCTGTACGTGCAGTAGGATCAAAAACCAGTGCCATTGTTCTTGACTTCTCAGCAGTCCTCATTGTCCGCTATGTTCAGCGAGTCCAGTTTTATCCCATGCTTTTTTTTTTTTGACCCAGTCCAGCTGGCCTTGGTGAGTTCCCGAAAGATCATTCCCATTGTCTCAATATGTGGGTGCACCCCTCGCGGTCCTGAGTTCCTTGCTCGTGTTCTCTCTCCTTCTGCTCCTGATTTGGACCTTGGGATTTCAGTCCGGTGCTCCAATGTGGGTCTCTGTCTCTGTCTCCTTTCATTGCCTGATGAAGGTTAATATCCAGGAGGATGACTATATGTTTTTCTTTGGGTTCACCTTCTTATTTAACTTCTCTAGGATCACGAATTATAGGCTCAATGTCCTTTATTTATGGCTAGAAACCAATTATGAGTGAGTACATCCCATGTTCCACTTTTTGGGTCTGGCTTACCTCATTCAGGATAGTGTTTTCTATTTCTGCCTATTTCCATGCAAAATTCAAGAAGTCATTGTTTTTTACTGCTGAGTAGTACTCTAATATGTATATATTCCATACTTTCTTAATCCATTCTTCCATTGAAGGGCATCTAGGTTGTTTCCAGGTTCTGGCTATTACAAACAATGCTGCTATGAACATAGTTGAGCATATACTTTTGTTGTATGATAGGGCATCTCTTGGGTATATTCCAAAGAGTGGTATTGCTGGGTCCAGGGGTAGGCTGATCCCAAATTTCCTGAGAAACCTGAGCAGAACATTATTAGTAGGTTCTCCATCAAGATGCTTGTCCTAAAAAACTATTATATTAATTATCCTCCAATAAATGAATACTATGCAGTCTATATAAATGGGAATCCAAAGTTTTACCTCTTATTGGGTTTACATCTCCCTCTAGATAACCACAGTATCATGAATATTCTGATCGGGCTGTCAGTTATCATGATGTCTGTTTTCCTTGTCATCCTCCTGTATTCTTGTTGCTCGGCCAAAAAGAGTAAATCTCAGGAACAAGCCCGTGAGTGTCATCTGAGTAGTGTGAGAAACAAAGACTGGAGAAATACAGGTATGTGTTCCTCATTTACAAAAGGATACTTGGAATAATACAGGGAAACTGAGGCAGGGATTTCTAAACAGGAAAGAAAGTCTTGCACTTCACCTCAGTTCTCAGACACTAATTCCTCAATGCACTTTTACATCTTCACCTCCAAAGCATACACTAATATCTAGGAGAAGGTTTTACAAGAGCTAGAGGGAGGGAGAGATGGAAGGAGAGATGGAGGAAGGAAGGGAAAGAGGAACTGAAGGAGGGATGGAGGGAAGCAGGAAGGGAAGGAGAGAGAATATACTGAAAAAGAATTACTAGGGTACAGCATTGTGGGATGGGGCTATAAACATAGAGGGGCAAAACCTCTGATTCTAATTTGTGGCAGGTGAGCAACCTTATGTTTTACCCTATCTCTCACTAGTACTTTGTATTTGAAATGAGAGTGCAGAAGTACTTTATTATGTATGTTTGTTTACTTCTGTCCTCTAAAATTACAGCTGTCATGGACCAAGAGTGTGAATCGAGAACAACACTGAACAGACAGGTAGGTCCCCCTGAGACTGCCTCTTCCTACAGTCTAATATTCCTTCATTGTCTGCAAGATGATGTACATACATCACTTAATATCTACCTCTTTTTAGGACCCTGAAAGACAAGAAGTGCAGGAGGTGGCATACTTGGAATTTGATCAGTTGGTCTTCAAACAAAAATTACCCACTCCCATTTCCCAGATTCCAAAGGAATTTTCCACAGATCCCAGTGTGTACGTGAAAGTCAGGAAATGTTAAGCCGAGATGAAATATCTTCTTTACCTCATGAGTTCTCAAGGAAACATCTGATTTTAACCATTCTGATCAGTGTAAGATGGTATCTCCAAGTCGTTTTGATTTGCATTTCCCTAGTAGCTAGAGATGTTAAGCAATCTTTAAATGTCTTTCAGCCATTTCAGCTTTCTTCTGTTGACAATGTTTTAATTGGATTATTTAAGATTTTGATATCCAGTTTCTTCAGTTCTTCATATATTTTGGAGATCATTTCTCTGTCAGATGTGGGATTTATGAAGATCTTTTCCTATTCAGTAGGCTGCCATTTTGTACTGTTGTCTGTGTCCTATGCCTTACAGAAGCTTCTCAGTCTCAGAAGGTCCCATTTATCAATTGTTGTTCTCAGTGTCTATGTTACTGGTGCTATATTTAGGAAGTGGTCTCCTGTGCCAATGTGTTCAAGGCTACTTCTCACTTTCCTTTCTATGAGGTTCATTATAGCTGAATTTATGTTGCAGTCTTAGATCCATTTGTCCTTGAGTTATATGCATGGGGGTGGACATTTATCTACTTGCATTCTTCTATGCATCTACATCCAGTTATGCCAGAGGGCTTATTTCTCTTATGTGGGTGGGGAGATAATGTAAGAGGAGAAGGAGGAAGGAAGGGAAGGGGAACTGGGACTGATATGTAAAATAAGAAAAGATTGTTTCTAAAAAATTAAATAAAATAAAAAAGAAACATCTGAAGAAGTCTTCTGTGGAGACCACAGCTCTTTGACCAAACTAAATGGGGTAAAGGGTTCCTTTGGATTACATATCTTGCACAATCCTAAGCCACACTTCATTGAGGGAAGTCAAGTCAGGAACCTGGAGACAGAAACTGAAGCAGAACCGATGGAAGTTCACCAGATACTGAATTGTTCCCAATGCCTTGCTCAGCCTGCTTCTTATACGATCTGGAATGACCTCATGGGGAGAGGCACCACTCACAGCAGTCTAGGCCTCCCAACATGAATCAAGAAAATACCAAACAGACTTGCCTATAGGCTAATCATATGAATGCATTTCTCAGTTGAAAGTCCCACTTGTCTAGTGACTACAGCTTGTGTCACATTGGTCAAAACCACAACTATTACACTATCCCAAAGGTTCTCTTTTGCATTTTCCTGCATCTACTATGAGATACATCTTTGTCTGTCTGTTTCTTTGCTCTTTTGAAACAGGGACTTGCTAGATAGCCTCCAATTTTAGATCTTCCTGCCTCAACCTCACAAGAGATAATGTTACAGGGACTGTGAGCACCCTGAAGAAGGAATTTTATTTGAAGTATCTTTAATCCAAGTTCCCTTCCAAAAGTGTTCCAAGAATTCAGCAGAGAGAAGCTTTCAAGCCCAGGTGACAGAAATTTTTAATCCAGTTATGCTGTGGGACAACAGTCTTTTATCCTGTCACTTGCATTATTTTTAATAAAACACTGATTGGCCAGTAGTCAGACAGGAAGTAGAGATGGGGCAACAAGAACAGGAGAATTCTGGGAAGAGGAAAGCTCAGTCTAGAGTCATCACAGAGAGAGCCAGACACAGGGCAAACAAGATGAGAACACCTCACTGATGTAAGGTAGCAAGCCACATGGTTAACATAGACAAGAAAAATAGACCAATTTAAGATGTAAGAGCTAATAGGCTAACCAGTTTATAATTAATTTAGACCTCTTTGTGTTTCTTTGGAACTAAATAGCTGAGGGACCGGGTTGGACAGAAAGCTCTGTCAACACAGTTATAGCAAAAAATCGAATAGAACATCTGCAGGAAAATGGATGCAACTTAAAACCATTATGTGTAGCAAAATAAGCTGGATTCAGGAAGATAAATACATGTATACATTTATATGTGTAAACTAGATTTTAAATTAGGCTTTTACTTTTTAGTTTTGTAATAACTTTTAGATTGGCATACAACATATGGTATTTCAATATGACGTCTTTATACATATTTATCATACTGTGTGTATGTGTGTGAGAGAGAGAAAGAGAAAAAGAGAGAGAAACAGAGAGGGAGACAGAGAGAGAGAGAAACAGAGAGAGAGACAAAGACAGACAAAGAGAGAGAAGAGAGAAGGAGGGAGAGAGAGAAAGAACTAGAAAACGTGTCATGGGAATAAATTAAGAGTTCTTAACATAAGGTTTTTAATTTGAAGAAAGTTTCACATGTGTATGAAATGTGTTTTGATCATATTCAGTGCTCACTCCAATCCCGCAAGTGACTGTTTCATAAAGTGTAGGTCAAACTTTTCCAGGACTCAGGGAACATCACAAAATAGGGTGCAGTGAAATGAACATGAGAGTCAGAGGACAGGAAGGAACGCTGTGAAATGCAAGCCTCTGAATATAGCTATTACATACATGAACTCACAGCAGGTGTTATTACCAAGTTTATTAATAAATACAAATATACAGAAGTCTCCAATGGTGTGGTGACTAAAAGCCCTTCAGGTATATTCTCAACAGTGCTGTAGTAAGATAAAGTGTTGAGACTTCTTTCTAAATACGTAGGCAATTGTAAATGCTAGTGTTGTCTTGGTGTTAATGCTGTTGTGAGTTTTAGTTCTAAATGTCACCCTGACACAATCTAGAATCACTTCAAAATAGAATCTGAAAGAGAGTTTGTCTAAATCAGAGATAATTGGCCTATGGGCATGTCTGGGGAAATTTTTCCTGTTTAGTTTAATTGGTATGAGGAGACCTACCCACAAGTTAGGAAATGACACCATTTCCTAAGCAAGATATCCTGGACTGTTTAAGAGTGAAGTAAACTAGTTGAGCATAAGAATACATTCCTTTATCTCTGCTTTCTCACTATGTCTGTCTCAAGTGACTGTCTCTGTAACACTGTTAGTCAAATAAACCTTTTCTTCCAAAAAAAAAAAAAAGATCCGAAGAGGGACACACATGGAGGGTCCCAGGAAGGGGAAGTAGTTAAGATACTCTGAGTAAACTGGGATGGGATAGAAGAGAGGGGATGGGAGATAGGAGCATAAGGGATTGAGATGGCCAAGTTGGAGGAGGGATGGAGGGGGGGGCAGAGAAAGATATACCTTGATAGAGGGAGCCATTATGGGATTATGGAGAAATCAGATGCTATGGAAATTCCCAAGAATCCACAAGGATGAACCCAACGAAGACTCCTAGCAAAAGTGAAGAGGGTGCCTGAACTGATTCCCCTAGAAACAGATTAGTGACTACCCTAATTGTCATCATAAAACCTACATCCAGTAACTGATGGAAGCAGATACAATGGTTCACAGTTAGGCACTCGACTGAGCTCCTGGAGTTCAGTTAAAGAGAAAGGGGAAAAATCATATAAGCATGTGAGGGGAGTCAAGATCATGATGGGGAAAATCACAGAGACACCCTACTTAAGCAAATGGGAGCTCAAGGACTCTGAATTGACAGCTGGGGAACCTACAAGGGACCAAACTAGACCTTCTGCATGTGGGTGACAATTACATGATTTGATCTGTAAGGGGCCTGGCAATGGGATCAGGAATTAACCCAGGTACATGAATTGGCTTTTTGGAGCCCATTCCCTATGGTGGGATACCTTGCTCAACCTTGATACAAACCGGGGGGTGTGAGGTTGGTCCTATCTCAACTTTGTTAGATTTTGTTGACTCCCCAAGGGAGGCCTTACCCCTTTGAGGAGTGGATAGGGGTGGGAAGAGTTGGGGAACGGGAGAAGGAGAAGAAGAGGAAACTGGGGTTGGTATGTAAAATGAAAAAAAAATGGAAAGAAAAAAATTAGAAATAAAAATTATTAAAACAAGCATGGTGGTAGTTCACACCTGTTTCCAGCATTTGTCAAGCTGAAGAAGGAACTCAGTTTAAGTATAGTCTGGACCTCATAGTGAATTCTGGAATACACTGTGTTGCATAATAGAGACTGCCAGGAAAAAATAAAAAGAAATTTCCGACAAAAAAAAAAAAAGGAATTTGAACATCACTAGCCATTGCATTGAGGAAAACACTCCTTCATGTCTGAAATATAAAAAGAAGGATTGTCGGTCTCTTCTAAGAGTCCACCCAAGAGCAACTGAGAACTTTTCAAAAAGGAACTGTTCCTTTTGCCTATGGAGGAAAAGATGTAGAAATCCTGTGGTCAGGAACTCAGACGTCAAACATCCTGTGTGTCCTACTGTCTCACAAGTATCTGTTGTCTGTGAATGCACACAGACAGGACGATAATTGGGCTGAGGCCATATCAGCATCATGGCTCCACAGGACACCACCTATCTGTGTCTCGGTGAGTCCTGCACTGAAAGTGCGTTAGCAAGACAGACAGGGTTCCCACAAAAGCTAGCACCTCTCTTAACACGGAAGCTAGGTGACTTTACTGGCAGCCAAGAGTAGTCTAATCTCCCAGCATTCTGCTCAGGTGTTAGTAACTGGGTCTCTCTTAGAATCTGAGCTGTGGGACTTGCTTGCCTCTATTCAATTCATGACATACTGTCTGGATTTTATGACCATTGCTGGGTTTTGTGAGAGGAGAGGGAGAGGGACTGAAAATGTAAGGGTGACCCTCAAGACTGGTTATTTTGGGAAAAATACTCCTATGAATAAATAGACATACATTTGAAAACAAGAGCTAGATAGAAGAAATGATACACCACAGACAAAACTAGATGATCTACAGAAGAAAGGTGATAAATAAATGATTGAAACTGACTTGTAGATTGATTGATAGATTGCAGATAATAGACAAAAGATGATCAATTAATTAATATAGCAATACAGGTAGATAGAGACAGATGATTGACACATACATATATACTTACATACATAATAGACAGATAATAGATATAGAGATACCTGAAACTACTATAGATAATAAATAGGTGGTAGATAAATAAATAGACAAACAAACAATGCATACACACACACACACACTCACACACATAGATTTACTCCATAACTCATTACGCAGGGAGATCTGCACCAGAGGTTGGATACTGGAGGTTAAATTTTCACCAATGATTCTCTTCCAGCAGTCTTCCTGGGCCAGACAGTTTGGGCACAAAAAGGTAAGTGCTCCCTAAGTCTTCTCCTTCGCAACACTTGGGTACTATTCACAACTGCTGTGGAGTAGGATAATGAATGAAAAGATGGTCTTAAGATCAGGTAAATTCCCCCTCTGCTCTCATCCTAGTGTCTGCTGTTTACATCACTGTGATATCTCATTAAGGGGACCCCAGAGCCCTCTGAAGCTATAGCCTTGGAATCTGCTAGCAGCATGTCTAACAAAGACCTGTGTTTTACTGACTATTCATAAGAGGAAGTCATGAGTTGTCTTTCTGATTGTTGATTCCCTTTTTTCTCCAAGTTTATTTACTCACCTATTTAGAGGAAGTCAATCTATCCTAGCTCTACTGTACACTCATGTACTCTACCACAATGTTGAGCCCTAAGTAGTACTGAGGGAAGCATCAACATAAACTAACAGAAGCACTAATAGTGTTAAATTCTGCATACCTGTCCCTCTAGCTCCTGTTTTGACCTCCCAGTGCATGTGAACCCTCATCTATCATGTCTTCTCTCTTTAGTGTCCTTCCAAAGACTGGGTTATTTGTATGCTTATGATAATTTCTAGATATGTCCCGCTTATAGCTCCTCAGATATGTCTTAGGTGTGATGTTTATGCTCCCTCCCACCTTCCACTTCCTGGCTTGTATCTACTCCTCCGTAGTGTCTTCTCCTCTTCTCCTATGCTAACATTCATTCAGCTTATCTTTCACTTTCTGCATGTATCAAGTCTCAGTCTTTCCTGTAATGACTCCTTCCCTCTGCGGTGCTCCATCCCCCCATGCATACCTTCTTGGCAGCTCCTCCACTTCCCTTTCTGAACTTCCACACCAGTCACCTGATCTCCTTTCTGTAATAACACTGTTGATCACAGAGTCATACATGTGTACTTGGAATGTTAAACGGCACAAATTTACAGGGCACAATGTGATGTAACACACAATGGAATCAGGCCACATGTGCCAATCAAATCAGGTAAATTAATATTTCCATCTCAGTATATGGAAATACCACAACATGCATGTGAAGATCATAAGAAAACTTGGATATCTGTCCTTGCTTTTTACCCTGGTATTATATGTGTTTGGAGCCCTTCAAATTCCTCTCACCTGTTTATTCACAAAATATATGATAGATTATTGAAAATTATAGTTATCTAGTTGTGCTGTAAAGAAGAGCATTTATTGAACTATTATTAAACTTCTACCTGTCCCCACTCCCTCATACTTCCCAGCCTCTGGTGATCACTATTCTACATTCATGTCATATTTATTGTCATCATCAATTATTGTTTACTTAACCTTTTTTTTCTGCAGGACAGTGATGCCAGGTATATATCATTCTAAATGATTGATTTATTCACTGTTAGAATCAACTATAAAATCACTCAGCTGAGTAAAATTATTCAGCTGTTTTAACTATACAAAATCATGGATGTATTCATAAACCTCTTTGTGGGTCTAGGACAGTTAATGGGTTCTGGGGAAGGGATGTCATTTTCTTCAGTAGTGTAGTCTCTGCTAAATACCCACATACCATTAAATAACATCCCACGTATGTCCATGAAACTCTGGTGGCATTTGGTGGGTCAAAAGAACACATCAAAGTAAAAAGGGACTTCTGGACAAGAGTGGACTCAGCAACAGAGCAAGAACAAAAGGAAATGGTGGATGGCAAAAATGGCCAAAATTTATTGTATGCATATTTGAGAACAAAAGGGTGTTTTAAATAGCCTTTCTAAACATCCACATATGAAAGTGAACATACAGTACTTGTATTTTTGTTTTAGCTTGGCTTTGTGATACCAAAGGTCAAACCCAGAACTTTCTGTATGGTAGAACTTTCTGTATTGTGTTCACCAAATGAGCTGCTCCCACAGAACAGATGAAAGGAACCCGAGGGGTTTCAGTGCTTTTTGCCTATTCCGTATAATGAATAAAAGCTGAGAATGAAGTCTTCCAGATGCACAAATCACTTGATCAAGGCAAATCAACAGTAATTAGGAAAGCCAAGAAGATAAGTACCATATTCTGGCTCCCTCTGAGGTCCTGGATCAGCACCATGATCTGCCCATTTCCAGTTCCAGGAAACCATGAGTCTTTGTCTTCACTGCTGTTGCTTGAAGCAGTGTCTCTCACTAGCTTGGGGCTCACTGATTAGAGTAGCCTGGCTGGCCAGAAAGCCCAGAAATATGCTTGCCTCTAATCTGCTTGTCTCTGCCTCTGCACTGGGTTTGTGAGTGCACCTCACCACACCTGGCTGTTTGTGTGAGTTTTGGGGTGACAAAGTTAGATGCTCATTCTTAAAAGTCAAGGGGGCTGGAGAAATGGTTCAGTGATTAAAAGTACTGGCTGTTCTTCCAAAGTACCCAGGTTCAATTCCCAGCACCAACATGTCTGAAACTCCAAGATTTCACACCCTCACACAGACATACATGCAGGAAAAATGCCAATACACATAAAATAAAATAAATTTTTAAGAAGAAGCTTGAAAGTCAAACACTTTATCAACAGAGATTTATCTCCAGAGACCCACAATACTATTTTTAAATGAAATGGTCATAGGTCTTCTGTAGTTTAACTCATGTCCCCCAACACCAATGGAGTAAAATAACTTCTGCAAGCCATCTGAGCCTAGGCTGTTTCCTTTCAGAATTTCCCATTCCTACCATATCTGCTGCCACAAGTCCTGTGGTTCCCTGGAATGGGTCTGTGAGGATCCTCTGCCAGGGAATTCCTGAAGCTTTCCTGTACCAGTTGTCTCTGATGAAAAACTCCACACACACAGTTATAGAGAAGAAACTTGGATTTCAGAAAGAGGCCGAATTCATCATCAACCACATGAATACAACCACAGCAGGATGTTATCAGTGTCAGTACAGGAATAAGGACCACTGGTCAGAGTATAGCAAACCCCTGGAGTTGGTGGTGACAGGTAAGGAGGTACCTTGGGAGCCTGGTCTTCTGATAGTTATTTTGTCTTAATTTTAGCAGAGTTTGTTTTGTTTTTGTATTTGCTTTTTGTTAATTACATTTGTTAGTAGATAACTTCATACAATGTACACAATAATACTGACCACTCTCACCCCCACTTCTGCTCATTTCGGTTTGTGACCCACTGAGATTAGCCAGGGCCATTCCTATTACTAAGGGTTTGAAGGTATCTTATGTGGGCTCAGTAGTAGGTATACAACTAAAGACAATGATTCCACCTCTCCCAGAGTCTTTCAATAGCCAGTAATTCCATCACAAAGGGTAGGACCCCTTGATTACTCCCTCATCCCCAAATTTTCCTACTTCTTTGACTTATTATTGACAGGATTGCTCTTGTAGGTAATTACAACTGTATGTTAATAATTGTGGTGGTTCTTTCAAGTCTAGAGAGTGACATTTGGTAGGCCCTACCCTGTCTTCCAACTCTTAGATAATTCCTGTTCACCTTTGGGTAGTGTTGCCTAGGTCTTAGACAGAGATAGCACAAACATCTTGTTTATGTCTGGATCTACGACTATCTTTATTCTGTGCATCTTGGGCAGCTGTGAGTCTCTGCATTCAATGATGTTCCTCTTTTAGTTTTTATTTAAATTATTTTCACACAATGTATTTTAGCACATTCCTTTCTCTCCCCCAATTCTTCCCAGATCCTCCCCTCATCCCGTATTTTTAGAATAGCTTTAGGTTCATAGAAAAATTGAGTTGTTGAAGACTGAGAAGACCAAGAATGAATGAACAAATATTGGCTTATCTCTCTTAGTTGGTATCTAAAACATATTCAGAATTCTTTGGCTGGTATCTATGGTCCTTATCCAGGACCGCTTCCAAGATCTCACATTGCATTTGGGTCTCTATTGTTTTTGATAGTTTTGACAGTTTTGAAAAGTACAGGCAAGCATTTTCTGGGACTTCCCATTCTTAGAAATTGCCTGATACTTTTCTCATGACTACACTGGGTCATAGTTCATTACAAGAAAAACAGAGGTGACGAATGCTGTATTTTGAATGTTCTTACCAAAAAAAAAAAAAACCTGTGTGAGGTGATATATATGCTATTCGCTCTAACTAATCATTATACAATGTATACATGTGATAAATATCATGGTATACATGATAAATACACAAAACCTTTTTAGTTTAAAAACTAGGTCATGTCTGATGAGGCACACTAGTAATCCAATAATCCCAGAGGTAGAGGCAGGAGAAACAAAGGTTCTAGGTCATCCATTGCTTCATAATTAATTTGAGGTTAGTCCCAACTACATGGGAGTGTTTTGAAAGAAATGGGGTGGGGGAGGGCAAAGGGAGGAAAGGAAAGAGAAGAAGATGACAGGTGAGGAGAGAGGAGTGGACATGGGAGGGGAAGGAAAGGGAGGGGAGGGAAGGAGAAATTGGGTGTGTTGGTACACACCAGTGATCCCAGCTCTCAAGAAGTTGAGACAGGAGGGTCATGAGTTCAAGATCCTATCTCAAAACCTAAGTAAATTAAAAAACAATCTACCCACAAAACCACCTGGCCCTGCTCAGCCTTGGCAGGTGGAAGACAATTATGGGCCCTGGCCCTGCTCAGCCTGGGCAGATGGAAGACACCCATGGGCCCTGGCCCTGCTCAGCCTGAGCAGGTGGAAGACACCTACGGGCCCTGGCCCTGCTCAGCCTGGGAAGATGGAAGACCCCCACGGGCCCTGACCCTGCTCAGCCTGGGCAGGTGGAAGACACCCATGGACACTGGCCCTGCTCACCCCGTGCAGTTGGAAAACACCTACGGGCCCTGGCCCTGCTCAGCCTGGGAAGATGGAAGACCCCCACGGGCCCTGACCCTGCTCACCCCATGCAGGTGCAAGACACCCATGGGCCTTGGTCCTGCTCAGCCTGGGCAGGTGGAAGACACCCATGGGCCCTGGCCCTGGTCAGCCTGGGAAGATGGAAGACCCCCACGGGCCCTCCCAGCAGCTCAAGGCAATGTTATGGAGGAGAAATGGGAGAGAAAGAGGAGCAGACCAGTTCAAGTGCTGGGAGAGAGGCAGAGATGAAAAGCAAAGGCAGTGAGAAAGACGCTGATGTGGGTGGCCTGAACTGCCACCCAAACCCATGGTGATATTCGGCTGGGCTTCTACCAAGGGCCATGTCTGGGTCTGTGGCCCCACAGCAGCCAGGGTCTGTGTGTATATCCATGGCTCCTGTTACCACTGAAGACCATGTGGAAGCCCAGCATCTGGGTTGCTACCTGAGACCATGCTGGTGTCTGAGGACCATACTGATCTGAGTGGCCTGCACTGCCACCCAGAGTCATGGTGACACTCAAGCCCAAGATGCCGCAGAGAGCCATGGCTGGGTCTGTGACCTGCCTCTGCCAGGGTCTGTGTTGATGTCTGTGGCTCCTGTTACCATAAAAGGCTATACAGGTGCCAGGGATCTGTGCTGCCACTTTGGACCATGTTGGTGCCCAAGTGCCATGCTGTTGCCAGGGCCTTTACTGATGTGAGTGGCCTGCACTGTACCCCAGGACCAGGGTGACGACCAGGCCTGGACTCACAAAGATGATATCTGGGTTTATGGTCCTGCTGTAGTTGGGGTTTGTATTAATTTTTGTGGCCCATGTTACGACCTTGGAGAGGAGGGGGAAATGTAAACCATTCATGTGGAAATCCCAGGGCCACCATGAGCTGGCCTCACCCTTGCCTGTCTCTAGAAGATCTGACCCTGCCCCTCGCTGGCTGCTGCAGCATGAGAACAAGCCCCCACCCCACATGGGAGAGCTGGCTCTAGTAGCCCTGACCCTGGGAGATCTGGCCACATTCCTCACCATGGACACAGGAGAGCTGACCCTGATGGTGAGGATGCAGGAGAGCTAGCTCTGCTCCTCACCTGAGGGAGACTGTCCAGTGGAGGCCTGGACTGACCAGCTCAGCTACTATGCGAGTATCATATCCAGTGCTCTGTGTTGGCCCACCCCGTCTATGGAGCACATGAAGGAACTGGTCCTGTAGAACCATGGCTGCAGGATCTCCTTGACTCCAGCCAACAATAGGATGCCTGAGAGGAGTATCAGTGCAGGGCCAGTATTGTTGGTGTACTGCAAGCCAGAGGCCTTGAACCAGGCCAAGAACTGATTATAATGAACAATTGCTAGTAAAGCTATTTGGACAGAAGGGTCTGCAGCATGGCACACCACAGCTACCAGTGCCGCTAAGATGAATGAACAGGTGATGGAGAAGCAGGTAAGGCAGAGGAATGAAGTGTTTGGGGGTTTTCTTTGTTGTTTGTTCATTAATATTTTTATTTTTTGTTTTCTTTTGGGGGAGTTATAAGGGAGAAGATCAGATATGGGGGGACTGGGAAATAAGTGGGATTGAGATGCATGATGTGAATTTCCCAAAGAACCATTAAAAATTACTCTTTCTTTAAAAATTAATATGTCAATACATAACAAGTAGTATGGTGTTTGCCTCTTATATATGAGGCGCTGGATTCAAACCCCATAACAATAATAAATTTGTTTTTGTTCTTGTAGGGTTTGTGTGTGTGTGTGTGTGTGTGTGTGTGTGTGTTTAGTATTGCTTCTCTTTCCATGTCATATAGCCATACATTAATTTATGTATAGATGTAAAAGTCTATGATCCACAAATAAGAGAAAACATGTGATACTTTTTCTGAGTCTGACTTAATTTACCTAATATAATAATCCCTAGTCGTATCCATTTTCCTATCAGTGACATAATTTTATCTTCGTGGTTGGAAATAACCCCATTGTACATCACATGCCCCAGACAGACATAGAGTTGATTCCGTAACTTTTTGCTACTTGTGAGAACAAGTATCACTCCGTGTCCCATGCTACCCTTCACTTGTGATGTTCCTACCTCACTTCCCAAGTGCTGAGATTACACTCACAAACCATAATGCCTGGATGTAAATAATTTTTTTTGAGATTTGACTCTTTGCTGTTTTATTTTCTTTTTTATTATTATTATTATTTTTATTCTTTTTTAATTAAAATTTCCACCTGTCCCCGTTTCCCAATTCCCTCCCCCTCCTCCCAAATATTGCCCCACCCCCCACTTCCCTTTCTCTATCCCCACTCCTCTTCTCCTCCCCCCACTCCATTCCCCCTCCCTCTCGATACTGAAGAGCAGTACAAATTCCCTGCCCTGCAGGAAGACCAAGGTCCTCCCACTTCTATCTATGTCCAGGAAGGTGATCGTCCAAACAAGCTAAGCTCCCCCATAGCCAGTTCATGTATTAGGATCGAAACCTAGTTCTTAAACAACAAAAAGAGGACATCTTTTAGTCAACTTACTCAACTGAATATTTTCTCCTTAAAATATTTATTATTTATGTCTATGAGTGTTTTGTCTGAAAGTATGTCTGCACATCAGAAGAGGGTATCATATTCCATAGGACTACAGTTATAGATGGTTGTGAGCCACCATGTGCATTCTGGGAATTGAACTCAGGATCACTGAAGGAGCAACCAGTGCTCTTAACTACTGAGCCATCTCTCCACCACCATCAACTGATTGTTTTTTTCATTTTCTGTAAATGGATTTTTCCTTGCATGTTTGTCTGTGAACCATCTGAATACAGTACTTGTGGAGGTCAGAAGAGGGCATCAAATCCCCAAGAACTGGAGTTACAAACAGTTGTGTCTCTGGCTAGTGTTTTTAACTGCTGACCCTTGGCCCCAGCCCCCGAAAATAATTTTTTAAAGAGCAAAATTATGCTAACAGCTCACTGTCTTCTCTTTCAGGCTTATACAACAAACCTGTCCTCTCCACAGATCAAAACTGTGTGCTGATAGCAGGAGAAAGCATTTCCTTTCAGTGTAGTTCAGCACACGACCCATTCAACAGATTTTCACTGGTCAAGGAGGGAGATGCTTCTTTGTCACAGCATCAACATGAAGGGTATCAAGGCAAATTCACACTTGGTCCTGTGAACCCTAACTTCGCCGGGAACTACAGGTGCTATGGCTGGCACAACAGCAGTCCCTATGTGTGGTCAGCCCCTAGCAATGCCCTGGAGCTCATTGTCACAGGTAGAGGCATCACATCCCAGTTCTTTGTTCTCCACCAATGTGGTGTCTAGGCGGGAGTGGGAAGAGGTGCTCTGAGATCCATGAGCATGGCAGTAGACTCACTCTCCTGAGGCGCATGAAGAGAAAGGGGCTTCTCACTTACTCCACACTCATCTTTCATACATTTTCTGAAGTCTTCCAGCGTACCCTTCAGAAACCTATGATATATTTTTCAGGGTGTTTGGGGGGGTGCATGCACAGTGCTGGCAGGGGCCAGAAAGGGGGACAGATTCCCTGGAGCTGAATTTACAGATGATTCTGAGTCACCCATTGTGGATGCTAGAAGCTGAACTCAGGACCTCTGCAAGCGCAGAAAATGGTTTTAATCATCCCTTCAGCCTCCTAGTTTATCGATAAAGGAAAGGTCTGCATTCAGAATCACTTATGAGGGATTCGTGTTAAGACAGAAGATCCAAACACAGTCTAGTCTGGTGTATCTTTTTTCATTTGCAGAATTTTTCATTACAGAATTCACTTGGAGTGGTTGAATATAAAGACTGAATTGTAGGACTCATTTTTTATGTGGTTTGCATATACCATTGTGCTTGAAGGAAGGAAACCAGTTGCTGGTAGCTGAGGGGGCTGACCACAATCCGTATCTCATGCCCATCTTCTGAATAAAGTGTCATCACCCCAGTCATGCAATAAGCTCTGCAGTGTGGTAGCTATGCATCGCAGTGCTGCAAAGCTGGGTAGATCTTTCCGATTAGTGGCATGGAGACAACTGAATTTCCATGCAGAAGAATCAAAGTGCAATTAAACAAGAACACATTTCTGATGGATTAGAGGCCTAGCAGCAAAATATATCCTGTGGGAGACCACAGAAGAGAATTGTCTTGACCCTGACATAGAAGATGGTTTCTAAAACAAGATGCAGGACCTGCCTGCTCTACAGAAAAGGACTAATGAACTCAACCCAACCAAATCCTAAAATGCATGTTCATGATAATAATAAAAGGGAAAAATACATTTCATGTAATTGACTAGGTAATAGAATCATCTTGGTTTTCTGAGATAGAGTCTCACAAACTCATGCATGCTAGACAGTCTTTTAACAGAAAAATGATATTGAACATTTAATTTTTCTGAACATTGTAGGCTCACATGGTACATTACAGCTAATGGGGGAGGAAACAGGTTAACAAAGATAAAGATCGTCTAATACATAAAAGTAAAAATAAGCAATTCACTGAGCATCATTATCTATAAAATGTCACACAATAATTGGTGATGAGAAGTTGGAATGAAGTTGAGCAACAGATCACCTGCCTATCGTGCATACAGTAATTGGTTCCATCCTCATCACACAGGTCATTTTTAAGTAGAAATGAGTTTTAGCTAAATTTATCTTAAATTTTATATATATACATACATATATATATATATATATATATATATATATATATATATATCCAAGGCAGCAGTGGTTGAGTGTCTATTTTGCCACATTTGAGAGCAATATAAATTTTCATGTAGAGTGACAAAAGTATGAAGAAAAAATTTTAGAGCGCCTGACTCAGGGAGGTGTTGAAAAAACAGTTGAGTGGGCAATGAAACCACCAAGAGAGGTGAGAAAGACAAAGTACAAACTCCCCATAATTACTTCCTTTTCTAGGAACCACAGTTTCGCACCCTTGGCCTCCCTCTATCTTACATACCCTAGAAGTGTGGTGCCTGAGAATATATGAACTCATTAAAAAGGATTAGGATAGAATGGATCATGGCCAACAATTACCTATTTCTTTCCTTTATGTCTCTAGACTCCAAGAAGCAAGGTTACGTGGTGGAGAATTCAATCCGAATGAGTATGGCAGGGCTGGTGCTTGTGGTCCTCTTGGTGATACTAGCTGAAGACTGGAACAGCCACAGGATATCACACAAGGAAGACTGTCAGGAATTGACTACACCAAAATGGAGCAGACAGTGACTGTTGGTGGGGATGGGAGCTACAGGTCGGGAGGCTTCTTGCAAAAAGGAAAAGCAATTAGAGGCTCTGATCCATTTGCAGAATGCAAGGCATGGGTGTAAAGTATCCACCACCCACGTGTTTGAACACTGGCTCCCCAGCAGGTGGTACTGATTATGAGGATGTGTAAACTTTAAGATGTGCTATAAGTAGGTCACTGGGGCTACTATTTAAATGTTATACTCACTTCAGATTCCCACCTAGCTCTCTGCCACCATATACTCCTGTGGAGCTGCTCCTATTTTATGCTTTCCTGCCACAATAGAATACTCCCTCTGAAAACATGAGCCAGAATTAGCCTTGCTTTCCTTTCTTTCAAGACAAAAAAAAAAATTAACTAGTACACAGAGTTATCACACGGTGTGGTCCTAGGTGGATCTGATGCTATTTCTTCTCTCCTGGTTAGTATTCAGGTTAGTTATAAATACATTTTTCTTTTATTTGTGAGATTATAATATAACTACATCCCTTGGTTAGGTCTTTTTTTTTTTTTTGTCAGCTCAACACAACTGAGGGTCATGCGGGAAGAGGAGACCTCAACGGAGAAAATGTCTCAATCGGATTGCCCTGTAGGCAAGTCTGTGGAATATTTTCTTGATTAACATTTGTCATGAGAGGGTCCAGCTCACTGTGGGTGGTGCCATCTTGGACAGGTGGTTTCTGAGTTTTATAAAAAGCAAACTGAGAAAGACATAAACAGCAAGCCAGTGCGCTGTACTCTTCCATGACCTCCATTTCAGTTCCTGCCTCTGTGTTCCTGCCTTGAGTTCGTACATTGACTTCCCATGATGACAGACTGTAACCTGTAAGCCAAATAAATCTTTTCCTCCCAAAGTTGCTTTGGCCATGGTGCTTTACCACAGCTATAGAAAACAAACTAAGAACATTGATTATAATAATTTCCATCATTTTAAAACCTTTTTATGTTCCTCCTTTTTGTGGTACAAGGGATTTAACTGAAGTTCTCATGCATGCTAGATGAGTTTTCTACAATTGCCTTATATCCCAGCCCTCCTTTCATTTTAAGACAAGTTTTCATAGAGTTGTCCAGGCTGACTTTGAACTCACCTTGTAGCACAGACTGACCTCAAACTTGTGGTCCACTGTGAGAATGTTTTTTGAGAAATGCTATTTAAAGCTTGCCTTTACAAATTAAACTTCTATCCAACTCATAATCAAGTCAATAATGTCCTTTGAGATCCTTATAGCTATGTACTAATTCTTCTGACAAAATATAGACTCAGCCTGTTTTAAATTAGCTGAACTCTGAGATAACCTTGAAGTCAAACTTACTGTTCTTTGGACTTCTTATGTAAGTAACTTCTCCAAGCTCGGCTGAACGCACAGGCTCAATTGTACCACATTCCCCATTTCACCTCATGATACGTTCACACCCTGAATTGTGTGTGTGTGTGTGTGAGAGAGAGAGAGAGAGAGAGAGAGAGAGAGAGAGAGAGAGAGAGAGAGAGAGAGAGAGAGAGAGAGGGTGATGTGGTGAACAGATCTAAGACTATGTGCTGGCAGAGACAGCTGATCCGAGCTCACAGGAGCTCATGGATGCTAGACCAACAGTCAGGGAGCCTATATGAGACGGACCTATGTCCCCTGCATGTGTGTGACAATCATGTAGATTGGTCTCTTAGTAAGACTTCTAACAGTGAGAGAAGGACCTTTCCCTGGCACTTAGCTTGCTTTTGGTAGCTTTTGGTAACCTGTTCTCCAAGCTGGATTACCTGGCTTGATCCTGCCCCAACTTGCTTTGTGCAATCCCATGGAAGACCTGTCCCTTTCTGAATGGAGATGGAGGAGGGGTGGATGGGAGGGTGTAGATGGGAAAGGGGAAGGGACAGAACAGGAGGAGAGCAAGGAGAGAAAACTGATTAGTATGCAAAATAAATGAAAAAAAAGTTAGTTAAATAAAATAATTAAAAAGACTATGTGCTGGAATCATCGAGGGGTTGAAAGCAATGACGCACATGCAAAATACATTGGAAGCAACATTTGGGTATAGAATGATGATATATGATTATGGCTATGCATGCTGTTCTGAGTAAGTAGGGGCAGGAGCACAATTTTCTACCTCACAGACTCCTCTTTCCTTTTTGTAGCTGTATTTGCTGTGTCATTTGATACATAGAGAGCACGCCTTTATTCACACTACTTCTTAGGTTGGACCATTTGCTTTTATAGTAGACATGTTTTAGATTAGACAAATACTAGATTAGAACAGGAAAGGCCAAAACTCTTCTGAATATATCTGGTCCATGCCTGAGTAACCAAAACCAAGAGTCTTTCTTCTTCTATGCAGCATCGTCACAATCTTCCTGCCTCAGCCTCTTGAGTAGCTAGGATGACAGGTCTGCTCCAGCAGGCTCGGACCTCTTTTTCTGCTCAGATTTTCTTCTTTATCCTTTATGTTTCTTTTTTATATTCTCGTTTTTACTGTTCAAGAATTCCATGTGTGAATATATTTTGATGAAATCCACTCCCATCTCTTCCCCTTCTATTTCCTCCCTATCCACATCACCACTCCCTACCCTTACTTCATATACTCCATTTTAAAACTCACTGAGCCTAGTTAGTACTGCCAGTATGTGTATGGCTATAGGGCCGTATGCTGGAACATGGGCAGCCTCTCAATGACTGCACCCTAGGGGAAAAAAATGACCCCCTCTTCCAGCAGCTGTCAGTTACCAAAATAGTTCCTCAACTAGGGGTGGAACTTTGTGACCCCATTCCCCATCTACACTGGGATTTGGATTTTTTAAATGTGTATCCACCAATTATAAAAAAATAAAAAAAAAAGTAGGCTTGCTGTGATAGCAAGTCCCCTGCTTTGTCCTTAAGGTATTGGTTTTGTCTAAATGTAAATTAAATGAATAAACACAGGAGCAAATGAAGGTCACAATCCTATTTGGGAAATATGAAACCATATTAAATGACAACTTTATTTGGGGCACAGAGTTTACATTTACAACTTTAAAAGATGATACAATTTTGTCTTTTAACAGTACTAATATTTCTCACTATTGAACCAATAATTGTATATCTCAAAAAGTTCAAAGAAATAAACCAGACTCACAAACACTAGCAACATGCATTTTTTTTATTTATTTATTAAAGATTTCTGCCTTCTCCCTGCCACCACCTCCCATTTCCCTCCCCCTCCCCCAACAAGTTCCCCTCCCTCATCATCTCTAAGAGTAATCCGGGTTCCCTGCCCTGTGGGAAGTCCAAGGACCACCCACCTCCATCCAGGTCTAGTAAGGTGAGCATCCAAACTGCCTAGGCTCCCACAAAGCCAGTACGTGCTTATTGTATATGTAATTTGGGATGGAAGAAGGACATAAAAGTATAATGGGGATTATTAGAGATGTGGAAGGAGAAAATGGGAAAGGTGATAAAAAGTAATGGGGAGGATGGGTATCTGTAGAACCACAGAGTAGTGTGTGCATGTATGGAAATGTCAAACCAAAAGCAATTAATACATACCAATAAAACTGGAGAGCATCTCCAAGAAAGTAATTGAAAATTTATACCATTAAAGAAATCATGACACTGGAAAGATGGCTCAACTATTAAAAGCTAGACTCACAACCAAAAGCAAGAAATTCTGAGTTTGAGAAAATAGGATGTGAATTTCTGCTTGATGCTCCAGTGGTGATGAACTTTAATGTGGAACTGTTAGCCATAAATAAATAAATAAATAAATAAATAAATAAATAAATAAATAAATAAATTTCTCCCCTAGTATTCCTTTGCCAGAGTAACTTACCACAGCAATGAAAGGGACACTAGGCAGTGATTAAAAGACAAAACTCAAGAATCCACCAGATGATAAGAATATTGTCAAAAACATCAAATGTCTAGTTAATCTATAAAATCAAATTATAGCAGAAAATCTCCCAAGTCTAGAGAAAGACCTAGACATTCAAACACAAGTGTTCTCTTGAACTCAAAGTAGACATGATCAAAGTAGAACTCTGCATGATATAGTACAGTCAAGATATCAAAAATACAAAACAGGGCTGAAGAGATGGCTCAGTGGTTAAGAACACTGCTTCCTCTTCCAGAGGTCCTGAGTTCAATTCCCAGCAACCGCATGGTGGCTCACAACCATCTGTAATGGTGCCCTCTTCTGGCCTGCAGGCATACATGCAGACAGAATAATGAGAATACTGTATACATAATAAATAAATCTTAAAAAAAAATACAAAACAAAGAAAGAACATTTAAAGCCATAAGGGGAAGATATCAACTCACTTATAAAGGCACATAAATCAGAATAATGCCAGCTCTCCAAGCAACCCTAAAAGGTATAAAAATGCGGGATGATATATTTCAAGACTTGAAAGCAATTAACTCAACTAATGCTGCTATTTCCAGGAAAGTTGTGCTGTGAAGTTGGCAAGGAAGTAAGGACATTTAAAGATAAATAAAAACTAAGCCTGGTCATGACCACCAAAGAAGATAACAAAATTAATATAATGTACATAGGAGGAAGGTCTCCCGGTAAGTGCCTCCTCGATGGCAAGACTGTAAATAACCAGCTAGGTCCTCTAGGAACCTGGGGAATTTAGTACGTGGGTGGAAAGAGGTCCATCTGGCCAGCTAAAGGCTACCACATGAAGAGGGAACGACTTTGTCTGTTGTCCTCATCAACTCAAGCCATGACACGCAAGTTCAACAGAAACACCTGGGCTAATTCCCAGAATCTGACAGTGCCCTGGTACCTCCATATCCTAAGCGCAGGACAGATGATGCTTCTCTCTTAAAGCATAAAAATATAGCACAGTAGTAACAGTCATTATACATTGTATATTAAAGGAAAAGGAAGATATTCTGGAGTGACAAATATTCACTGTATGCATATCTGAAATTCTTAAAGTACTAATAAAATGTCACATCAAAAATGGATGTAGAAACATACAATAGGAGAACAGTAAATGCTTTGTAATGTGACTAATTATTTTTAGTTTGTTATAAGACAGCACAAATCAATCCCATTGTCTGTGTTATTGCTGTGTAATGCAAAATAATGCAGTTAAGTCAGAAAAAAAAGCTGAAAGCAGGGAGGGGAGCTGATAGAAATGGACAAGAAAGGCACTTCCTTATGCTGAAAAGAGTTACTACAACAGGGGCCTGGAATGTGAACACTAAACAGTGCTGGGAGAACCAGCTTGCTCAGGCTTGAGCTCGGTCACCTCAGGTGGGAAGCCACTGAACTGGCAAAACACATTGGACAGGAACACAAAAACTCATAGTAAATGGATGTAATATTAAAACTAAGATGGAGAGGAAAAACACACAGCAGGTGTAGCTTTAGTGATATCCAGTTTGACCCAAAAAAATGCATACTTGGGTACAGACCTATAAATGAACAAATTTTACCAGTCAGATTTCAGACAATGACACATACAGTCACTATCATATAGGTGTACCCGCACACAGTGGAAGCAGAAGAGGAAGACATCAACAGTTTCTACACAGATCTTCAACACAAGGTTATCAGGACATATAAGAATAAGAATGAAATACTAATCATTATGGGTGACTTCAGTGCAAGAGTGGGTTCCAGAGAAAGAACGGACTATTGCGTCATGAGAACATATAAATTGGGACAACGGAACGTTAGAGGGGACCAACTGCTTGACCTCTGCTATGCAAATGATTTGTCCATATCCAACACAAAATTCAAGCAGGTCAAACCATCAAGATTCTGGACATGGGAATCCCCTGACAAACGCACATACAGCCAAATTGACTACATTTGGTTTCCTGGTCATCAGGAAACTCATATCTAGTATCCAAAACAGCTGATCATTTCCTAGTGCTGACTTAGGGTCAGATCACCAACTTGTTATAGCCAACATTCAACTCAGGAGAGGCATGCCAGGCAAGACAGAGATAGACAGTAAGCTGTACGGAGAGAGTATAAAAGAACCACTGAGAAAAAAATGAGGGAAATCACTAAACAACCCTTTACAGATATAGAAAGCAAATGGGAGAAAATCAAAAGAGCTATATGGGAGGCTTCAAAGGAGACATTTGTTATGTGAAAAAGGCAACACCAGTAGAATGACTTTCTGCAAAGATGATCAATCTGGCAGAAGAAAGAAGGAAGCTAAAAAGCAAACAGAGAGGCAAACCACAGGCAGCAAAACACCACAACTATGCAGGAAGATCAAAAGAAGAGCAAAGAAGGATAGAGAGCTGTGTATACAAGGTCTATGCAAAGAGGTCGAAGAGGCTAGACTCTATAATAAAACACATCTTATTTACAAAGTTATCAGATGAGTAGCTGCCAGATATGCTCCTCAGACTTGGTGATTAAAGATCGGCAAGGTCATTTATTAACAGAACCAGGGAAAGTAAAGCAAAGATGGAGACAATACTTTGACATCCTATACAATGGCTCTAATGCTGCCAACATAGACTACAATGAGAAACACATCGGCAGCCACTCCAACACCAGAGATGATGAAAAATATTAAATATTGACAGGAGCAAGATAGAGGAAGCTATCAAGAGAGCGAAATTCAGGAAAGTCTCAGGAATGGATGGCATCACAGTGGAGGAGCTGGAGGCAGCTACAATAGACTCAAGAGCTAGGCTGAGGTGTTTCTCAGACTCTTCAGGGAGATATGGGAACATGAACCAATTCCTATGGAATGGAAGCACTCAGTCATAATTCCCACACACAAGAAGGACAAGCTGACTGCTCAAATTACAGAAGCATTAGTTTGTTGTGCCATAGCAGCAAGATCTTCTCCTCCATTATCCTGCAAAGGATCAAGGGCAGAACAGAGAAAATCCTAGCAGAGGCCCAGTGCGGATTTAGAACTAACAGGAGCACAATTGATCAGATCTTCACTTTGAGGCAACTGGCAGAAAAATACGAAGAACCTGGGAAAGACATATGCCTGTTACATTGACTTCAGGAAGGCATTTGATAGCATTTGGGGGAAAGGGCTTTGGGAAACAATGAGGTTCTACAGATAACCAGAGAAAAATCATAAGAACTCTAGAGAATGCCTATAAACATATTTTTGCATTGGTCAAATCTGTGGAGAACTAAGCAATCAGTTTAAGCCAATCATAGGAGTGTTGCAGAGATGTATCCTCTCACCACTCCTCTTTAATATATTCCTGGAATTAATAATAGCAACAACCCTGGAGGATGAGGAGATAGGCGTGCAGACAGTTGTGCAAATCAATAACTTGCATTCCACTGATGATACCGCACTACTTGCTGAAAGTCCAAATGAGCTACAGGCCACGGTAAATAGAGTGGTGGAAGTAAATGAAAAACCTTGGTATGAAAGTAAACATCAGGGCCGGGCAGTGGTGGCGCACGCCTTTAATCCCAGCACTCGGGAGGCAGAGGCAGGTGGATCTCTGGGAGTTCGAGGCCAGCCTGGTCTACAAGAGCTAGTTCCAGGACAGGAACCAAAAAGCTACGGAGAAACCCTGTCTCGAAAATCCAAAAAAAAAAAAAAAAGTAAACATCGAGAAGACTGAGATACAACACATGTGAAGGGCACACAGGATTTTAACATTGTAATAAAGAATCATAACCTCAGTCAACTTTGTCTATCTGGGAGGAAACCTCAATTCAAAGGAGGGACTTATTTCGGACATCAAGAGGGATGTGAGGGCTGCATTCCAGGCACTAGGAAAAGTTTAGTCAGCAACAAAAGACATAATGACAACAACAAAATTACAATTCTATGAGACACTAGTCTTGAGCTGCCTTCTTTACAACTCTGAAACCTCGATAGTGAAATGCTTCTCAAAACAGCAGTTGAATGTGTTTGAGATGGCATGTCTCAGGAGGATTCTAGGTATCACAAGAAGAGATAGGCTACACAATGATAACATTAAGACACATCTCCATCTACAGAAGGAAGTCAACTACTGGATACAGCAACGGCGCATGAGATACTTTGGCCATGTTATGAGAATAAATGATGGCAGATACCTGCTTGGAGGAGTGCACAGGATAAGGGAAAGAGGAAGCCCCCCCCAAAAAAAAAAACAACTCTGGATAGACAGCATAAAGGAAGACTGTGGAACCTTGGGTATGACAATAATACAAGCAGCTAGGACTGCCCAGGCTAGGAATAACTGTAGAACCACCGTAAATGAGCTGCCCGTGCATGCTTAAGCATTGCAAAGGCATGGATAATGATGACGACAACATAGGAGAAAGAAAGATGCTCTCAGTAACAAGGGTATGGGGAATAACAAATTTCATGAGAAGAAGAGATATACAAGAGAGGAAGGAATCCATGGTGTCCAACATAATAAACCAGAAAACCCAACAATAATGGAGGAGAAAGAAAGAGCAAAACATCTGACAACAGGCCAGTAAAATGCTTGTCTCATAAGTATGAAGACCTCAGTTCAATCCCCAAAAGCCACATAGATAATAGAGCCAGGCAGAAGCTGGGAAGATGGCTCAGCAATTAAGATCACCCACATGAGGAGGCTCACAATCACCTGTAATTCCAGCTCTAGGGAACCTTATTCCCTCTTCTGGCCTCTACCAGCACTACACTCATGTGCACATACCCACACACAAACACACAAAATTAAAAATGAAATCTTTAAAACATAAAAGCCAAGTGTAACAACACATGCTTATGATTGCTGTGCTAGGAAGGCAAGACATGTGGTACCTAGGACTTATATATCAGCTGACCTAATCTACTTTGCAAATTTCTGGCTCTGGAGGGTTGTTGTATACAAAAATATGTGGATTTGTGCACACACACACAGAAACCTAGTAAGGGTTGTAGAGATAGCTCAGTGATTAAAATGCTTACAACGCTAGAATGAAGACTTGAGTCCAGCTCCCTAACACCCACATAAAATATCAGATGGACATCAAAGCCCACTTGTAATTCCAGCCTGAGAATGCAGACAAGGGATCTCCAGAACACATTGTCTAGGGAGATTCATCATATTGGTGAGCTCTGAGTTTGATTGAGAGCCTCTGACTCAGTGAATAAAGTGGTAGAGAAATCAAAGTTGATCCAGGACATCAACTGCAGGCCTCCACATGCACACGTGCACACCGATGTGTCTATACATATGCAAACACACATACACTTACACATGCATGCCACACACATGCACCTGAAAATAAAATATAATAATAGCATTTTCCTTGAATAAAATAACAAATATTTTAATATTGCATTAGTGTTGCTTTCTGATTAAACCAATGATGAAATTCAAACACATGCATGTTACACACAGGAATACAAAGGTTAAAATCCCCATTTTAGGAAATACTCGGACTTTTTGCTCTGTAAATCTCCCCCATGACTTTCCCAGATAAATTTATAGGTTGACCCAGAAATGTATTTCAGACTGGGCAGATGACGGTCAAGGGAAACTTTTAGATTCAAAATGTGGTTAAACGTGTTGTGTGAACATCTCTGCCTTGAAGCCCAAGGTTAGTGGTGAGGGAAAAGCTGTGAATCTTTCTGTTTAAAAAATGTGTGAAAGTCCCATGATGAGTGGTGTTGGGGCTCACCCACCACATCCTGTGCATCGCCCTCAGCCACTGGACTCAGTCCACACACAGGTCAGCACTGGTCTTGCCAGTGGAATGCTGCGGATACTCACTGCCCTGCTCAGCCTGGGTGAGTCCTTCAGGAAAGGGGGATGGAACCAGAGCAGGAGTCGGGGAGACATTGTATCATTATTGTTGTTTTCTAGGGCTATGTCTGAGCCAGAGGATCAACACAGAGAAACGTAAGTGCTTCCTTGAGTGCCTCAGGATTGGTCTCATGCTTTCATTTCAAAGGTCCATCTGAGAGCATCCAGAGACAGGCGAGCATTCTGCCTCACTATGATGGCCACAATCTGGTGGCTGGGGGAAAGTGGGGAAGATAAGTAGTGGCTCATCTGGGACTCATGCCCCTGGTTCCTTTTCAGAGAGTCTCCCGAAACCTATCATCTGGGCCGAACCCAGTACCAGGGTCACAAATGGAAATGCTGTGACCATCTGGTGCAAGGGAGCTCAAGCTGCTACCCATTATCAACTGTACTTTGAAGGAAGCTTTTCAGCCTTGGAGAGACCTAAGCCAAGTACAGCAAAGAATAAAGTCAACTTCACCATTCCACAAATGACCTCACATACCGCAGGGAAATACACCTGCTGCTATCAGAGTGGGGAGCGTCAATCAAAGAGCAGCAAAGGCCTGAATCTAATAGTTACTGGTGAGTGCCTTGTTATTAGATGTAGAGTCAGCTTGATATGAATCATGGAGAGTGCCAGTGTTCATAAATACTGAAAACTCTTTTATTTCCCCTTGCCATTCTTTTTTATTAATTTTTTTATTTTTTAAAAAGAAAACAAACTATATTTTTTTCATTTTACTTGCCAATCCCAGTTCACACTCCCTCCCATCCTCCAATTCCCTCTACCTATCTGCCACCACACCCCCCCATCCACTCCTCAGAGAGGGTAAGGCACATTGTTTGGAGGAGGTCCAAGGCCCTCCCTACCATATTTAGGTTGGGCAAGGCATACATCCAAAGAAAATAGGTTCCAAAAAAACCGGTACAAGCAGTATGGATAAATAAATACTGGTGCCACTGCCAGTAGCCCCTCAGTCTGCCCCAGCCACGCAACTGTCAACCACAATCAAAGGGACTAGTTTGGTCCTATGCTGTTTCCTTCCCTGTATGGCTAGAGTTGGTGAGCTCCCATTAGCTCAGGCAAACTGTTTCAGTGGGCTCCTCCATCATGAGCTTGACCTCTTTGCTCATATTCTCACACTTCCCACTCTTCAACTGAACGTTGGAAGCTCAGTCCAATGCTCTGATGCAGGTCTCTGCCTCTGTAGCCATCAGTTGCTGGATAAAAGTTCTGTGGTGATATTTAAGATATTCATCAGTCTGACTACAGGGCAAGGCCAGTTCGGGCATCCACTCCCCTATTGCTTAGAGTCTTAGATGGGGTCATCCTTGAGGATTCCTGGTTATTTCTCTAGAGCCAGGTTTCTTGCTAGCCCCATAATGGTTCCCTCAATCAAGATACCTCTTTCCTTGCTCTTGTCTCTTTCCTTCCTCCATCTTGACTATCCCATTCCCTCAAGTTCTTCTCCTCCCTCCCCTTCTTCTGTCATCTTCCCCTTCCATCCTCCCTACTTCCCCCAACCCCATACTCCCAATTTTATCAGGTAATCTTTCCTGTTTCCCCTTCCCAGGCAAATCTATATATGTTTCTCTTAGGGTTCACTGTGTTAGTTACCTTCTCTAAGCTCAATAACCTTTACAGCTAGTATCCACTTATGAGTGAGAACATACCGTGTTCAACTTTCTGGGTCTGGGTTACCTCACGCATGATTTTTTTTTCTAGTTCCATCTATTTGCATGCAAATTTCAAGATGTCATTGTTTTATACTGCTGAGTAGTACTCTGACATGTAAATATGCCACATTTTCTTTATCCATTCTTTGGTTGAGTGGCATATAGGTTGTTTCCAGATTCTAGAGATTACAAATAATACTGCTCTGAACATATTTGAACAAGTGTCCTTGTAGTATGATTGAGCATCTTTTGGGTACATACTCACAAGTGCTATTGCTGGGTCTTGAGGTAGGCTGATTTCCAATTTTTTGAGAAACCGCCATACTGATTTCCAGAGTGATTGTACAAGTTTGCATTCCCACCAGCAATAGAGGAGTATTCCCCTTACTCCACATTCTCTCCAGCATAAGCTATCATTGATGTTTTTGATCTTAGCCATTCTCACTGGTGTAAGATTAAGGTGATATCTCAGAGTTGTTTTGATTTGCATTTCCATGATAGCTAAGGATGTTGAACATTTCCTTAAGTGTCTTTCAGCCATTTGAGATTCTTCTGCTGAGATTTCTCTGTTTAGTTCAGTACCCCACTTTTTAATTGAGTTATTTAGAATTTTGATGTCTAATTTCTTGAATTCTTTATATACTATCTAGACCAATCCTCTGTCTGATGTGGGGTTGGTGAAGATCTTTTCCCACTCAGTAGGCTGCCTTTTTGTCTTATTGACTGTGTCTTTTGTTTTACAAAAGCTTTTCAGTTTCAGGAGGTTCCATTTATTTATTGTTGCTCTCAGTGTCTGCACTACTGGGGTTATATATAGGAAGTGGTCTCCTGTGCCCATGCATTGAAGACTACTTCCCATTTCCTCTTCTATCAAGTTCAGTGTGGTCAGATTTATATTTAGGTCATTAATCCATTTGGACTTGAGTTTTGTGCATGGTGATAGATATGGATCTATTTTCATTCTTCTACAGGTTGACATCCAGTTATGCCAGCACCATTTGTTGAAGATGCTTTTAATTTTTCATTGTATAATTTTAGCTTCTTTGTCAAAAATCAGGTATTCATGGGTGTGTGGATTAATATCTGAGGTTTGATTTGATTCCACTGGTCATCCCCTCTTTTTTTATGCCAATACCAAGCTGTTTTCATTACTGTAGATCTATAATAGAATTTGATGTCAGGGATGGTGATGCCTTCAAAAGTTCCTTTATTGTACAGGATTGTTTAGGCTATCCTGGGTTTTTTGTTTTTCCATGCATTGAATCTATAGATTGCTTTTGGTAGGACTGCCATTTTTATTATGTTGACCTACCTATCCAAGAGCATAAGAGATCTTTCCCTTTTCTGGTATCTTCTTAAATTTCTCTTTTTAAAGACTTAAAGTTCTTGTCAACAGGTCTTTCACGCCTTTGGTTAGTATTACCCAAAGATATTTTATGTTATTTGTGACTATTGTGAAGGGTGATGTTCCTTTTTTTGTTTTTTCCCATTCAAAAATTTACACTTCCTCCCCTCCTCCCATTCCCCTCCCACTCTCCCACTCACCCTCCTACCTCCACTTCCCTCCTTGAGAGAGGGCAGGGAATCCTGCCCTCTGGGAAGTCCAAGCTACATCCAGGCCTAGGAAGCTTTGCATCCAAATAGACTAGGGTCCCAAAAAGCCAATACATGCAGTAGAAACAAGTCCCAGTGCCTTTATCAATGGCTTCTCTGTCAGGCCCATTGTCAGCCACATTCAGAGAGTCCGGTTTGATCACATATTTGTTCAGTACCAGTACAGCTGGATTTGGTGAGCTGCCATTAAAACAAGCACACTGTCTCAGTGGGTAGACAAACCCCTTGCAGTTCTGACTTCCTTGCTCATCTTCTCCCTCCTTCTGCCCTTCAATTGGACCTTGGGAGCTCAGTCCCTTGCACTGATGGGGGTCTCTGTCTCTATCTCCATCCAACGCCAACAAAGATTCTATGGTGATATTCAAGATAATCATCAGTGTGATAGTGGGGCAAGACCAGTTCAGGACCCTCTGCTCTGCTGCCCAAGGACCTAGGTAGGGACATCCTGGTGGATGCCTGGGATCCCCTCTAGAACCAAGTCTCTTGCCAACCCTAAGATGGCTCCCTTAATGTAGATATCTTCTTCCCTGCTCCTATAACTGCCCTACCTCCATCTCCACCCTCCCACTCCCCCAAGCTCTCTCCAATCTTTCCTTTCTCCCTTCTCTCTCCCCATCTCCCCTTTCCCCAGCCCAACCCCCACCCCTACACCCAGCCCCATGCTCCCAACATTTGCCCAGCAATCTTGTTTGCTTCAAATTTTCAGGAGGATCTATAGATGTTTTTCGTTGGGTTCATCTTGTTATTTGGCTTCTCTAGGCTTGCAAACTATAGGCTTAATGTCTTTTGTTTATGGCTAAAGTCCACTAATGAGTGAGTACCTAGCATATTCATGTTTTTGGGTCTGGGTTATCTCACTCAGGATAGTGTATTATATTACCATACATTTGCATGCAAAATTCAAGATGTCATTGTTTTTTACCGCTGAGTAGTACTCTAATGTATATATATTCCACACTTTCTTTATCCATTCTTCCACTGAGGTGCAACTAGGTTGATTCCAGGTTCTGGCTATTACAAATAATGCTGCTATTAACATAGTTAAACAAATGCTTTTGTAGTATGATTGGGCATCTCTTGGATATATTCCCAAGAGTGGTATTGCTGGATCCTGAGGTAGGTTGACTACCAATTTCCAAAGAAACCGCCACACTGATTTCCAAGGTGGTTGCACAAGTTTGTATTCCAACCAGCAATGGATGAGTGTTCCAATTACTCAACATCCTGTCTAGCATAGGCTATCATTGGTGTTTTTTATTTTAGCCATTCTTACAAGTGAGATGGTATCACAAAGTTGTATTGACCTGCATTTCCCTGATCGCTAAGGAGGTTGAACATGACCTTAAGTGTCTTTTGGCCATTTGAACTTCATCTGCTGAGAATTTTCTTTTCAGTTCAGTACCCTATTTTTTATTTTTTTTCTTTTTTCTTTTATATTTTTTATTTATTTCTTTTTTAATTAAAATTTCCACCTGCTCCCCGTTTCCCATTTCCCTCCCCTCCTCCCAAATATTGCCCCCTCCCCCCACTTCCCTCCCCCTATCCCCACTCCTTTTCTCCTCCCCCAACTCCATTCCCCCTCCCTCTCGATACTGAAGAGCAGTCCAAATTCCGTGCCCTGCGGGAAGACCAAGGTCCTTCTATCTACGTCCAGAAAGGTGAGCGTCCAAACAGGCTAAGCTCCCACAAAGCCAGTTCATGCATTAGGATCGAAACCTAGTGCCATTGTCCTTGGCTTCTCATCAGCCTTCATTGACCGCCATGCTCAGAGAGTCCGGGTTCATTAGAATTTTCATATCCAGTTTCTCAAGTTCTTTATATATTTTGGAGATCAGACTTTTGTCTGATGTGAGGTTGGTGAAGATCTTCTCCCATTCAGTAGGATGCCTTTTTGTCTTAATGACAATGTCCTTTGCTTTACAAAAGCTTCTCAGTTTCAGGAGATCCCATTTATTCACTGTTGTTCTTGTTTTCTGTGCTGCTGGGGGTATATGTAGGCGGTAGTTTCCTGTGCTCATGTGTTGCAGCCTACTTCCCACTTTCTCTTCTATCGGGTTCAGTGTGTTCAGACTGATATTGAGGTTTTTAATCCATTTGTATGTGAGTTTTGTGCATGGTGATATATATGGATATATTTTCATTCTTCTACAGGTTGACAGTCAGTTCTTCCAGCACCATTTCTTGAAGATGCTTTCTTTTTTCCATTGTGTACTTTCAGCTCCTTTGTCAAAAATCAGGTGTTCATAGGTGTTATAATATGAACGGTGGGGCTGCGTCCCACCGCTCAGCTACCGGCCACCCAACTAGCTTTACCCGAAATAATTACACGGAAACTGTATTCTTTTGAACACTGCCTGGCCCATTAGTTTCAGCCAGCCTCTTATTGGCTAGCTCTTACATATTGATCTAACCCATTTCTAATATTCTGTGTAGCACCACGAGGTGGTAGCTTACCAGGGAAATCTTAACCTGCGTCTGTGTCTGGTGGGAGAATCATGGCGACTCCCTGAATCGGCTTCTTTCTCCCAGCATTCTGTTCTGTTTACTCCACCCACCTAAGGGTTGGTCTATCAAATGGGCCTAGGCAGTTTCTTTATTAATTAACCAATGAAAGCAACAGATTAATACAAAACCCACCTCCATCACATAGGTTTGTGGGTTAATATCCAGGTCGTCAATTCGATTCCATTGGTCAACATCTCTGCTCTGCATCTCTGGGATGAAGCCACTTGATCGTAATGGATTATTTTTTTGATATGTTCTTGGATTCGGTTTGCCAGTATTTTATTGAGCATTTTCGCGTCAATGTTCATGAGTGAGATTGGACTGTATTTCTCTTTCTTGGTTGAGTCTTTGTGTGGTTTTGGTATCAGGGTAACTGTAGCTTCATAAAAAGAGTTTGGCAATGACTCTTCTGTTTCTATTATGTGAAACTCCTTAAGGAGTATAGGTATCAGCTCTTTTTGGAATTTCTGGTAAAATTCTGCATTAAAACCATCTGGTCCTGGGATTTTTTTGGTTGGGAGGTTTTTGATGAAAGCTTCTATTTCCTCACGACTTGTAGGTTTATTTAAATTGTTCACCTGGTCTTGATTTAATTTTAGTATATTGTATTTATCTAAAAACAAATCCCTTTTTTTTTACATTTTCCAACTTTGTGGAATATAGGCCTTTGTAGTAATGCCTAATGATTCTCTGAATCTCCTCAGTGTCTGTTGTTATGTCCACCTTTTCATTTCTGATCTTGTTATTTTGCATGTTCTCTCTCTGCCTTTTGATTAGTTTGGATCGGGGCTTGTCAATCTTGTTGATTTTCTCCAAGAACCAGCTCTTTGTTTCATTGATTCTTTAGACTGTTTTCTGTGTTTCTATAATGTTGATTTCAGCCCTCAGTTTGATTATTTCCAGTCTTCTACTCTTCCTGGGTGAGTCTGCTTCTTTTTTTTCTAGAGCTTTCAGGTGTGCTTTTAAGTTTCTAATGTGAGCTTCTCCGTTTTTTTAACGTGGGCACTTAGTGCTATGAACTTTCCTCTTAGCACTGTTTTCATAGTGTCCCACAGGTTTGGGTATGTAGTGTCTTTATGTTTGTTGAATTCAAGACTTTAATTTCTTTATTTTTTTTCCCTGACGCAGGGGTGGTTCGGCAGTTGACTGTTCAGTTTCCATGAGCTTGTAGGCTTTATGGGGGTAATTTTTGTTAAATTCTAACTTTATTCCATGGTGATTCAATAAGACACAGGTGGTTACTAATTTTTTTGCTTTGTTCCCGAGTATGTGATTAATTTTTAAGAAGATTCCATGAGATACTAAGAAGAAGGTATATTCTTTCCTATTTGGGTGGAATGTTCTGTAGATGTCTGTTAAGTCCATTTGATTTATTAACTCCATTAGTTCTCTTATTTCTCTGTTAGGTTTCTGTCTGATTGACCTGTCCACTGGTGAGAGAGGAGTGTTGAAGTCCCCTACTATTAGTGTATGGGGCTTGATGTGTGCTTTGAGTTCAAGCAATGTTTCTTTTACATAAGTGGGTGCTTTTATATTAGGGGCATACATATTCAGGGTTGAGACTTCATCCTTATGAATTGTTCCTGTTATAAGTATAAAGTGTCCATCTCCATCTCTTCTGATTGATTTTAGTATGAAGTCAATTTTCTTAGGTATTAGTACAGTCACACCTGCTTGTTTCCTGGGTCCGTTTGATTGAAAAACCTTTTCCCAACCCTTTACTCTGAGTAAATATCTGTCTTTATGGTTGTGGTGTGTTTCTTGTAAACATCAGAATGTTGGATCCTCCTTTCACATCCATTCTCTTAACCTGTGTCTTTTTATAGGTGAACTGAGACCATTTATATTAAGTGATATTAATGACCAGTGGTTGTTAACTCCAGTTATTATTTGGTGGTAGAGTTTGTGTGTTTCCCTTCTTTTGCTTGTGCTTGTGGAGGGTTGTTAGATGTCTAAGTTATTGTGGGTGTTGTTGGGTTCCTTGGGTTATGATTTTCTTTCTATTACTTTCTGTAAGGCTGGGTTTGTGGCTACATATTGTTTAAATTTGTTTTTATCCTGGAGTATCTTGTTTTCTCCATTGATGGTGAAAGAAAGCTTGGCTGAGTATAGTAGTCTGGGCTTACATCCATGTTCTCTTAGTTTCTGCAGCATATCTATTCAGGACCTTCTGGCTTTCATGGTTTCCATAGAGAAGTCAGGTGTCATTCTGATAGGTTTCCCTTTATATGTTACTTAACTTTTTTCCTTTGCAGCTCTTAATATTCTTTCTTTATTCTGTATGTTTTGTGTTTTGATTATTATATGGTGAGGGGATTTTTTTTTATCCAGTCTATTTGGTGTTTTGTATGCTTCTTGTACCTTCATAGGAATATCCTTCTTTAGGTTGGGAAAGTTTTCTTCTATAATTTTGTTGAATATATTTTCTGTGCCTTTGAGCTGTAATTCTTCTCCTTCTACCCCTAATATTCTTAAGTTTGGTCTTTTCATGGTATCCAAGATATCCTGGATGTTTTGTGTTAAGAATTTGTTGAATTTGCTGTTTTCTTTGATCAATGAGTTTATTTCCTCTATAGTATCTTCAGTGTCTGAGATTCTTTCTTCTATTTCTTGTATTCTGTTGGTTATACTTGTCTCTGTAGTCCCTGTTCGTTTACCCAGATTTTCCATATCCGGCCATTACTTGGTTTGTGTTTTCTTCATTACCTCCATTTCAGTTTTCAAGTCTTAAACTGTTTCCATTACCTGTTTGATTGCTTTTTGGTTGGTTTCCTACGGTATCTTTGAGGGATTTTTTTCATTTCTTCAAACTTTTTGTTATTCTTCTCATCCATTTCTTTAAGGTAGTTTTCACATCCTGTTGAAGGGACTCTATCACTTTCATAATGTTACGTTTAAGTCTATTTCTTGTACGTCTTCTGGATTAGGGTATTCAAGTCTTCCTGTTGTATGTTTGCTGAATTCTGGTGTTATCATGTTGCTTTTCAGATTGTTGGAGGAATTCTTGCATTGGCACTTGCCCATCTCTTCCTTCAAATGCCCTCCAGAAGAACGGGTCTTCTGGTACAGGATCTGGGCCACTTGCTGGCCAGGGATCTCGCAGACAAGAGTGCAGGTGCAGTGCACTTGCTGGGTGCAGCTCAGTGGGACAAAGAAACTCCTGTAGCAGTTGCCCTCACCACTTTGTCCCCATACCCTCAGCCCAGAAGCAGGCTGAGTTGGGGGATCCTATGACCCTGCAGATGGAAAGGGATGCTTGGGGGGCAAGCTGAGCTCCCTTTCTGGGGGGGTCTGGCCAGCTGCTGGTTGGGCACACTAAGGGTGATGTTTCTTTGATTTCTTTCTCGGCTTCTTTATCATTTGTATATAGGAGGATTACTGATTTTTTTTTTCAGTTGATCTTGTATCCTCCCACATTACTGAAGGTATTTATCAGCTGTAGGAATTCCCTAGGAGAGTTTTTGGGGTCTCTTATGTATACTAACATATCATCTGCAAATAACAAAAGTTTGATTTCTTCCTTTCTAAATTTAATCCCTATGACCTCCTTTTGATGTGTTATTGATCTAGTCAGAACTTCAAGAACCATGCTGAATAGATATGGAGAGAGTGCAGAGCCTTGTCTTGCTCCTGATTTTAGTGGAATAGCTTTGAGTTTCTCTCAATTTAATTTGAGGTTGATTGTTGGCTTGCTGTGTATTGCTTTCATTATGTTTAGATATGTTGATTGTTTCCCTGATCTCTCCAAGACCTTTATCATGAAGGGTGTTAGATTTTGTCAAGTGCTTTTTCAGCATCTAATGAGATGATCAAATGGTATTTATCTTTCAGTTTGTTTATATGATGGATTACACTGATAGATTTTCATATGTTGAGCCATCCCTACACCTCTGGAATGAAGCCGACTTCATCATGTTGGACAATATTTTGAGGTTTTCTTGGATTCGGTTTTCCAGTAGTTTATTGAGTATTTTTGCATCTATGTTTATGAGTGAGATTGGTCTAATTCTCTTTCTTGGTTGAGTCTTTGTGTGGTTTTAGTATCAGGGTAACTGTAGCCTCATAAAAAGAGTTTGGCATTGCTCCTTCTGTTTGTATTATGTGGAACAGTTTGAGGAGTATAGGTATTAGCTCTTCTTTGATATTCTGGTAGAATTCTGCACTGAAACCATTGGGCCTTGGGCTTTTTTTTGGGGGGGGAGTTTTTGATGATTGCTTCTATTTCCATGCAGGTTTAGGTCTATTTAAATTATCTACTTGGTCTTGATTTAATTTTGGAATGTGATACCTATCCAGAAAATTGTCCAATTTTTTTAACATTTTGCAATTTTGTGGAGTACAGGTTGATGTAGTATGACCTAATAGTTCTCTGAATTTCCTCAGTGTCTATTGGTATGTCCCCTTTTCATTTCTGATTTTGTTAATTTGGATGTTCTCTCTCTTTTGATTATTTTGATTAAGGGTTTGACTACCTTGTTGATTTTCTCAAAGATTCAACCCATTGTTTCATTGATTCTTTGTATTGTTTTCTTTGTTTCTATTTTATTGATTTCAGTCCCCAATTTGGTTATTTCCTATCTTCTACTCCTCCTGGGTGAGTTTGTTTTATTTGTTCTAGAGCGTTCAGATGTGCTGTTAAGTCACTAATGTGAGCTTTCTCCATTTTCTTTATGTGGGCACTTAGTGCTATGAACTTTCCTCTTAGCACTACTTTCATAGTGTCCCATAGGTTTGGGTATGTTGTGTCTTCATTTTTGTTAAATTCTAGGAAGTCTTTAATTTATTTCTTTATTTCTTCCTTGACCCAGAGGTGGTTCAATAGAGCACTGTTTAATTTCTGTGAGTTTGTGGGCTCTTGGAAGTTAGTGTTGCTGTTGAATTCTAATTTTAAGCCATGGTGATCCAAAAAGATACAAGGGGTTACTCCAGTTTTTTGTATCTGTGGAGGTTTACTTTGTTTCAAGTATGTGGTCAATTTTAAAGAAGGTTCTATGAGGTACTGAGAAGAATGAGTATTCTTTTGTGTTTGTGTGGAATGATTTGTAGATGTGTTAAATCCATTTAATTCATGATATCTGTTAGTTCTTTTATTTCTCTGTTAAGTTTCTGTCTGGTTGACCTGTCCATTGGGGAGAGTTGGCTTGAAAGGTGTTTAAGTCTCCTACTATTAGTATGTGTGGTTTGATGTTGATTTCAGCTTTAGTAATGTTTCTTTTACATATGTGAGTGGTCTTATCTTTGGGTCATAGATGTTCAGGATTGAGACTTCATCTTGATGGATTGTTCCTGTTATGACTATAAAGTATCCTTCTCCATCCCTTTTGGTTGATTTTAATTTGAAATCTATTTTGTTAGATGTTAGGATAGCTACATACGCTTGTTTCTTAAGTCCATTTGATTGGAAAATCTTTTCCCAACCCTTTACTCTGTCTAAGGTATTGTTTGTCTTTGAGGTTGAGGTGTGTTTCCTGTAAACAGCAGAAGGATGGATTCTGTTTTCATATCCATTCTATTAGCCTGTGTCTTTTTATAAGTGAATTGAGTCTATTGATATTAAGAGATATTAATACCAGTGATTATTAATTCCTGTTATTTTTCAGTGGTAGTAGTCATGTGTTTCCCTTCTTTGGGACTTTATGGTGGGGGATTATCTGTTGGCTGTGTTTTTGTAGGTGAAGTTAGCTTCCTTGGGTTGGGCTTTTCCTTCTAGTACTTTCTGTAGGTCTGGATTTGTGGATAGGTATTGTTTAAATCTGTTTTTGTCATGGAATATCTTGTTTTTCCCATAAATTGTGATTAAAAGCTATGCTGGGTATAGTAGTCTGGGCTTGCATCCATGGTCTATAATTTCTGCAACACGTCTGTCCAGGATCTTCTGGCTTTCATGGTTTCCATTGAGAAGCTGGGTATAATTCTGATAGGTCTACCTTTATATGTAATTGACTGTTTTTCTTTGCACATTTTAATATTCTTTCTTATTTTTCATGTTTTGCATTTTTATTTTTATATGGTGAGAAGCCTTTTTTTGATCCAGTCTATTTTGTGTTTTGTAAGTTTCTTGTACCTTCATAGGGATATCCTTCTTTAGGTTAGGAAAGTTTTCTTTTATGATTTCATTGAATATATTTTCTGTGCCTTTGAGATGGAGTTTTTCTCCTTCTACCCCTATTATTCTTAGCATAGGTCTTTTTATGGTGTCCCAGAGTTCCTGGATGTTTTGTGTTGAGAATTTACTCAATTTAATGTTTTCTTTTACTGATGAATCTATTTCCTCTATAGTATCTTCAACATCTGAGATTCTCTCTTCCATCTTTTGTATTCTGTTATTTATTTATGCTTGCCTCTATAGTTCCCATTCATTTACCCAGATTTTTTATGTCCAAAATTCCCTTGCTTTATGTTTTCTTTATTGACTCTATTTCATTCTTCAAGTCTTGAACAGTTTGCTTCACCTGTTTGAATTTTTCTTGGTTTTCTTGGGTTTCTTTGAGAGATTTATTAATTTCTTCCAATTTTTGTTTGTCTTTTCCTCCATTTCTTTAAAGGAGTTTTTTATTTCCTCTTTAAAGGTCTCAATGATCTTCATAAAGTTACGTTTAAAATCATTTTATTCTCTTTCTTGGTTAGGATGATCAAGTCTTCCTGTTGTATGATCACTGGGTTCTGGTATTACCATGCTGCTTTTTAGGTTGTTGGATGAATTCTTGCATTGGTGCCTGTCCATCTCTTCCTTCAATTGATGCTGGCAGTATCTTTGTGTCTTGGTCCAATCCTTGCAATGGCTGTCTGTGTCTTGGGAACTGCTCTTAGTCTTCTCTGTACTGTCACTCTCTGTGTCTCAGGGAGCCACTGAGGTCTCTCTCGGCCCTCTCTCTTGGCCTGCTCCCTTGATCTTCTCTCCTGGTTCACTCTCTTGGTCCACTCTATGTAGTCACAGCTTGTGCTTCAGAGCTTGTCTCTTGGTCCTCTCTCTTGATCATCTTTGTGTAGTTGCAACTTGTGTTTCAGCATTCCTCCAAGGTTGCGGGATGGGGCCGTTTTGGAAGGTATAGAGGCCAAGTGAGACTTGGAGCTTTCAGGGTCCAATGGATGGGATGGAGGAATTGGAACAGCCTACCTGAAGGAAACTCTCCTGCTGGCTGGCTAGAAAAGCAGAGGCAGGTGGGGGAGGGGCCCAGGTTTTGCCCCAGTATGGAGGGCCTTGAGAGTGAGATGTCCTTCCAGGTGGCTGGTCACTCACCTCTTGGTCCTCTGTGTGCAGTATCAGGCTGTGTTTCAGTGTTCCACTGAGCTTGCAGGGGGTGGGGGATAGGAAAGTTTGGGGACAGGGTGAGACTTATAGCTTGCAGGGTATAATAAATGGGATGGGAGTATTGGAGCAGCCTTCATGCAGGAAACTCTCCTGCTGGCTGACTAGAAAAGCTGAGGCAGGTGGGGGAGGAGCCCAGGTTTTGCCCCAGTATGGAGGGCCTACAGAGTGGGGTGTCCTGCCTAGTGGCTGGACACTCACCTCTTGGTCCTCTCTGTGTAGTAGCGGGCTGTGTTTCAGAGTCCCACTCACCGAAAACTCTTTATGCCTCACTCTGACACTGCTTATTTTGACTGGAAGTCAGGCGATGTGTCTAATCATAGCAACTTTCTGCAGGGTTAAACTTCGGGGTCAGCTTTCTCTCCTGGCATCAAAGGGATCTTAGGTCATGATATCTGAACAAGGTGTCTATAGTAGACCATTGTGTGCCAGGGTATGTATAAGAACTGATGGACAGGAGAATCAAAGCTGGGCAAGAAGAGGTTGGCACATAATGAAGTTTATCAGAAAATGTAGACATGCACATGGCTCTCAAATTTAACCTAGCTTGAAAAACACCTAGAGGCCTTTTAAAACACAGATAGCTCTCACATACATGCTCATGGGAGCATTGGTCACAACAGCCAAAAGGTGGCTAGTTAGATGGCTCATGAATAATAGAGCTTGTTGTTCAAGTATAAGAAGCTCAATTCAGTCGCCAAATCCATGTAAAATGTCAGGTATGTCTGCAACACCAGAACTAGGCAGGGAACAACACCTGATTGCTGGGGCTTGATAGCCACCAGCCTAGCTGTGGATTTAGTGAGACCCTGTCCTAAGGCAGTAAGATGAAGGATAGAGCAAGCACCCACCTCCGGCCTCCACACATGAGCTTACAGGTACACACACTTATATACACACAGGAGCATACACAACACATAGCACATACAATCACACAGAGAAAAAATAGATTAAATAAATAACTAAATATACCAATAGCTAAAAAGGAAACAATAACACCAGTGTCTCTTGGTGAATAAATGGATGAATGAAATGTGCTATATTCATACCGTAGAATATTTCTCTACCTTTCAAAGGAAGAAAATTCTGGAACACGTGGCTGAACCCCAAGGACATTACATAAATGGAGACAAGCCAGTCACAGGAGGACAAATACTGTCTGATTGCACTTAACCAAGTTACCTGGAATGATTGAATTCATAGAGACAAAAAAAATGTAGAAAGGTGATTGCCAGATCTTGGGAAGCCAGAAAGAGGGTTGTTTAAAATAGTTGAAAAGTTTCTGGTTTTGAGAAGAAAAAGTTCTTGAGGCAAAGGATACTAATAGCAGTGTCATATGCTTAATGGCTCTGAACAAGTGTGTGCAAGTTCATGGGTGCACAGGGAAGTGTGTGTGTGTGTATGTGTGTGTGTGTATACATGTGTACACCAGAGGATAGCCTCAGACATCATTTTCCAGGAACTGTTTACCTTAGATTTTAGACAGTCTCTTGTTGGAATCTGGGACTGACCAAGTACATATACTAGGCCAACTGACCAACAAATCTGCCAGTCTCTACCTGTCCATCAGTGGGATCACAGGCATGTACCACCATGCCTGGATTTCTATGTAGATACTAGAGATCAAACCCAGATCCAAGGATCAAACTCAGGTCTTTATCAGCTGAGTTACTCCCCCAGATCTCTCCCCTCAACCTCCAAAAAAGATTTCTTTAGGGCAGTATATAGCCCAGGAGGCCTCAACCCTACACACAGAACTAAAGGCAACTAAGGAATGCTGTCAGCAGGAAACGGTCTTATCCAGCAAAGAGCGCACCAATCGGTTAGCCCATACCCAATGTTCAACTCTGAAAACATACCAACAAACAAACAAGTAACCGTATACAGGCTAAACAGGTTGTACTCACATATTTAGGAAAATGTATAATCATATACACACATATATTTGTGTATACATATATGTATATGACAACAGTTAATGAAAAAGGGCTACCACAAATTTGAAGAGAGCAAGGAGGGGTATGCAGGAGGTTTTGGAGAGAGAATGGGGGAGAAGAGATGGTGTAATTATACTATAATCTTAAAAATTAACAATTTTTAAAGCATAAAAGGCTATCCTATCCCTGAGTTCTGGATAGGGGTAGAGCACCTTCAGGCTTCTGGTGTGGTAGTGGTTTGGATTCTGAGAGCCAAACTCAAAGCCATGGGGAAAGAGAGATGCAGAAACTAGGCCTTAGTCCCAAAGGATAATGGCTCTATCTGTGACGACCACAAGTTTAGGAAGCAGAATGAGCACGATTCCAAAGAGTGATACATGGTCATAGGGAAAGGAAAGCAGTGGATTGAGGAATTGGCATATGATAATATGCTGTATATACCATCCCTGCTTCCCCGCACAGGTCTGTATGACACGCCCAACCTCCGGGTTCATCCAGGACCTGAAGTAACCTTGGGAGAGAATGTGACCTTCTTCTGTCATCTGGAGACTGGGACAAGCAAATTCTTTCTGCTCAAAGAGGGAAGATCCAACCATGTCCAGCACAGACTTGGGAACATCAAAGCAGAGTTCCCCATGGGCCCTATGACCAGAGCCCACAGAGGGACATACAGATGTTTTGGCTCTTACAATGACCATGTGTGGTCTTTCCCCAGTAAACCTGTGACACTACTCATCCCAGGTAAGGACACTCCCACCTGTGTCTTAACCAGCCCTAGGGGATACCCTTGACAGAGATTAAAAAGATAACAAAGCGTTCTTTGCTTTTTGTTGTGTGGAGCTGCGGGCTTCCTGCCACCCAACTCCCAGCTAGCTTTACCTGAAATAATTACACGGAAACTGTATTCTTTTAAACACTGCTTGGCCCATTAGTTTTAACCTCTTATTGGCTAGCTCTTACATATTGATCTAACCCATTTCTAATAATCTGTGTAACACCACAAGGTGTGGCTTACCAGAAAAAATTCTTAACCTGTGTCTGTGTCGGGTGGGAGAATCATGGCGACTGCTTGAATCTGCTTCTTTCTCCCAGCATTCTGTTCTGTCTACTCCGCCTACCTAATTTCCTGTCCTATCAGGCCAAGCAGTTTTCTTTATTAATTAACCAATGAAGGCAACAGATAGATATAAGACCCACCTCCATCAGCTTTTTAGAGATACAGCTGGCCAATCGGGAACCCCAGAGAGGCAGAGAAAGGTGAAGGAATAAAGGATATAGGAGGAGACATAAAATTCTCACTTTTTAAAATTGTTTTCCATTTCTAGGAGATATTGATAACACCAGCCTTGCACCCACAGACCCTACTTCTCTTGGTGAGTCACTTCCAAATTCACCAGAAAAGAGCTGGAGAATTAGCTATTGGTAAAGTACTTAGTCTGAGAACCCAAGTTGGATTTACAGCACCCATGTAAAATCCAGGCATGGTACCCTACATCTGTAATCCTGATGTTATGGAGGGGGGAATCCCTGGGGTTCAGTGTCAAGCCAGTCTAGTTGAATCCGTGATTTCAAGGTTTATTGAAAGACCCTGTCTCAAAAACTAAGATGGAGAGGATTTGAAAAAGGTATCCAATGTTGACCTCTGGCCTACTCACTCACACACACTCACTCACACACACACACACACACACACAACATGGAAAAGATCAAACCTTTCTAATGACACTAAAATGAGGTATTTACTCATAACACCCATTTAATGTATATCCCCCAACTAGCAGCTGCTGAGAGTCAGTCAGCCAAACATCCTTACCTTTGTGAAACTTATATTGTAGCAATAAGAAGCAAACCAAGAGACAAGTCAGAAAAATAAATAAATAAATGTGTTCTCTAGCACATAAAGAGGGAAGCAGTGATATAGGAAAAGATAATGCATGAAATTGATCAGGGAGGAAGGCAACAATATGAAAGATGGTTTCCCAGAGTGGGAATCATCTGAGATAAAAGCCACAGGGAAACTACTTGGAGGTACAGAGGGAGAGAGATGCATAACCATGTGGAAGACATATAGATGATGCAGAACTCCTGTGAGGCACTGGGGTCAAAAACAGTTGTGTGGGCTAGTTTCATCTCAGTTTTTAAATTTGTATTAATTCTTTGAGAATTTCATGTGATATTTTGATCATACTCAACTCCTACCAGATTCACCCCCTCCCTACCCAACTTTTGTACCTTCACTTTTTTTCAAACTCATCAATATCTTGCGTGTGTAGCCTTCCACAAGAGTATGGTCAGTCCACCAGGGAACAAAAACCCTAAAGAAACCTACTCTTCCCTTGCTTAGCAGCTATCAAATGCTAATGGCTCCCCCTCCAGGGGTGAGACTTCACACCTATCTCCTCTTTCCATGTTGGGATTTGGTCTAACTTGAGCTTGCACAGGCTGTATAAATGCTAACATAATACCATGAGTTTGCATGTGCAGCTGCCCTATGTGATCAGAAGACACTATTTCCTTGTAATCATCCACTACCTATGGCTCTTACAGTCTTTCCACCCTCTCTTCCACAATAATCCCTAATCCGTGGGAGAAGGGATGTGATAAAGCTCATTTAGGGCTGAGAATTCCGCAGTCTCTTTTATTCCCTGCTGCTTGAGCAACTACAGGTCTCTATTTTAGTTACCTTCTTCTCTGGTGGAAAATTCATTTCTGTTGCTGTGATAAGACACCCTGGTTAAAAGCAACTCTGAAAAAGAAAAGATTTATTTGGTCATCTCTGAGAGAAAGTCACGGCAAGAACTCAGGCAGCTACCTGCATTACATCCACAACGAAGCACAGAAAGAAACTAATTCCTCCATGCTACCTGTTTCAGCTTTCAGCCAGCATTCTCCTATCCTATGTCACTCATACAACCCTGCCCAGGGAATGGTGACGTTCACAATAGACTGGGTCTTCACCATGGATTATTAATAAAAACAATACTACAGAGACATGCCCACAGGCCAACCTGATCTAAATAAATCCTCACTTCAGCTATCTTTTCAGACAGTTCTAGATTGTGGCAAATTGACATTTAAAACAGATCATCATAGGAGTGATGATGGGGATGGGGTGGAGCTCACTTCAGATGGTGAAAAAAAAATGTCATGTGTGAATTTGTCTTCATGTGAGAAGGAAATTATATTGAATGAATGATGAAAATGAGGCTTCCACAGAGTTTCTGTCTAGCATGACCATACATTAGTACTCTGTGTCAACCCATACTTAAGTACATCCATTCCTTTACTAGTCTGCTCTATTTCCAGATGAAGCTCTGAGGACTTGGATTTCTAGGTGGGAACCAACGTTGCAAAGCCATGAGATGCCATGGGGCCTATACAGAAAAAGAAATGTTTCAAAGGAAAGATCCAACACCATTGTTCATTCATCCCTTCTTCTTTTCCTTATCCTCAGATTATTGGGAGTACAACCTTTCAGCCGAAGAAGAATCAGGATTACAGAAGGGTAAGTGAACATCTAGAAGCATAGATTCTGAAGAAAGGCACAGAATCTATGTGAAATCTATGGGAAAACAGGAATGTCAAAGAAGAAGAGGGAGGATGGGGTGGGTGTAGCCTCTGCCAGCAGTGACCCTGTCTTCTGACTCCAGACTTTGCCTTCTGGGATCATACAGCCCAAAATCTCATCCGGATTGGTCTAACATGCATAATCCTGATGACTCTAGTATGGCTTTTGGTTGAAGACTGGCTCAGCAGGAAGAGGGATAAAGAGGGGACCAACAGATCACCAAGTGGGGAATACAAGAAAAGATGGAGAGTCCAACATTCCCTTGAAGAGGAACAAAGGAATGCAATTTCTTTGCGGGAACTGAAGGCAACTCCTGGACCTGGGTCCGTATGAGCTCTATGCTGCCCCCTGGGGGAAGGAAGGCATCATTGCAGGAATGAAGGGGTAGTGTCACCCAGTCTGGCAAAACATCCTAAAGGGGCATGGTGAGATGAAATGTCTAAGATTCTACTATAGACAAATTCTCTGTCTCTATTAAACTTTAAGTTTAAAGTTTATTTACTGCAAGCTATACTTTTAAACACTCTGGTCTTTCCTAGAAAAAAAAAAACATGTTGACCGTGGGAATATTTCCTTACTACTTTTGTCTTTAGCATTTTTTCTAATTTTATTTATTTATTTTATGTGTACGAGTATATTTGTGCATATATGTTTGTGCACCATGTATGTAGCTAGTGTCAGATCCCTAGGGACTGGAGTTACAGATGTCTGTGGGTGCCGGGAATGGAACACAAGTCCTCTGGAAGAGCAACAAGTGTCCTAAACAACCAAGCTGTTGCAGCGTATTTGTTTACACTGTGTAAAGATGTTTCACTGTAATTGGTTTTAAAAAGAGCTCAATAGCTAGGCAGGAGAGAGTAGGCGGGACTTCTGGACAAAGAGAAAAGTTTGAGGTGAATCTCTGTGCATAAGAAACACCAGGAAGACATGGAACAAATCAGACATACAGATTGGAAGAGAGGTAAAAGCCACCTGGCAAAGCATAGATTAGTAAAAGCAGGATAATTTAAGTTATAAGAGCTAGTTAGAAAAATGCCTAAGGTAAGGTGAAGCTTTCATAATTAATAATAAGTCTCCATGTTGTTATTTGTTAACTAGCAATCCAAAGAAGGACTGGCTACACTGAGCCTTATCTCCAGCTCCACCCTCAATTCAACTTTTGTATTGTGTGTCCATGTGTGCACACATGTCACGTCACTCATATGAGGTCAGAGGACACCTTTGTGCAGTTTTCTCCTTCCAATTATTTTAAAACATTATTTCTTTTGTTTTCTGATATAATACAATTATATCTCCCCCTTCCTCCCTTCAAACACTCACATCCCTCCTTGCTCTCTTTCAAATTCATGGCCTCTTTTTTTCATTAATTGTTGCCATACATATATGTATATACATATATGTTCCTAAATACATAAGCTTTTTGTGGGTTCCAACAATTGAACACAGATTGTTAGACATATACAGCAAGTGTTTTTAACCTACTGAACCTTCCCTTGCTAATCTATCATTATTCCTTTCTTCTTTCCTTTGTCTGCAAGAATTCCATTCAAAATAAGTACTGAACAATACCAATAAGTAGACATATACTGTCCTAGCTAGAATTATGTCAGCTTGATACAAGTTAGGGTCATTCTGAAAGAGGGAACCTCAGTTGAGAAAATGTTCCCACAATATTGGCTTGTAGGAAAGCCTACAGTGCATTTTCTTGGATGATAAGAGATGTAGAGGGCCCATCCCACTGTGGGCAGTGTCATTCCTAGACTGGCAGTCCTGGGTTCTGTTAAAAAAAAAAAAGCAGGCTGAAAAAACATGAGAAAAAAGCCAATAAGTACCACCCCTCCCTGGCCTCTGCATCAGCTCCTGCCTTCGGGTTCCTGTATTGATTTATCTCAGTGATGATATGTGGTATGGAATTGAAAAATGAAATAAACCCTTTTCTCCCCAAGTTACTTTTGGTCATGGTATTTTATCACAGCACCAGAAACCCTAACTAAACATGTATGAAATGTTTCAAAAACCATTGCAACCACAACATACAATTAGAAATGCAAACTAAGAACAAATAATTCATACGTAAAGGTGTGTCCTAGCTGGTTCTCACCCAATCCTTAGTTTTCCCCCACCTATATACAATGTGGGTCCTAGGGATTGAACTTGTGATCACCCTTGGTGTCAAGTGACTTTGCATCTGAGCCACTGCACCTTCCCTTGATATTATAGCACCAGAACCCTGTTAGTGCTCAAAATGTCCATGTTCCCATCTGTAGTATAGGTTTCATGTGAATTGAGTTGATCAATTTGGTTATTATATTATCAGTCCTCAAGAAGATATAAGGAAACACACTGAGTGAGTGGGCACATGAATACAACATGAAACTTGAGACTCCTGAGTCTTGATATGAGGTAGAAGGTCCCACAGCTCTTTCCTCCTTGAACTATTTGATTGCTCCAATAATATACTAATATGGATCATCATTTCCTACTATACAGACACATCAGGCATGTAAAACCCATCTCTAAAGCTAAGTTTACTGTTAAGGATATTCCTAAACCCAAAGAAATGCTATAAGGTGCTTTATTGTTATTCTTTGCTGATTGGTTAGCTAGTTGGTTGATTGGTTTAGGCTGTTTTGTTTTGTTTTGTTTTTTGAGACACAATCTCACTATGTGGTTCAAGATGCCCTCAAATGGGGGGAGGGCTTTGGACTTCCCACAGGGCAGAGTACCCTACCCTCACTTAAGACTGGAGGGTGAGGGAGGTGGGTGAGTGGGGGAATGGGAGGGGAATGGGAGGAGGGGAGGAAGTGGAAATTTTTAATGGAAAAATAAAAATATATTAAAAAGATGCCCTCAAATTCTTGATCCTCCATCCTCGGCCTCCTAAGAGTTGGGATTATAGACATGTGCCACTATTCCTGGTTTGATACAAAGATGTAATGAGGAGTGATATCTAGAAAGTAGCCTAAACTCTGGCATACATGTCAATCACTGCACTGTAGGCAACTGATGGTTGTTTGTATCCATTACTGGGGGGACTCCAAATTGAATTTTCTTCTCTATTTTCCCTATTGGTAGAACTTTCTTGCCGGGCAGTGGTGGCGCACGCCTTTAATCCCAGCACTTGGGAGGCAGAGGCAGGCGGATCTCTGTGAGTTCGAGACCAGCCTGGTCTACAAGAGCTAGTTCCAGGACAGGCTCCAAAACCACAGAGAAACCCTGTCTCGAAAAAACAAAAAAAAAAAAAAAAAAGAACTTTCTAACTTAGTGTCAAATTATAATCTCCCAACACCCTATTCAACCCAAGATTAAATGGATTGGTTTGGAGTGAGTTCATGACATGTTAAATTTTCCCTATTCTAGTTTATGTCAAGGAATTAGTCATCTTAAACAAAATAGTATGTAAGTTAGGAATATTTTATAGCCCTCTACCTAGAATCAGAACTTGGTTTTGGTAAAACAGCCTCCTCAAGGGAATGAAGAGGGTGGTCCTGACCAGCCCTAACACTGTGCTCTTAACTAATCCTAATAAAAGTCTCTCAAACTTATCACAAGCAATACCCAAGAGCTCTACCGTATTTATATTTTGTAATATACTGAACATGATATCTTAAACATAAAAATGAAGGATGCAGAGAAAACACCTTCAGTTGCTACGTTAAATTATATATAAAAACATTATTATAAAAATTCAAAATGAGGGGCTGGAGAGATAGCTCAGTGGTTAAGAGCATTGCCTTGCTCTTCCAAAGGTCCTGAGTTCAATTCCCAGCAACCACATGGTGGCTCACAACCATCTGCAATGAGGTCTGGTGCCCTCTTCTAGCCTTCAGGCATACACGCAGACAAAATATTGTATACATAATAAATAAACAAATAAATAAAAAATTCAAAATGAATACAACTTCCATAATGGACAAAGTATCAAAATTTTAAACAAAATTGTTCATATTGTTTGTCAGAAATGCCACAACAAAATACTACAGGACAAGTATCACATTATAAATTTATTACCTTAAGATTATGATATGCTCTAAGATATTCACTATTGATACACTCTGTGAGAGAGAGGAATCTCTTTAGGTGTCTGCCCAATATAGGCGTCAAAGCTTAGCTCCAACCCCACAATCACACAGATGAACCTCATTAGTCTCAGTGGTCACAAAACAAAATGAATGTAAGATAGTTTCAGGAATGAAGGGTGGGCAGGAGTGGAGGGAACATGGTGGATAATAGAGATCACCATGCAAGGTTTACATGTGAAAACTTTCTAGAAACAAATTTAAGGAATAATTTTTAAGATCAACATTGTGGACAGGGTTGGTTTCTCATGAGACCCTTCTCTTTCTTCACATGACTAGTGTGTGTGTGTGTGTGTGTCCAACAGAAAACAAGAAAAATTAAATATTTTTCCAAGGCCCCTTTCCTTGGTTGTCTCGTCTCTATACCTTCATGTCTTCTTCCATTATTTTCTCACTTCATCCTCCTCTCCCACCTCTGTCTCTGTGTATCTGAGTCTCTGTGTCTTTCTCTGTCTCCATCTCTCTTACCACCTCTCTCTCCCTCTTTATCTCTCTGTGTGTCTCTCTCTGCCTTTGTCCGTGTTTCTGTCTCTATCTGTGTCTCTGTCTCTCTATATCTCTTCCTCTCTCTATCTTTGGCTGTCTCTGTCTCTCTGTCTCTCTCTGTCTCTCTCTCTGTCTCTCTCTCTCTTTCTCTTTCTCTCTGCCTGCTACCTGTGGATCTGGATGTAAAGCTCTCAGATTTTGCCCTACCTCCATATTTGTCTGCTGCTTACCGTGATGATCATGGAGTAACCCTCTAAAACTGTAAACAAGTCCCCAATTAAATGTTTTTTCTGAAACCTAGACTTTTACCCTCAGAACTTTAGCTCCTTTTATCAGCTTCTTCCATTAAACTATGGTCCATAATTTTCTTTTTTAATTCTTATTAATATTTTAATATTTATTATTATTTAATTTTTATTATGTATGCGCATGTAAGTACCCATGGAGTCAAGAATAAGAATGTTAGATTCATGGTGCTGAAATTACAAGCAGTTGTGTAGTGGCCAACATTCATTCTGGAACTGAACTCTGGTCCTCTGTTAAAGCAGCAAATGCTCTTAACCCACTGAGCCATCTCTCCAGTCCCTGGATTTACCATTTTCTCATGGCAAAAATGGTTCCTCCGATTCTGAAAAACCTTAACCCTATTCACACGTACTCTTCTCACTCTCTCATATCTACACATATGCAAAAGCCCACAAATCAGTTAATACAGATCAGACCCTGACCACTGGTAAAGATATGATAAAATAAATAACTTAAGTTGTAACATTTTCATCCAAGCATATCATTGTGCTTGGCTCATATTCACCCTTTCATTGCCCTCTGTATCCCCCTTTCCCCAATAAACAATCTTCCTTATATTTTTGAGTCATTTGTGTTAAATATGCATCCCAAACATGAGAACATATATATTTACCTCTCCTTCTCCCATTACTTTTTTAACTTGTGTTCCTGCAATACATTTAAAATCTCTCTCATACAAAAGTGCTTTATTTTTCTTCAGGTAATCTATTTTACTAAGCATGTCATTTTTATTACAAAAGCAGGTTACATCAATGTTTTGTTTGAGAGTGGTCTCGTATAGCTCAGGCTGGCCTTGAATTCACTATATTGCTCAGGATGACCTTAAACTTCTGATCCTTCAGCCTCCACCTACCAAGTGGAGGATTGCATGCATGAAATCACCATGCCTGAATTCATTTTCTTTTCTTCTATATAGAAAGCCAATTATATGAACACAAGACTATACAGCATCTTGTTCTACCCTCTGCCTTATGCAACAGTCTCCTTCATCCTCAACTTCAATTTTCAGAATTTCAGTTACTCGAGAATCAAAGGAGGTGGATCTTTGTTAGTTCTAGGCCAGCTCAGAGCTACATAGTGAAGCCCTATCTGCGAAAATGATGATTTGGGACAGTTTGAGACAGAGGCACCGTATTTCATAGTTACTTTTATTTTATTGTTAATCTCTTAGCCTTGTAAGGTTTGGGGTCTAAAGAAGTGGTTCAGTATTTAAAATGTTTGCCATAATATTGTGAGGACCCCAGTACAAAACTTCAGAACCCATGCAAATGCCAGATGTACATAGAAGTCCACCTATAATTTCAGCCTCAGAAGGTGGACATAGAAAGTCCCTAGAGCAATCAGCTGGAAGACTAGCCATATCAGCAAACTCTATGGGAAAGAGATAGGGGATATGGGCCACTGAAAAAACAATGAATAAAAAGACCATAATGAAACCCATTAATTGTATGCTAACTTTAACATGTGGGGGAAGGGAGGGTACCTATAAGTTTATATGTGCACTGCATGCATGAAGTACTTGTGGAATCCAGAAGAGGGTATCGGACCTCTCCAAACTGGAGCTACAGGTAATTGCTAACTACATGATATGGTTGCTAGGGATTGAACCCAGGTCATTTGGAAGGGCAATACACACTTTTTTCCACCAATTTATCTCTCCAGATCTCCTGTGTACTAACTGAAAAACTCATACAAACACTTAAAATGATTTTATGCAGTTTTTATTTCTTTTATTAAATGTGTGTGCACACACAAACTCCACAGCACACACGTGGATGTCAGAAGACAACCTGCAGGAGTTGGTTCTCTTCTACCACCATGTGGGTCCTGGGGACCTAACTCGGGACGTCAGGCTTGTCTTCAATCACCTTTGCCCACTGAACTACATCAATAGCCCTTGTGAAAATTTTTGTAAAAATTAATTCTTAAACCTTTGCTATGCATATATGGATTGATGTGGGACCCACCAGAGAACTTACCAGTAACTACACTCCCAAAGAAAAACTACCCCTGTCACCCATTAACTGCAAATAGCTTCTCAGCTTGCAGTTGAGGCTTTCACAGACATCCGTGATGGAAAAATTTTACTAGATGTATCTTGTACAATATATTTTTAAGGTTTTTACATTTTTTTCTATTTCAAAATTCAGTTATCACATTTATAGCACATTATGCATAGATGCCACACTATACATTTATGTAGATTAAGATGGTGATCTGCTGTGGGACAACGGTCTTTTATCCTGACACTTGTATTGTTTTTAATAAAATGCTGATTGGCCAGTAGCCAGGCAGGAAGTAAAGGTGGGGCAATGAGAATGCTGGGAAGAGGGAAGCACAGTCTGCAGTAGTGACCCAGATGCAGAGGACACAAGATGTGACTGCTTCACCGAAAAAGGTACCAAGCCACGTGTCTAACAAAGACAAGAATTATGGGCTAATATAAGTTATAAGAGTTAATAAGAAGCCTGAGCTAATAGGCCAATCTGTTTATGATTAATTTAGGCCCCTGTTTATTTCTTTGGGACTGAACAACTGCAGGACCAACTCCATAAGCCTTTTCTATGCCCATCTTCCTCTTGAAGTAGCTGGTGCTGCCAGGAGCAGACTTGTCTCATTGTCATGAAAAGTCCTAAGTTATCAAAACATTTTAAATGCCATATTCTGTAGTCTTTGAAAGATATGAAGAAAATCTATATAACTGAAATATATCTCTACATATCTAGAAAATCTAACATGACTGCAAGCTTGACTATTATCAATGATTATCCATTAACAACCTATATTTTCTAATTATACATTACATTTTTTTATTTTTCCATTCAAATATTTACACTTCCTTCCCTCCTCCCAGTCCCGTCCCACTCCCCCACACCCCCTCCTCTCTCTCCCACCCTGCTTGAGAGAGGGCAGGGAACCCTGCCCTGTGGGAAGTCCAAGGCCCTCCCCCCTACATCCAGGCCTAGGGTGCAGTTCATCCATATAGACTAGGGTCCCAAAAAGTCAGAACATGCTGAAAAAACAAGTCCCAGTGCCTTTATCAATGGCTTCTCAGTCAGCCCCATTGTCAGCCACAATCAGAGAGTCTGGTTTGATCACATGCTCACTCAGACCCGGTCTAGCTGGATTTGGTGAGCTCCCATTAGATCAAGCACACTGCCTCAGTTGGTGGACCAACCCCTTTTGGTCCTGACTTCCTTGTTCATCTTCTCCCTCCTTCTGCTTTTCAACTGGACCTTGGGAGCTCAGTCCATTGCTCTGATGAGGGTCTCTGTCTCTATCCATCCATTGCCGGACAAAGATTCTATGGTGATATTCGAGATAATCATCAGTGTGATAGTGGGGCAAGGCCAGTTCAGGCACCCTCTCCTCTGATGTCCAAAGACCTAGCTGGGGACATCCCTGAGGAAACCTGGGATCCCCTACATTACATTTTTAAATGAACTACACAATCACAATACCTTAATCAAGAGCAGAAATACATATACATATAACAAACTTGACCTTAAACTTGTATCAATAAATCAAGATTTACACCAATGCAAATTATTCATATCTATATCATATCCACCTTTAAATATAAAAGAACATTTATAAACAATATTTGGGAATATGGGCACAATTATTTCTCTCCAACCTGCTTTGTGCTGAATGGGGGTGCTGTTAATCAGTTCTTCCATGGTATATCCTGTATGCTAGGTTCATCTCAGTCTGCAGTTGAATGAAGTAATTTTTGAGGGTTTTCACAGCAACCTTTCAGGAGGCCATGGTCTATCATATCATATTGGTCTAGAAGCACTCATCCTCTGTGAAAACAAAAGAAGAACCTCTTTTCCAAAGCATCATATCCTTTGACCCAAATTCTGAAGTCAAGATACCTTTATGATATACATTGCTGGATTAGCTTAGCAGACCACACAATGAAATGTCTTTCTGTACTTAGCTCCTTTAAAGTGAAAAAATTTAAAGAAAACACAATAATACACACAATCCAGACTCTCTGGGAATTTTCCATTTTTACATGGCTTATTTTTCTTTATTTTTTTAATCTATGACTATCTGTACTCTGGCTCTTTAAAGATTTTACCCTTTTTTAAATCATTAACTTTATTTTATGACTTTCTATACTCTTTATTTTCTCTTTTATGCCTACTACATACCTTTATTCAACAGTGTAACCCATTTAGATTAGATCCATATATGTCTCTCTTAGTGTCCTAATTGTTGTCTAGATACGAAGTGCGGCGCGCAACTCTGCCAGCAGAGAAGACGACCACAACAGGATTCTTCTTGGAACGTACTTTATTGGAGCGCAGAAGACTGAAGATAAGATCGAGGCGAAAAGACCCCGAGCCCGACCGCGCGGGGGAATATATACAGTGCCTGGTCCGCCTATGATGTGTCATTGCTTGATTGGCTCGGCCCACACTGATGCAATTGCGTGAGCAAGACGTGTGAGCAATTGATAGGTGGATTCAAACCACTCTTGGGCTGGTAGCGAGCGTGCTCAGAAGTTGTTTACTACTAGGGACACTAGCAAATGGCGGCAACGGGCTTAGTGCCAGACCCTGTGAACATGACAGCTGACAGCGCCAAGGTGCGCAAAGCACCTGGCGCGCAGAGCGCCGTGGCACACTACATTGGAACATGACAGCTGACAGCGCCATGGTGCGCAGAGCACCGTGGCGCGCTACAACGAAGAACTCAAGAAATTGGTCATCAAAAGAACCCATAATCCAATAAAAAATGGAGTACAGACCTAAATAGAGAACTGTCAATAGAGTAATCTAAAATGGCCAAAGGACACTTAAGGAAACATCCTTAGCCATCAGAGAAATGCCAAATCAAAACAACTCTGAGATTCCATTTTACACCCATAAGAATGGCCAAGATCAAAAACACTGATTGATGGAATATCTTAAATATCACTATAGAACCTTTGTCAACAACAGAAGGAAACAGAGGCAGAGACCCAAATCAGAGAACTGGACTGAGCTCCCAAGTTCCAGTTGAAGAGTAGGAGGAACGAGAATATGAGCAAAGAGATCAAGACCATAAAGGGTTCATCCACTGAAAGTTTACCTGAGCTGATGGGAACTCACCAACTCCAACTGGACTGGGAAGGAACAAATATAGGACCAAACTAATCCTTCTGAATGTGGTTGACAGTTGTATGGCTGGGGCAGACTGAGAGTCAGTGGCAGTGGTTCTGGAATTTATCCCTACTGCATGTACTGGCTTTGAGGGATCTTATTCTCTTTGAATGTATGCCTTGCTCAACCTAGATTTAGTAGGAAGGACCTTGGACCCTTCACAAAGCAAAGTGCCTTACCCTCTCTTAGGATTAGAGGCAGGCAGGGTGGCAGGGTGTGTGGAAAGAATGGGAGGGAGAGAGGGAGTGGTAATTTGGATTGATATTTTTAAAAAACAGAAAAGAAAGAAAGCATCTTGTAGGTGTGTTTGTATACAGACAGCTTAAAGCAAATACTAGCCCTGAGCTGGGCCTGACCTCTCCTGTTCTGTACCTGTAGCAACTATTGAAACCAAATGTTCAGGTCTTAGATACAGCCTTTGGGCATTTAGATAAAAGTAAGTTCAATATTTTTATTAATTTTAATGGTGTAACAAGGATGGTGCATCATTTTGACATAAAGAGCTCAAAGTTACGATGTAAGCACTCTTCCATTAATCTTTAAAATATATTTGCTGGAAATTGAGTCTCTGTCTCTACCTCGATCCATCGCCAGATGAAGGTTCTAAGGTGATATGTAAGACATTCATCAGTATAGGATAGGCCCAAGGTACCAGCTGGGGACATCTCCCTGGACACCTGCGAACCCCTCTAGAGTCAAGTCTCTTTCCAACCCTAAGATGGCTCCCTTAGTTAGGATATATACTTCGCTGCTCCCGTATCCACCCTTCCTATATCCCAACCATCCCAATCCCCCGAGCTCCTCCCATCCTCCCCTTCTCATGTTTCTCATCCCATTTCCCCTTTGCCCCATGCCACCCCACCCGCAAGTTCCCAGTTTTTGCCCTGCAATCTTGTCTACTTCCCCTCTCCAGGCGGATGACTATACGATTTTCTTTGGGTTCACTTTCTTATTTAGCATCTCTAGGATCACAAATTATATGCTCAATGTCCTTTATTTATGGCTAGAAACCGATTATGAGTGAGTACATCCCATGTTCCTCTTTTTGGGTCTGGGATACCTCACTCAGGATAGTGTTTTCTATTTCCATCCATTTGCACGCAAAATTCGAGAAGTCATTGTTTTTTACCGCTGAGTAGTACTCTAATATGTATATATTCCACACTTTCTTCATCCATTCCTCCATTGAAGGGCATCTAGGTTGTTTCTAGGTTCTGGCTATTACAAACAATGCTGCTATGAACATAGTTGAACAAATACTTTTGTCATTTGATGGGGCATCTCTTGGGTATATTCCCAATAGTGGTATTACTGGATCTTGGGGTAGGTTGATCCCAAATTTCCTGAGAAATCGCCACACTGATTTCCAAAGTGGTTGCACAAGTTTGCATTCCCACCAGCAATGAATGAGTGTGCCCCTTTCTCCACAACCTCTCCAGCAAAGGCTATCATTGGTGTTTTTGATTTTAGCCATTCTGACAGGTGTAAGATGGTATCTCAAAGTTGTTTTAATTTGCATTTCCCTTATCGCTAAGGAGGTTGAGCATGACCTTAAGTGTTTTTTGGCCATTTGAATTTCTTCTGTTGAGAATTCTCTGTTCAGTTCAGTCTGAGCTCTTAAGGTCCAAATGAGGAGCAGAAGGAGGGAGAACATGAGCAAGGAAATCAGGACCACGAGGGATGCACCCACCCACTGTGACAGTGGATCTGATTTATTGGGAGCCCACCAAGGCCAGCTCATCTGGGACTGAATAAGCATGGGTTGAAACTGGACTCTCTGAGCATGGCGGACAATGAAGGCTGATGAGAAGCCAAGGACAATGGCACTAGGTTTCGATCCTAATACATGAACTGGCTTTGTGGGAGCTTAGCCTGTTTAGACGCTCACCTTCCTGGACGTAGATAGAAGACCTTCGTCTTCCGCAGGGCAGAGAATTTGGACTGCTCTTCAGTATCGAGAGGGAGGGGGAATGGTGTGGGGGGTGGAGAAGAGGAGTGGGGATAGGGGGAGGGGAGTGGGGGGAGGGGCAATATTTGGGAGGAGGGGAGGGAAATGGGAAACGGGGAGCAGGTGGAAATATTAATTAAAAGGTGACACAGGCCACCGACACCCACACAGACCCCAGCTGTAGATGAATCACGAACCCAGACATGGCCTTCAGAAGCAGCTTGAGCCAGGTCAACTTCCTGACTCTAGGTGGAGGGACTGGCTACTCAGGTGGGAATGATTGAAGCCCTAACCTTGGGTATCTATGAGACACAACATTTGATTTGATTTGATTTGATTTTTTTGTGGAAAGTAGAACTTTAATAATTAAGTTCAATCTTATCTTGAGAAAGGGAGAGCAGTGACAGTGTTTATGCAACTGGAATCGTTACTTTTAATAAAGATCATATCCACTTTTCTACAAATCAGTTTTCCTTAATCAGGACTGTCCAACAAAGCATTGTTAGCCGTTCATGATCTGAATTTTGGGATATGAATTAAATTACGGTACACATTAAAAATCATCAGAGATTTGTTTTGTAATAAATAAGGCAGTGGAGTTACTCCTTTTTAAGATAAGCTATTAGGTCCACCTCTCTCCCTTCTTCTTAATTCCAGCGAAGATCATTTTTGTTCCAGGGATGTACTTTTTGGGATTCTCCAAATACTCCATCAGGGTGTCCTCTCCCCAGGTGATACCTTTGTTCTTGTTGGCATCTGTGTACGAGAATCCAGCCTCCTGACCTGTCTTCCTCCCAAACAGACCGTGGAGGTTTGGTCCAGTCTTATGCTTGCCTCCCTTTTCCACAGTGTGGCACTGGGCACACTTCTGAACAAAAATCTTGCCTTTCTCAATGTCACCCATTTTTAATTCGCTCGCGGGTGATCAACACCACCAACACTGCTGCGACCCGAAGACGGACGTCCCGCTCTCTCAACACTTGATTTTAAAACAAATTTTTTTTCAAAACCCTTTTAGAAGCTAATTTTTAATGATTTTTCTGTCCTTAATTCTCCTTACTAACAGAATAAACCCCATAAAAGATGTGTTCTCATCAATTTATCTTATTATAAATATATAGGTCAACCTATTTTAACAATTCTAGGGAAGAAAGCCATAACTCAGTGGTAGAATATGTGCCTAACATGTGGGAAGTCTTAAGTTTCAACTAAAACACCACAAAATAAATATGCAAACAAGCCCAAAAGTGTTCCATATATATATATATGTATTACCATTAATAACTAGCCAGACACCTTTTCCATTGTCCCTAAGAGACACATACTATAATCTGAAGACTGAAAATACCAACAAAATAGAAGTTTCAGTTTCAAGGAAAGGAGCAGCTATTAGCTGGATGCCAGGACTTGATGACAGCCAAGTGGTAAGCATTTCCAATATAACCCCACATATCCTAAGAGAGAGGACCCCATGGGTAACAAAGAGAAAGGTTTTTCTTTTAATATTTTTGGGTGTGTAAGTCATATATTATAAATTATTCTTTTCCTAAATCAACATTTGACAGACATAAAGAGAAAAATTGCACATTTTATGAGGTATACATATATACATTTAATAATATATTTTTTATGTTGACAACATTTAAAATCATTTTGTGTTCTTTTAATACGCAGTGCATTATGGTTGTCGGGTCACAAGACTGCATCTGTTTCAGAGACAGGGACTCATATTAGTGCAAGCTGGTCTTTAACTCAAGGGCTTCCTACCTCTCCTCCCAAGTACTGGGATTATAGACGCTCCCTACTTTGCTCAGCTGCCTTATTGGATTTTTAAGTGAACCATTTCATGGCTCTTAGCACACTGACAATGTGGGGAAACAATCATCTCTAATTTCAAAACAATTACACTAAAAATTTATTGTTCTAAACTCATCAAGTAGTAATCCCAGCATTTCCTTCCACTACCCTTCTCAGCTTCCATAAATAATTATTTCCAGTCTCTCTGGATTTGACTATTCTGGCCTTTCAGATAAGGTTAGGACTCTTTCTAATATGAAGGAAGCCACAGATGTGGTTTATTTTATTGTTGTTGTTGTTGTTGTTGTTGGAGTGTCTCCTGATGTGTGGTTTTGCTTTATATGATTTCCATCACATGTGATCGACCTTAGGTTGAAAATATTAAGTGGAGAAATTCTAAAAATAAACAAATTATACTATTTAAATTGTGTGTAGCAGGATACACTCGCATGCCATCCTACACCATCACATTCTAGGACATAAGTCAAACTACCTTGTTGGCTCTGAGGCATTCTCCACACACATTCTTTATAAAAACCTCCCCATTTTTGATTATATCCGTGTCTGAGGTTCTAATGGTGGTGCCCACGGTTATGAACATCTGATCAACCTCTGTCCTATAAGTCATGTTATTTCTATGTTGTAATACGAGCGGCAGGGCTGCGTCCCCAGCACCCGGCCGCCCGCATGGCTAGCTTATGCCCCGAAATAATTACACGGAGACTATATTCTTTTAATCACTGCCTGGCCCATTGGTTCCAGCCTCTTATTGGCTAGCTCTTACATATTGATCTAACCCATTTCTAATATTCTATGTAACACCACGAGCTGGCTTACCAGGAAAGATCTTAACCTGCGTCTGTATCTGGTGGCTGAATCATGGCGACTCCTGACTCAGCTTCTTTCTCCCAGCATTTTGTTCTGTCTACTCCGCCTACCTAATTTTCTGTCCTATTAAAGGGGCCAAGACAGTTTCTTTATTACTTAACCAATGAAACAACAGATAGAAAGATGACCCACCTCCATCATTTCTAGGCCAGTGGGAGGGGTGGGAGTGGTCTTTGCACAGCTCTGATTCTGGGTGGTGGACGTTTCTTCCGACTGTGCCAATCCTCTGCCAGAAGCCCCACCAGGAATATTATAATCATGGCACCAAGGCATATCCGGACCAGATTCCCCTTGGCATAGTGCTGGTGTGAAAACCCTAAACAAAAGAAGAAAGTTGAAAATAACGCTAAAAAGGCTCTTCTCCAGGACCAACTCCATATCCCTGATTGAGATTCTATTATCTTCCATTAGCTATGATATTCATCACATTCCCATAGGGTCCTTCCATTCCCCCATCAAGAGTCAGAACTGAAGAAGCCCAGTTCTCTATCGAGCGATGTTCTCATCGATTCCTTTCTAGAATCCCAGTATGATCCCTCCTCAGACAATCAACACCTGGCTATATTGCTGACTTATAAGAGAAGAAAACTGTAAGAGAGTAAGGGGGAGAGGGAATGTCCTTACTTGACTATTGGGAAATTTTCACCCTTCCCATTTAACCTTCTTGGTCATTTCTGAATATTCTACTTCCCTTGATGTTTTATGCACCAGGTCCCGAGATAACAGATCTACATATTCCATGTACAGGGAAAATCTCTGAATGAAGAGATGGGATACAAGTGAAGTGGGTATAGACAGGACCATTTACCAAATGGAGGACTTCACCCCTCTGGAGGGACAGTGATATTCATAGACTTCTTTAAGAATGAAGAAAGGGCCAAGTGTAAAGAAGTGGAAGCATTGCCGCTGTTGGATATAAACATGCGTTCTCATGTGCTTGTGAGGCAGAAGTCCATGACATTTAACAAGAACATAAACCATAGAGTCAGGCTGCCCAGATTTGACTTCCCTGTACAGCACTTATTATATAAGGAACCTCTAAAAAGTATCTCAACATCTGTGAGTCGATTTTATCATCTATCAAGTGGAATAGATACTATAATACAATGGGTTGACTTATACATAATAGTACAGGTTCAGCATTGCTAATCTGGAAATCCAAAATATGAAATACTACAAAATTTGACATTTCCAAGCACTGATATGATGCCACAAGTGAAGAAAATCCACACCTAATCTTCATAGGGCAGATTGCAATCAAAACCCGAGGGAATTGGGGAGACAAAAGAGCATGATCATAACATACTGTATGTACAATTTTTAAATAAAAAAAGAAGTATTATGTAAAATTGCCTTTAGGCTATATATAATGTGTATATAAAACATAAATGTGGGCCTGGTGTGGTAGTACCCATCTTTAATCCCAGCTCTTGGGAAGCAGAGGCCTATAAATCTTTGTGAATCTGGGGCCACCCTGGTCCACATAGCAACTTTGAAGCCAGTCAGGGTTACATAGTGGGACTCTGCCACAAAAAAAAAAATAAAAACACATATGGGGGTCAGAAAGATAACTCAGCTGGTTAAGTGCTTTGCCTAGCACACATTAAGCCCTGAGTTTCATAAGCACCACCACATAAACGGAGCATAATGGCACATGCCTTCACTCCCAGGACTCAAGGGGTGGAAGCAAGAGAAACAGAAGTTCAAGGTCATCTTCTGCCAGATAGTGGGCTTAAGGTCAGACTAGCTATATAAAATTCTGACTCAGAGAAAAATGTCTATAGATTCTGCTGATGGGAAACAAAAACCCATCCTCATGCCCCTTTTGCATTAAGCTTTAAATGCCTACTTACCAGCTGTAGATACCTTGGTTGAGGGTAAGATAGAAAATCTCCTGGGGGATTCTAAGAGTTATAAGCAGGAATGTTATAAGAAAATAGAATAATAACAGTTCATCCCAAGTGGCCCCACTCTCCAGACCCCTTCTGAGATAACTGACTTCTCTAAAGTTCTCTCATCTGACACGCATTGCCCAACTACTGAGATTAATCAATTCAAACACCCATGGTTAGTACCCAAAGACTTCATAGAATTGGACCATATCTCAACAGACAGGCATTTAACTTGTTTCCACTTTGGGGCTGGTATGAATGATGCTGTTAGGACCGTTCAAGCGTAAGAGTTTGTGTGAACATAAGTGAAACTGTTTGAATGATAAAGCTCCCTCCACAGATTCACATATTTGAATGTCTGTTCCCCATTTGAAGAAACTGGGAAAGTTTAACAGGTATGGATGGCCTCATGGCTGGAAGTATGTCACTTGGGGTGGGCTTTAAGGTTTCAAAAGCCCACACCAGTTTTCAGTTCTCTCTCTCTCTCTCTCTCTCTCTCTCTCTCTCTCTCTCTCTCTCTCTCTCTCTCTCTCTCTCTCCTTCTCCTCTCTCCCATATACTTGTAGATAAAAATTCAAGCTCTCAGGTACAGCTGCAGCGCCATGCCTGCCTATCTATTGTCATAGACTCACTCGCCCCTTGAAACTGTAAGGCCAAGTAAACTCTTTCTTCTATAAGTTACCTTGGCCATACTGTCTTATCATGGCAATTAAAAAAGTAACTAAAACAATAAGTTTTCAAATTTTTTAGTACCACTCTAAGAATTTCAGAATCACTGGGTCACGGGGATAATTCTGTTTAACTTCTGAGAGACTATAAGACTAATTTTCAAATTATATGCTTTATTTGATAACCCTCCAGTACTGTAGAAGTATCTAAATCTTTCCAACACGTGTCTTGATTGTTTATCTGGTTTGCTTGTTGGTTGATTGGCTAGTTGTTTGGTTGGTTGGTTGGTTGGTTGGTTGGTTGGTTGGTTGGTTGGTTGGTTGGTTGTTGACTGTTGAGCTTGTTGGTTGATTGGTTGATTGGCTAGTTAGTTTGTGTTTGTATAGTTATAATCATCTTAGTGGGCACATGGAATGTGAATTGTATCTCTGTTTTACACAGGTGTCATAAGAGAACCAGTTATTAACCTCTTGTTCAGGATGCTCCTTCTATCCTAAGTCCATTATCTGTATATGAGATTGCCTATTGTTTTAACAAAAATGTTCCTGAACCTATTAAGCCTGTGAGTATAAAACTCTTGAGGATGGGGACTACATTTGAGGGCACCTTCATTATAGAACTTCTTTCCCCAGACACCAGAAACTACTGAACTCACCTGTTGTGGGAGATGGTACCTCTGTGGGTACCTGGCTGGGAGTTGCAGAGGGTCCTGAGAAATCAGAAAAGAAGAGAAGTCAGTACCCTGTAAGTTTGTTAACTGTGAATTCTGAACAAACAATGAGACATTTCTGTGACTTGATTTTTCTCATGTAGCAAATGAGTATGAAGAAGCTCCCACTGCTGACTGATTGAAAAACATGCTTGGCCTGTTCCCCTGGTACATTGTACAGTTGCTTTCTTACCTTTGTCTCCATGGACCCTGTCACCTATCCCCTCATTTGTCATTTGTCACTTGACTGGCACTTGTCCCAGGAATTATATGTGGAGACAAGAACCGTGGGTAAAGTTTTGGAAATGCATCAGGACTCACAGGTGAGAGGGAGTATGCAATGAGAGAGGAGGTAAATACTTGAAACAGTATACAGTATTCTGATTATTAGAACAGCATAAGATAGTCCTTTTCCTTTCATTTATTCATTCATTCATACATTTTTTTGTACTTGGAAGTGAACCTGGGTGCCTTGTGCAAGCTGAATATGTGCCCTAGCAGAGATACATTCTTTTCATTATTTTAAATCATTTATAATCTATAACTATTCAGGATTTCAGTTCTTTAATGTTTTCTTGTCTTTATTCTATAGAAAAATCAAAACAGAAAAGTCAAAATGTAGACTGAAGGTGCAACTCAGTTGGAATAGCTTTCTTATGCACAAAGCCCTGTGTTCCATCCCCAGCACCACATAAACCAGACATAGTAGCTGAAGCCTGTAACTCAGTACTCAGAAGTTCAAGGTTATCCTCCACTACATAGTAAGTTCAAACCAGTCTGGGATACACAAGGTCATGAGTTTAAAACATAAAATTTTAAAAGGAGAAAAAAATAAAGTACTATAAAAAATAAAGCAAAAGTAAGAACTCAGCAATTTGTGAATGTAAAATAATCCTTGCTATGTTGTTACATGTTCACTGATTTCTTATTTAATTTTTTGAGAATTTCATACATAGGTTCTGTGTTTATATCATTTCCACCACCCCACACTTTCCCCTCTCCAGCTCACCTCACGTCTCCCCTACTCCATCACAAATTCATGACCTCTTCTTCATTATTGTGTGTATTATAACATATAACTTAATGTTGCTCATATGTACATATTACATATGTGTTTAGGACTGTCCACTTGATATTGAATAACCTATCATGTGGTTTGTTCCCAGGGAAGACAAATTTTCCCTCTCTTAGGAGCCACTGATTACCTATACCTCATCATCTAGTGGGGAGCCCTTGCCAGATTTCACTCAGTTGGCAACGTCAGCTGGTGCTGCCATTATGCTTGTTTTGTTTGGGCAACCATATTGTCGAAATTTCATTGGTGCAGCTTCCATATCATGTCTAGAAGACTCTATGTCATATGAGTCACCCTGGTAATCTGTCTCATAATCTTTGATATGTTTATATCTCTTTTTCTTGGTGAACTAATCATTTTAACTCAGGCGTATTATTTCCATAGGCAATAAAATTGCTAAAGAAGAAAATCTAATGATTAGTTGTGGTTTGGAGAACCAAAGAGGAAAAACCTTCAGATTTTACTTATACTATTATATTTTTTTTTATTATTTTTCGAGACAGGGTTTCTCCGTAGCTTTTTGGTTCCTGTCCTGGAACTAGCTCTTGTAGACCAGGCTGGCCTCGAACTCACAGAGATCCGCCTGTCTCTGCCTCCCGAGTGCTGGGATTAAAGGTGTGCGCCACCACTGCCCAGCTATACTATTATATTTTTAAAATAAGTGTATGATACCTCTTGTCTATCAACTTATTTAGATTGAGAGATACCTAAGAAACTAGGAACACACACCTCTAGGTGTGTCTATAAGAATATTTCCAGATACTATTATATCAAAAAGCATCCTATAACTGGAGGTTTCTGTCCCACCTGTCAGTTCCTGAGTAACCACTCTGAGGCTTAATATTAATTACAAACTATTTGGCCTATTAGTTCAGACTTATTATTAACTAGCTCTTACAACATAAATTAACCCATAATTTTTATCTATGTTTGGCCACATGGTTGGTGGCTTGCTACCTTATATTTTACATGTTATGCTTCCTCAGAGGCTGGTGTCTCTCAGACTCCACCCTTCTTCTCACTGCCTCTTTGCTTGGATTTTCCACCTGGCTCTATCCTGTCTTGCTATAGGCCAAATCAGCTTTATTTATCAACCAACGAGAGTAACAGATATTCACAGCATACAGTGGGGTATCCCACATCAAGATCCAACACAACCAATGGATTAACCCACCGATGGATTCAAATTCTGAATGTGCTGTTGGGTAGTGGGAGAAGTGTGAAGTCAGTCACTGAGGGTGTATGTCTTTGGAGAGTATAGCTTGACTTAGTCCCTTCCTATGATCACTCTCCTTCCTGGATGCCATGAGCTCAATGACCTTGCTCTACTACATCTTTCTGCCTTGAAGTTCTTCTGCCTTACCATGACCCCAGGAATACAGTTGAAGCCTCTGATACTATAAACAAAAATAAATCGTTCTTCCTATAAATTTTTCCCAGGCAACTTGACACAATGACAAAATGTAGAGAGCAGTATGGACCCAGGGCTTTTCAGGGGCCTTGAAGAAAGGACAAAAGTAACTTAGTTCTTTGTCCTTGCTCTGGATTGGGGGCCAGGACCTTAAAAGAGTCAAAGTTCTGGTTCCTAGAAACTTGGCCTTTCCCCACTGAGACAACTGGAGTTGTCAGTCATAAGGCCACTGTGTGCTCGCTCTGTTATGATCTTGAGACACTGTGTTCCTTTTGTGTAACACTGCTTGGTCAGCCTCGTGTTGATTTCGTCTCATTGCATGATAGCTTCTGCTCGCTCTGTCCCATTTCTCCCCTGAAAATACTATGTAAGTGGGCTTCCTAAAAGGTTTGCTTGCATAAGTCACAGCATGTGCAAGACTTCCTTCCAGTCCCAAACTTTGTCCTCTCTATCTTCAGGCCTCTCTCTCAGGATTTTGTCACCGAAGAGTGACCCACTAGTCCAAATCAATTTAAGGCTAACAGACCCAAAGTGCTCCCAAAAAATAAACAAAAGGGATTTTGCCACTAAAATTTCAACAATGCATTCCATTTTATTTGATTCTTTTATATATCACAGACTTTTGTAACTTTTTGTTGTCCTTAACTGTTTCTTTATTATAATACATTATGTAAGGCTATTTTGTGTACTTATATGAAAATGTGTATGTATGTATATGATGTACTTTGAACAGATTTTCCCTACCCTGCTTCCCTCCACTTTCTCATCCCTCCCATTAGTTCCCTTGCTTCTCCTAGATCAGTGGTTCTCAAACTTCCTAATGTTGTTACCCTTTAATACAGTTCCTCAAGTTGTGGTAACCCCCAACCATTATTTTCAGGGCTACTTCATAACTGTGATTTTGCTACTGTTCTGAATTGTACTGTAACTATCTAGGTTCTATGATGGTCTTAGCAACCCTTGTGGAAGAGTCATTCAACCTCCATAAGGAATCATGACCCACAGGTTGAGAACCACTGCCCTAGCTAGTTTTGTTTCAGCTTTCCTGTTATATGTAGAAATAAAATTTTTATGTATCTATATAAAATCTATGACCCACAAATGAGAGAAAACATGTGACATTTGTCTTAATGGCTAAAAAAATATCCCTTTGTTTAAGAACTACATTTAATATCTTTATTCATCCCTCTGTTGATGGCTGTTTAAGTTGGTTGTATAACTTCACTGTTGCAAACAGGGTTACAATTAAGCAATGGTTTACAAGTGTCTCTGTGATACATGTTTAGCAGACTTATACGTGTTTAATTTGCTAAGGGAGCTCCATATTGGTTTCCATAGTGATTAGACTATTTTCCATTCCCAGTGACCATCGATAACAGTCCACTTTTGTCCACCTTCTCGTCAGGATTTGTTGTTTGTTTGTTTTATTGATGACCACCATTCTGATTGGGGTGAGTTGGAATCTCACAAATCTTAATATGTACTTCTCCTGTGCTAGTGATGTGAAGCACTTTTTCATGTTTATTAATACTTAATCACTTGAGAGGCGGAATTTTTTTCTTTATACTTTCCTCTGGTCGGTTATATACCTTACATGTTGCAACTGGAACTGCAATAATTGACAGCTTTATTTTATAACAGTGAGACCTTTCACAGACTTGAGACCTTCACAATGCTAAGGTAATAAATTTACATTACAGTGAGCCAGCAAGAGTCTGTTGTGATTTGTTAGAGCAGCTATAGGATACTCATACACCTCCAAAGCTGACTGGAGCTGGAGGCTCTCGTTGGCCAAACCTCTGACTCCCTCGAAATTTCCACAAGGGTTTACAAATATTAGAGAAAAGAATCTTGGATCTGGACCCACTTACCTGTAACCACGAGCACCAGGGGGTCACTGGGGGCTGACCACAAATATGGAGATGAGCTGGAAAAGCTGTAACACCGGTAAGTCCCACTGTGAGCAGCACTCACTTTGATGATGGGGAAATTAGCCCGGTACCATCTCTCATGTTTCTTATAAAGCCCAGTATCCCCCTCTTTGTGTAAAGCAAATTGATCAAAACCATGTTTAGTCTGGCACTGCAGAGTCACGTCCCTGCCTGGAGGAACTGCTGAGCTCGGATGAGCTGAGAGGGAGGGTTTACCATAAACGCCTGGAAAGAGAGAAAACTGTGTTAAAGACAGGAAGCACACGGAGATGTCTTTGTAGGTGCTTAAAACTGCAAATACAAAAGCTGGACCCAGTGCTTAGCTGAAGATCTCTGCCCCTGCTTCCATTAATTACTGGATGAAGATTCTATGATGACAATTAGGTTAGTTCTCAGTCTGATTAAAGGGGAAGAGTAGTTAAGGCATCCTCTCTTGGGCAGTTTGCAGGGCCACTGGCAATGGAACCAGTATCTATCCCTAGTGCATGAACTGGCTTTTTGGAGCCCATTCCCTTTGGAGGAATGGCTTGCTCAACCTAGATTCCGGGGTGGGGCCAGCTTCATTCTGCCTCAAGTGATGTGACAGACTTTGTTGGTTCCCCATGGGATGCCTCACCCTCTCTGGGGAGAAGATGGGAAATGGGGGAAGATAAGGGGAGCAGGAGGAGTAGAGTGAGAGGGAACTGGGATTGCTATGTAAAAAAAAAAAAAAAAAAGATTATTTTTAAAAATAAAATGTAAAAAACTCTGAGAATACATGACAGTCTAGCTCAGGCCTACACAGAAGACTTAATGCACATGCCTTCTAAGACTCAAGAAACATTGAGGAAGAGGGAGCAGGAAAAAATTAAAAGCATGGAGAAGATTTATAAAATATGATCTCACAGTAGCTATGAACACCTACACAAGATCAAGCTAGTATTTTAATATTGGAAGGGAGAGGGCCTCCCTAACTGAGGAGTTGCCAGCAGCTGACAGCTGTTGGGAGAAGGAAAATCTTTCCCAGGGATGTCTCCATACCCATGCAAAGATAGGCAGCTCCAACCAGACTTAGTGAGTTTTATTTTAAAGGGAAAACACCAAGTTGGAAAGGGATGTGTTAGGAGAAATGGCATAGAGTTGGAAGTGGGGCGTAGGCGATGAGCATGATTTATAGTTCATTGTTTGCAGGCATGAAATTATCCAAGAATAATTTTTTTTTAATTTCTTGCATCACATTAAAATGTAACTTGTCTTGATTGATGACTATCCTGGAGACACCACCCCTATATTCAGTAAGCAAGGCCAAGACTCATTTCTCTCATTCTAACACTGGCACCAGGGAATTTAGGGGTTTACCATCCAGCACCCACATGCCTCACTTTCACCCTCTCCAAGTCCAGAACTGGAGCCACAAGACCAACAGCACCCCATCCCTCCCTCCAGTTACCTGTAGCTATTAGCTCAAGGTGGTCGCTTGGGGGAGACCAGTGACTCCCATTCTGATATGAGCAGCGGTAGCGTCCAGCATGGCTTATTTGCATGCTCTTAATGAAGAGAAAGTTTTGATCTTCATATTTCCCAGATTTCAGTTTCTCCAGGCGATATAAATCCACAACCGGAGGCCCCTGGCACCTCAGAGTGACTGACTGCTCCAGGGCCACCAGGGAACTGGGCTCAGCCCAGAGTGAAGGCTTAGGGAATGGGCCTTGGGAGGGAAGCACAGCCTCTAGGTTAACATCAGTGACCTCTTACTAGTTGAATCCTGGGGAGGCTTGGGGGTACTGGGGAGATGTACTCACCACTCTGTGCTTGCATCGCTTGCAGTACACACAGCCCTGAGGAAAAGAACCAGAGGCTAGAGACTCCCTTGAGTGGAGAGCTATGCACGTGCATTAGCTTGTATCATAATTATCTTATATGATGTATGCAACCCAGGCTGGCCTCAGACTTGGTCTGTAACAAAGGACGGTCTTGAATTTCTGATCTCACTGCCTCCATCCTGTGAGTGCTGGGATTGTAGGCATTCATACATCACCACACCTGGTTTTGTGTGGTACTGGGGATAGAACCCAGGGCTTCACCGATGCTAGGCAAGTCACTCAACTGACCTACATACCCAGATCATAATTGCTTTACTATTTCAGAAGACACTGCTGCATATCATTCAACTGGAAAAGGCTGGCTCTCAAAACCAAATCCCAGTCAGGAGAGGAATGGTGAGCATGAAGTCCCAACAGTGAGTTATGGGCATTTGATAGCTACTAGGAGAGAGAGTTCATTTTCTTTAAGGGTGTGCCACCGCCCCATAATTTGATTGTGATCCAGTGGAAGCCCACATACCCAAGACTATATGGGCAGCACAAATTACTTGATAGGTTTAAATTTAAAAATACACACACAAAGAAAAGTTGTGTGAATAGTGAAAAGTAGTGGATTGTGGGGGAAGTGAATGTGATCTAAACACATCACACAAAATTCTCAAGTAACTCATTCTTTGAAAGTTGAAGGAATGTTTGTGGTATCACTTATGTGAAGTGTTCAGAAAAGGGAAAGCAATAGATGCAGACCAGCGCTTATGTTGGATGATAGAAGTGGGTCCGTGTTCAATAAGTGGGACCGTTCAATAAGTGCAGAGTTTCTTCGGGAGTGGAAAGAATGTCGTGGAAGAAGACAGAAGTGCTGGCTGCACCGTATCATCAATGTACTAAATGTCACTAATAATATTTCATTAATTTTAGTCTAGCATACAAAATAATGGGTTACAGTGTGGCATCTTCATACATATACTATGTTTGCTTCACTCATTCACTCCCCTCACACAGTCCTTCCTTCAGTCTCGCCCCCTCCCAGTTTCTTAATATGTAAATTCCATTGTCCTCTCTATTTCCTATATCCCTTAAGATCTCTTTCTACTCTCTCATGATCCTCTCTCTGGTTTTAAAACCTACATAACGTGGCTGGAGAGATGGCTCAGTGGTTAAGAGCATTGCCTGCTCTTCCAAAGGTCCTGAGTTCAATTCCCAGCAACCACATGGTATCTCACAACCATCTATAATGAGGTCTGGTGCCCTCTTCTGGCCTGCAGGCATACACACAGACAGAATATTGTATACATAATAAATAAATAAATATTAAAAAAAAATAAAACCTACATAACAATCACACACTCACACACACACACACAATTTTAAATCTAAGTTCCCCATATGAGAGAAAACACTGTATTGTAGCAATACTTTTTCATCAGACCACCAGTACACAAATAATGGCACAGAGATTTATTATTAATTAGAAATGCTTGGCCATTAGTTTAGGATTGTTCTACTAGCTCTTCTAACTTAAATTAACCTGCTTTTATTAACCTATGTTCTTTCACATGGCTTGGGTACCTCTATTCTGTACCATATGTCCAAACTCTTCAGTGTCTCCCTGGCATCTTGCTGTCATAATCCATGAACCTAGATTCCTCCTTTTCTTCCTGTCTCTCCCAGGAAATTCCACCTATCTTCTCTGGCCTAGCTATTGGTCATTCAACTCTTTATTACACCAATCACAGCAATGCATCTTCACAGTGTACAAATATTCCACAACACCGTATTTGCACTCCTTTGTCTGACTTATTTCACTTAACATAATTATGTGTATTTTTTAAATAAAAAATTTTGAGCCAAGGAGCTGGAGAAAATGCTAAGTGGTTAAGAGCACTTGCTGCTCTTTCAAGGCAGCTAGGACTGGGTCTCAGCACCACTGTGTAGTGGCTCACTTAAGTCCAGGGGATCCAACATCCTCTCTTGGCCTCCATGAGCATCAGGCACACACATAGTGCACATATATACATATGGATAAATATACATACATGAAAAGTAAAAAAATAAATCTTAAAATATATTTTAAGTCAAAACAAGGATTTCTCCCCACCCTGTGTAGTCTCATCCCATCATTCCCCCAATACACATGCTCTTGGCTCCTTTAGCTTTTCTTTTTCACATTTTCATATCTGTAAAAAATTTAACTCTATACATACTGTAAACAAATGTTGACTTCCTTGATGAAGATGGAGATTTGGATGTCTAGATTCACAGCCACCATCTTCCAATTCTGTTTTGTAATCAGCCTACAGTATCTCACCCATGACCTCACATCTAGTAGTAAACAGATCCAAATACTAACAGACAAGTTTAGCGGGAAAGAAGGTGCACTTGGAAACTCATAAAAGCAAAGAAAATGGAATGGTGATTATAGGTGGTGGGGTAGGGACTGGGGAAGATTGTAATCAGAGGAGGAGAAATTTCAGTCAGACAGACAAATTCAAGAGCTATATTGAACAGGATAGTTACTACAATAACAACAATATTTCATGGACTATTATTCCACTCTAAAGAAAAATGTAATCAAAACATTTACAGGAAAATGGATGACTTAGAATGCAAGGTATGAGGCATTAAATCAATAATATATGTGTATGTGTAAACAAATATATATGTGGGTACAATATAACATGAAGAATGAGAGGGAGAAAGGCTGAATATCAGGGAAGAGGAAGAACTGGATGCAGCTGATGGACATGAGTCAGGAAAGAGGATGTAAAATCTGTTGTTTTTCCAGTTCTAATTCTGTCATGGACTTTTTTGTTGTTGTTGTTTTGGGTGATCGATAAATGGTGTGGTGTTTAAATAAAACTGGCTCCCATAAGCCCATAGGGAGAGACACTATTAAAAAGTGTGGCCTTTTTTGAAAGAAGTGTGTCACTGGGAGTGGGCTGTAAAGTTTCAGATGCTCAAGCCACACCCACTTTGGCATTCTCTTTCTGCTGCCTGAGGATCCAGATGTAGAACTCTCATGTCTGCCTGGACACCACCACGCTTCCTGCCATGATGATAATGGACTAAGTTTCTGAACTGTAAGCCTCCCCAATTAAATGCTTTCCTTTATAAGAGTAGCCGTGGTCATTGTGTCTCTTCACAGAAATAAAACCCTAACCTAACGAAGACAAGAGCATAAAAATGTATTTGATTGTGAAAGTGTAAAATCCAATGTTGAGTTCCACAGCTTCTGTTCTGAATGTCTACACTAACTATACAGAAGTTCATTGAGTTGTGTAGTCTGTGGGTCTGGTTAATTTCTGTGTGTGTGTGTGTGTGTGTGTGTGTGTGTGTGTGTTAGGGGACTGTAACTTTTTATAATAAAATAATTTTCATACAGTGTATTTTGATCATGTTTGCCCTCCACCAATTCCTCCAAAATCCTCCTCACCTCCCTGTCCTCTCAACTTTATGTTCTGTCTTGCTAAAAATAAAAAAAAAAAAGTCAAACAAACAAAAAGCAATTAGTCAAAAATAATACTAAAACAAAAGCCCACAAAAGATGGAGTTCATATTTACTCCAGAGCATGGGCCTGCCCCAGAGTATGGAGTATGATGTACCCAATAAACACTCCATTAGAGAAAACTGATTTTCCCTTTGTCAGTGGACATCAATTGTAAATAACTTCTTGATTGGGGTGGGACTCTGCCTGGCTTGACCCTGTCAGGTCTTGTGTGTGCTGTCACATGCTCTCTGTGTATGGTTTGTTTGTTATTAATAACATATTTTATGGTTGAGAGGAAGGTTTTTATTGTAGATGTGAGGGAGAAAGTACAGCCCAAACCATCTGGAAGCTTCCAGAGCAGGGAGAGGAAAGTAGTAGACTGAACATGACCACTAAAATGAACTGGGCTGTGAGAAAAGAGGCTGTGTGTTGAAAGAGGCAGACCAGAGAGAGGATGAGAGAAGAGACCAAGAAATCACCAACAGGGCACAGGGCTGAAATGGAAGGGTTATATAGGGATGAGAACCTGGGAGGGAAGTTAATAAGCTGGAGAGGGTTAGGGTAGAGAGCGGGATGGGAACAGCCAAATGCCAGTATGGACTCTGCAACAGGTATTTTCAGTGCTGAGAGATAGCAACACATAGTATTTTTTCTGGAATTTTTTACTGTTCTCATCATTTTAGAAATTAGAATATATGTTATCTTCTTGTAAGACTCCTAATAGTAGTAGCAGAGACTGCCTCTGACTCTGTAGCCTGCTTTTGGCACCCATTCCTCCGACCAGATTGCCTCATTCAGCCTGAGTAGAAGAGGAGGTGCCTAGTCTCACTGCAACTTGGTATACCATGGCTGACTGATATTCGTGGGAGGTCCACCTGTATCTGAAGAGAAACAGAGGAAGAGGAGTGGATGGGAGAGAGAAAGAGGAGATGGGGGGAGGAACTAGAAGGAGAAGAGGAAAGGGAAACTTTGGTTGGGATGTAAAAACAAAATAATAAATATCCTAAAAACAAAAAATAGCATATATGCAATGCATATCTTAATTAGCTTGAACTTGCTATTCCATGTGCAGATGTTTATCAAAACATCATCTTCTTTCATTGTAAATATATTTACCTTTTATGACAATGAAAAAAAGAACAGCCAGGTCTCTCCTTCCACCTACAAAAGGAAGAATATAAGCATTTGATTAAAGTGTTGAGATAGAGATAATCCTCAATAAAATACTGGCAAACCGAACCCAAGAACACATTAGAAAAATTATCCATTATGATCAAGTAGGCTTCATCCCAGAGATGCAGGGCTGGTTCAACATATGAAAATCTATCAATGTAATCCATCATATAAATAAACTGAAAGAAAAAAACCATATGATCATTTCATTAGATGCTGAAAAAGCATTTGACAAAATTCAACATCCCTTTATGATAAAGGTCTTAGAGAGATTAGGGATACAAGGGTCGTACCTAACTATAATAAAAGCTATTTATAGCAAGCCGACAGCTAACATCAAATTAAATGGAGAGAAACTCAAAGCTATTCCACTAAAATCAGGAACACGACAAGGCTGTCCACTCTCTCCATACCTCTTTAATATACTGCTTGAAATTCTAGCGATAGCAATAAGACAACATAAGGGGATCAAAGGGATTCAAATTGGAAAGGAAGAAGTTAAACTTTCATTATTTGCAGACGATATGATAGTGTACAAAAGCGACCCCAAAAACTCCAGCAAAGAACTCCTACAGCTGATAAACACCTTTAGTAGCATGGCAGGATACAAGATCAATTCCCAAAAATCAGTTGCCCTCCTATACACAAAGGATAAGGAAGCAGAGAGGGAAATCAGAGAAGCATCACCCTTCACGATAGCCACAAATAGCATAAAATATCTTGGGGTAACTCTAACCAAGGAAGTGAAGGATCTATTTGACAAGAACTTTAAGTCTTTGAAGAAAGAAATTGAGGAGGATACCAGAAAATGGAAGGATCTCCCTTGCTCTTGGATTGGGAGGATCAACATAGTAAAAAATGGCAATTCTACCAAGGGCAATTTATAGATTCAATGCAATCCCCATTAAAATCCCATCAAAATTCTTCACAGATCTTGAGAGGACAATAATCAACTTTATATGGAAAAACAAAAAACCCAGGATAGCCAAAACAATCTTATATAATAAAGGATCGTCTGGAGGCATTACCATCCCTGACTTCAAACTCTATTACAGAGCTTCAGTATTGAAAACAGCTTGGTATTGGCATAAAAACAGAGAAGTCGATCAATGGAACCAAGTAGAAGACCCTGATTTTAACCCACAAACATATGAACACCTGATTTTTGATAAAGGGGCTAAAAGTATTCAATGGAAAAAAGAGAGCATCTTCAACAAATGGTGCTGGCAGAACTGGTTGTCAACCTGTAGAAGAATGAAAATAGATCCATATCTATCACCATGCACAAAACTCAAGTCCAAATGGATTAAAGACCTCAATATCAATCTGAACACACTGAACCTGATAGAAGAAAAAGTGGGAAGTACTCTACAACATATGGGTACAGGAGATCACTTCCTACGTATATCCCCAGCAGCACAGACATTAAGGACAACATTGAATAAATGGGACTTCCTGAAACTGAGAAGCTTCTGTAAAGCAAAGGACACTGTCACTAAGACAAAAAGGCAACCCACTGACTGGGAGAAGATGTTCATCAACCTTTCAACAGACAAAGGTCTGATCTCCAAAATATATAAAGAACTCAAGAAACTAGACTTTAAAATGCTAATTAACCCAATTAAAAAAATGGGGCACTGAACTGAACAGAGAATTCTCAACAGAAGAAATTCAAATGGCTAAATTTTAAAATAAGAGTGTGGCATGAGTATAAGGAAAGAAAGACCCATGACTGAGCAAAGTCCAGAAACAGAGTCACATGCTTGATATTTAAATTGTTATAAAACATATAAATTATTTTCATAAGCAGAATAAATCATCAAATTGGTCTTTCATGTTGGAAAAATAAATGTAGAGATAGCAGCAAAACTCCTTGGTTTATATTTGAATCCCTGCTATGTGACAAAGTGCTTAACTTTCTGAAGTTTTAGTTTATTTACTTATGAAGTGAGGTCAATTACTGTCCCTGCTTCATTCAGTTATGGGGCATTAATTGAGTTATATTTTTTAAAAAAACAGAGAGGGAAGGAGAAGGCATCACAGAATAATGTCTAACCCATAATAAGCATTGCATAAGTGTATTAAAGAGTGAGTGACAGATTGCTTGTATTCAGAGGATTCCTCTTATTACCAAGAACTCAACAGTCCCCTGTCTACTCTACCTCTTTAGGTCATGAAGTTCTTCTAATAAAATAAGGAAGTAATGATGCAACCCAAAAGTACCAGCGTGGTAAAGAGTGGGCAAGAAAAACACATGCTCTACCGTGTGTCATTTGGCAAAGATTCTAATGTGCTCTGCTATCAAAGCACATACAGACAGATTAGAATTGTGAACTAGCCCAAATGTTATCAAACCCACATGGGAACAAATAAAGGTGAAATAAAGAGAAAAACAGAATGAGAAAGAAGAGGGGAAGAAAAGAAGCAAGTGAAAAAGAAAAGAGTTGTAAAGTTTTAAAAGGCAAGAAGAAAGAAAAGAAAGCTATGAAGAGGAAAGAAAAAAAGAGGGCCAATGAAGTGACTCAATAAGTAAGGGTACTTGCCACCAAAATGGATGACCTGAGTTTGATTCCCAAAGACATAACATGATGGAAGGAAATAAGACGCCCTCTGACCTCCATGGTACACAAGAACACACACACACACATCTGAATAAGCAAATAAATAAATGATTAATGACTTTTAAGTGGATAGAGGAGGAGGAAGGGAGGAAAGAAAACAGTCCTGTTGTTGCTGGTATAAAGGTGGTAAGTGTGGCAAGGCCTGAAACACCTGTTCAAGTGTCCTGGCCAAGCCAAAGCAAATCAAAACAATTAACCCAAATTCATCACATCTCTCTTCTTCCTCCCAACAAAAGGAACCTCATAGCCTCCCATTCTTGTTCCGAGATTCACCTCTGATAAGATGGTTTTCATTCCTTTGTACAGAGACAGTTTCACAGTACTTCCCAGGTCAACCCCCAGGACTCACCAAGATAGAAGAAAGCAGGTAAGACTGGAGACATGGTTTTACAGTCTGGTCCTGAGCCATGTGGCCCAGCAGGGAAGTTGTAGATGCCTGAAACATAGGCACAGGATGTGATGGGGGCGAAGAATTCCCTCTTTCCTGATTCTACAAGCCCCAGCTTTCCTAATTGAGAGTCATCAAGACAGGGCCATCTCCTCAGTAGAATGACTTGCACGTTAGCTCTTGAAGCCACCACTTATCTCCTCTCACCAGCTGTATGTCAGCCATCTGTCTGCCTGCGGGAACAAGATACATGTCCTAGACTCCCATAAAATTCCTAGTAGTCACTGTGGAAAGGCTGGTCCAAACTTCATTTGTCTGATTTCATACTGTCTGGTTTAAAGGACACTCCAATTCCCCAAATTCCAGAGGGCTGGGCAGTATGACTCTCATGGCCCAGCTTGAGCTATACTATAGAAGGTAGCTAGATAAAAGCCAGCATTCCTCAGGAACTTGTGAAACAGTTCCAGTCTTGCAAAAGGAGTCATCTCCCTTACCTCTGACAGAAGGGAGATAGGGCTCTCCATTGGTATACGACTATGGTTGCATATTAAAGCCCATGCTGGCCTCCAGACTCCTACAGTCAGTCCCTATTCACAAGTACCTAGTATACATTTCAAACACCCCACACTGGCATCCTGGACCCTCTCGCCTTTCCAGGCTTCCCTTCTCCTGTATAGCCATTTGTTCTCTATATAACAGTAAGATTTTTCCCCAGCCCCCACTATCTCTTGCTACCTCTGCCATCTTCTGCTATTCCCACTTCCATAACCCTTGCCATGTCCAGTCTGTTTCTTTTCCTCTCTACTCTGGATATTCTCTATATCTTGCTTATAACAAAAAACCTTCCCTCCTAATGGAGTGGCCATGTAGGTAGTTACTTTATTGTGCTCCCCAAATATATGTTCCTACTAAGATCATTATAACTCCAAAAGGTGAAAAATACCTCATTCCTGGAGGGTGGAGAGACTGCTTAACAGCTAAAAGCACAGCTCTTGCTGTTCTCCCAAAGAACCTCATCTTTCAGCATCCACAATGGGTTGCCTGTAACCCCAGCTCCAGAGAATCCAATGCCCTCTTCTGGAGTCTACCACCACTTACACTAATATGTGTAAACTCACATACAAACACATAATTAATTTTTTAAAATTATCCCATCCCTAATTGATGAGCTTTTGGCAGGTAATGGTTGCTGATGGAGGGAAAGTCATCTTTCTTCAGTGGTTTGACCACTGTAGGTTGTCCATGTTTTAGGGGATGGCCCTGCAACTGTCTGTGCATGGGCAGCACTAATTCGATTTAGGAGATTATAAAAAGAAGAGAGGAGAAGAAGTGGAAGAGGAGGAGGAGAGAAAGTGGCTGAAGACATGACCATGGTCAAGAGTACTTGCCGCTCTTCCAGCGGACCCAATTCACATCTAGACATCTACACTGGGATGTAGCTCTGTGGAATCTGACACCCTCCTATGGCCTCTGCAGGTACCCGCACACATGTGGCATGTACACACATAAATTAAAAATAAATCTTAAGAAGGGAAGAAAGAGAAAGGAGGAGCGTGAAGTTGGGAGGGCTGTGTGGTAGGGTTCTAGGAGAGGGGATAGATATGATCTAATATGTTATATTCGTGTATGAAATTACTACAGAATATGTGATAAAAAATGAAAACCAGCAAATACTGTGAGGATGTGGGGGTGTTGGAGCCTGTGTGCCTGCTGGAGAGAGTACAATGTGGTGCAAGCACTGTCGGGAAAGGTCTGCCTTGGCATCTGCTTCTTGTCAACACACGGCAGGGCCTAGAGCTGAAGCCATAACACTCTAACCATAGCACACCTTTGGTGGTGACCTTGCCATTTATACATCAAAAATGAGTCTTGTAAGATTTTTTTCTATTAATTTTTTGCAATGTTACAAACTGAACAAAGGCCTTTCATGGATTAGGTAAGTGCTCTAACCATTGAACCACAGCCTCATCCCTTACTGGTAGGTTTGAGGCAAGCTTGCTAATGTTGAGCTACATCTGAAGCATCTCTTTGTCAGATACTAAACAGGTACTCCACTCTACAACATACCCACATCATCAGACCCTCACTTGTGAATTCTAGACCAGTGTTCTACCACTGAGTTACAGCTACATCCTTCATTAGGGATTCTAGGCAAATGGTCTACCGCTGATCCATGCCCCCAGCCCCTCACGTGGGGGTTCTAGGGCAGAGGCTCTACCACTGAACCACACCCCCAGCCCTCACTGGGAGATTCTAGGGCAGGAGTTCTACCACTGAGCCATAACCCCAGCCCCTCACTGGGGGATTCTAGGCAGGAGTTCTACCACTGAACCATAACCCCAGCCCCTCACTGGGGGATTCTAGGCAGGAGTTCTACCACTGAGCCATAACCCCAGCCCCTCACTGGGGGATTCTAGGCAGGAGTTCTACCACTGAGCCATAACCCCAGCCCCTCACTGGGGGATTCTAGGCAGGTGTTCTTCCACTGACCCATGTCCCCACCCCTTACTGGGGGATTCTAGAACAGGAGCTCTATCACTGAGCCACACTCTGAGCCCTTCACTGGGAATTCTATGCAGATTGTCTACCACTGAATGACACCCTCAGCCCCTCACTGGGGGATTCTAGGCAGGTGCTCTACCACTGAATGACACCCTCAGGCCCTCACTGGGGGTTTCTAGGCAGGAACTCTACCACTGAGTCATACCTCCAGCCCCATATAAACTGCACAGTGGTGTAAAAATCATTCATCTGTCCTTTGGATGCTGGGAGTTTATCCTCTCCTTATACATCTGCAGGACATTTATTTACTTCTAACACAGTATTCGCTGCAACTTTACCAAGAAAAACCAGACAGATATCTAAATACCTATCCTGACCAGCAGGACACGAATGGGGGTTCCTGATAAACCTGGAAGAGAAGGAAATGGAGGGGACAAGAGATATGAGAAATGACAGCAAGTCTTGCTTTCTGATCAAGCTGCCCATTTTATTATTCCTCAGAAGCTGTTATATAGCAAACAGGCAAGGGGAGGCGAGGTAGGATGCTGGAATTTAGGTCTGGAGACATCCCTAGCTGATAAGGAAATACTGAGGTCTGTGACTATGAACTAACAAAGGAAATGCTAATTGCTTCTAAAGCCTGGGGCCTGCAGGTCTCACTAGGTTAATTTCCTAGGTCTGGAACTTGCTCTGCAAAGGTGAATATCTTACTTGTGAACTTAAGATGGCATAAACAAAATACAGGTCTCAAAATACAGGTCTTTGTTTCCGGCAAATACCTTTACTGTAAGCAACAATTGGCCATCACTCTATGTGCACCGTTAATGTACTTACATAAGACTGTCTTCAATATACAATCATATGAAAGTTGAAGGGAAACCATTTGGAGGAGGAATGGGGCCAGTAAGAGATGACTAGAGAAAGCAATGAAGGTAAATATGAGCAAAGTATATGATACATTTGTATATAAAGATATCAAGAAATTCATTGTGTTGTAATGTAATTTTTAAAGTAAAAAAAAAATGAGCTATATCACATCCCTTCCTCCAAAGGCTCAGAAACCATCATAGAAGAGGGACAGAAAGTTTATAAGAGCCAGAGGTGGTGGATTACCACAAAGAATTGTTCTAACTATACAAAGTAAGGGTACATGCTATACTATTGTGTGATCACCAGTGCAGTAGATCTGTCAAAATGTGAATAATACACTGAGTCACCAAATTACAATGACTAATTTCAACAGTCAATAGGGATGTCTCAGCTCTATTATAATCTTATAGGACCACCATTGCATGTACAACCCGTGGTTGAAATGGTTGAATGAAATGGCACACCAGTATGCTAAACACAGCTTATGTACCCAGGAGAGAATTACCTCCTGGTAATCCGAACTGTTAAGTCTACTTCATTTAAGAAGTTAAATGTTAAATTTCATTTAAGAACTGATACACGCTGGAGGCTGACCAGATGATTCAGTAGGTAAAAGTGTTTGCTGCCAAGCCAGGTGACCTGCATCCAATCCCTAGCTCAGTGGGTAAGGGCATTTGTCATGCAAACCCAAGGACCTGGGTTTGATCTGCAGAACCAATTTAAAGTTGGACAAAAAGAACCAATTCCATCAAGTTTCCCTTTGACCTCCACATATGTCCATACACACATATACCCTATTATTATTATTTATTGTTGTTATCATTATTGTTGAAATAAATAGTAACACACAAGCTTCTTCTCTTCCAGCAGAATGAGGGTCCCTGTACCTCCCCCATACACCCCAGGGCCATCCAGCCTTCTAAGGTCTGCCAATCTGAGGGCACATCAGTCTGTGAACTTGTCCGTAGACTGCATGATCTAAACCTAACTTTACTGGAAGTCTAAAATTGAGGGTTAGTTCCTTCAAAGAAGACTATTTTCTTCTGAGTCTATCTTCCCCTTTTCTAATACCACCAACCCCAGATACTGGAAATTCCTGGCACTTCTTTGTTTATGGATGTGTTGATCCAGTATTTGTCTTCATTGTAAAATGGTGGCATTTGTGTGTGTGTGTGTGCGTGTGCCAAATATAGTATTTGTGTTGTGTGGTATTGGTGCATATATATGTGTGTGCTTGATGTGTAGGCTAAGTATATATGTTCTTTGTGGTGTGTGTATATACTTTCTGTGTTTGCTATGTGGTATTTGTGTTTTATATGTAGAGTGTGTGTGTGTGTGTGTGCACTGTTAGGAGTGTGTGTATTTGCTGTACATGCTCTATATCCAAACTTCTTCTTTTCATGAGATAACCAGTTATTTCAGATTAGGCTTCCACAATATTCCACTAGCACTTCATTTTAACTATATTAGTTACACCTTCACAACCTATTTCTAAATAAGTTCACATTCTAAACCACCAAAGGTTAGGATTTCAACATACAAATGTGAGAATATCATGAAATCCCACATAGTTGTTATGAAATAATATCACATTGTTTCTACAACTTTAGAATTTTGCTGTTGAGCAGGACCCAAAGAGGGATACATGGATTTCCATGGGAAGGGGAAATAGAAGAGATCTTCCTGGGTAATCTGGGGACAAGGCTGGAGGGAAACAGATCTGGGAACTTGAGGAAGAGGGTTGAGTGAGCTGGGCACAGGAAATGGGTTGGGGCGGGACAGAGGGGTATTGTACCAAAGGGAACATCTTGACGGGGGCGCATTTCAGGGTTAGGAAGAAACCCGGCACCAGGGAAACCCCCAGGAATCCACAAGGATGACCCCAGCTAAGACTCTACTGTAATCAGATTGATGACTACCCTGATTGTCATCAGAGATACTCTATCCAGTAACAGATGGAAGCAGATGCAGAGATCCACAGACAAGAACTGGGCTGATCCCCAGAAATACTCCTGAAGAAATGAGTGATTGTATGAGTCAGGGAGGTCATGAAGAGGACAACCCACAGAGACAGCTGGCCTGAGCTCATGGGAGCTCAAGGACTCTAGACTAATAGTCAGCGAGCCTGCATGGGGCCAACCTAGGCCCTCTGCATGTGTGTGGCAGTTGTGCAGCTTGGTCTCTTTGTAAGGCTCCTAGCAGTGAGATCAGGACCTGTCCCTGGCACTTAGCTGCTTTGGGGAACAAAATGCTGGATTACCTCACCCAGGCTTGACACAAAAGGAGGAACTTGGTCCTGTCTCACCTTGATATGCCATGCTTTGTTCAAGCCCATGGGAGGCCTTCCCCTTTCTGGATGGAGACAGAGGAGGAGTGGAGTGGATGATGAGGGGTATATGGGAAGCAGTGGAGGGGGGAAGGAACTGCAGTCAGTATGTAAAATAAATGAAAAAAAATGTTATGTAAATAAAATTTTTAAAAGAATTTTGCTGTTGTTATTGTTGTTGCTGCTGCTGTTGATAATGGTGGTGTTATGACATGGGGTCTCATGTACCGCAGGCTGACCTAAAACATGTAGCCAACAGTGACCTCAAGTTCCTGATTCTCCTGCCTCCACCTCCCAAGTGCTGGTATTACACCTACGTGCCACCACACCCAGTTCTACAATTTTCACTTCTCCAATTCCCAACGGTGCTGAACATTACCCTAATGCGGTCATATGAGCTTGCATTTTTCTCCTCTCTTAACGGACAATTTACAAGATACATGCTCCCTGTGAGGCTAAAAGATTCAGAAGCAGAGTCTAAGATACACCTCCACGTGCCAATCATCTCTCCCTCCCCAGAAATGGCCGCACTATTTCCCCACTATCCCCAGTTTGCATCCACTGTGCTCTTGGTTTCTCCTAATTCTTCTACCCCTCCCAAAACTAGCTCACCACAGCTCACTACCCCTGCGTCCATCTTTCTTCTCAGCCTCTTTTTCATTTTTTTTCTCCTTGGTAACTCTCTAAATATTTTTTTTTATTATTCACACATGCATCTGATGTGATTGGATCAAATCTACGTCCCCGTTCCTCCCTTATAACTTCTCCCCCATTTCCCCTCCTTTCCCCTACCCCATTTCCCCTCCTTTCCCCTTTCTTCATATTTTTATAGGCAAGATCTTACTCAAGAGTCAGTCCTTTCCTACCATGTAGATCTCAGGGATCAAACCCAGGTCTTCAGGCTTAACAGCAAGCACCTCTACCCAGGGAGTCATCTGACCAGACCTGGAAGCTCACTACTGACCTGAAACTCACTGTGTGCACAGTCTGGCCTTGATCTTGAGGTAATCCTCTTAACTCAAGTGACAGCTGAGACTGCAGATGTGAGTCATTGACATGAGCCATGACAGACAATTCTTGACAACCACACTAACAAAGCCAATTCAAAGTGTGTGAGTCCTTTTGTTAACCAGCAGCCAAGATCAGGGCTCATCCCTCAGAGTCTATTGATGTCAAAGTTCAGGGGTACAGTATTTTTAAAGACAAAAATCACAATTATATCAGTGTTTGAGGAGGGTCTGCGCAACATCTATGAGGTATTTTTTTTTTTTTGGTTTTGGTTTTTTGTTTTGTTTTGTTTTTATTGTGCTATACATTTTTTTCTCTGCTCCCCTTCCTTCCTCCCCTCTCCCCTTCTATCCTCTCCGGTGACCCCCCCCCCAGGCTCCCAATTTACTGAGGGAAACATCTATGTTTTTGCAGAGAGTTTTTGGTGTTTTCCAGATACCATATGAAAATTATTTCTGATTTACACTTCCTTTTAGTTATTTTAGTTTTGTGTTTTAGCATAAACAAACACCAGTTAGCCCATCTGGCCCAGGGCCAGAGTCACGAACAGTCCCAAAATCATCACCAAAGTGGATGTGGCTTTGTTTGGGTATGAGAGTGAAGACTAATGAGTGGCTAGGCGGACACAAAATAGAATAAGGACAAGGTGGCATCAACTTAGCCATTTCATCACCATGCCTACTTCCTACCTTCTTTTGTCAACATTTATTGAAAACATTATCTTCTTACAATTTTTATTCTTTAAAAACTTCGTATATGAATATGATGAAGTCCTGATGTAAATATGTATTGTTGGCATGGAGACACCCATGTCAAGGACCCCAATGCCTCCAAATCACGAAAATGGCAAAGCCTTCACCAGGTAAGGCCCAGAGGGATAGCAAAGCCTTCCTCTGGTCCAAGTAAGACTGTTTACAAATTATTTGACCAGCAGCGTGGGCAAAAGCTAGCAGCTCAGCTTCCTCTTCCATGATGACTAGTATTTCTCCCTTATAGAGATCTCCCACTGAAACTAGTTAGCCCCTTCTTGTGCTGTACATAATAACCATAAGTAGTGAGTGCACTCTATCGTTACTGCGGTGAGAGAGTGGACCAGTTGTAGACATGGAAACACAAGAGGATAATGGTGAGGAAGTATGAACAAAGTACAATGGTATATACGTATGAAAATGTCATAATAAAGCAGATTATTTTATATGCTAACTAAAAGCTTAGTAATGAAAAATAAAATGGACAAAAATCTTGACTTTATTTGTCTTCAAGAAGATGTAAAATTCCCAGCAAATGTACAGAACGGTGTTTGGTACCACTAACCATCTTATAAATACTAACCAAAGTCACCATGAGATATCACCTCACACGTATTAGGATGTCTATCACCAAAGAGAAGAGGTGACAAATGGTTGACAAGGGTGTGAAGAATAGGAAATCTTTGTACACTGTTGAAGGGAATTTAGATTGGTGCAGCCTTTGGGGGAAGCAGTATAAGGGTTCTTAAATAAATTTGAAAAGACCTGTCTACTGTGTTACACAACTCACCTCTTCTATGTGCACAAGTAAAATAATATCACCACCTCATAAAGATTCTTGAACTCCCATGCTTGCTTCAGTATTATTCACTGTGCCAAGTGATGGCAAGAGTTCTCTTTAATCTTTCCTTCTCCCTGGTGCCTGTAGGTCTTCTTAAGTAAACCTGAGTGCTTTTACCCACCTGGAAACCAAAAGTTTCATTGAAAATGCTCTAGTGGGTGACTGCCTCCTCCTCACCTCCTCTATTAGTTACTTTTCTGGTGGCTGTGATAAAATGGAGTTGAAGAAGTGAGGGTGTCCTAGTTACTTTTTCTGTCTTGGTGATAAAAAGACATTGACAAAAAGCAACTTGGGGGTGAGTCCAAGGTTACATTTTGGTGAAGAAGTCATGTCAGCAGGAGCCTGAGGTACCTAACATATTGCATCTACAATCAAAAAGAAGAAAGTGATAAACACTTGTGTTCAAATTACTATTTCCGTTTTTTTATATAGTCCAGAATCCCAACCCAGATAATGCAGTGGGCAGGTTATCCACCCTCAGTTAACCTAATCAAAATAATCACTCACATGCATGTGAAGAGGTCTGTCTCCCAGGAAGCTCTATCTCCTCAAACTGACAATTGAGAGCAATCATTACCAAAGATTTATTTTGACTTAGTTTGAAGGTGTAATCCATCATGGGTGTGAGGATACAGTGAATGAAAATGCCTCTAGGTATAGTGGCAGGAGCATGACACAGCTGTAATTCTGCATCCATAGTCAGGGAGCAGAGAGAGATCAGTCAGTGAGTGGTGATGTTGCACTTAGGTTCTCCTTTCTATTCATTCTAAGACCTGGCCCATAAAGCAATATCGCCTATATTCATAATATGTCTTTCCACTTCAGGTAAACATCTCTGGAACAGTTCTAAAAGACACACTTACAGGTATGTCTCCCAGGTGATTCTAAAACCCATCAACTTGACAGCCAAGATTAAGGATCTCACTGTTGAGGTGTTCTGCGACACTAAACACCAGGGGTCCAGACTGTACAGCTTGCCTCTTTCATTAGATGATGGAAACCATGTCTTACTCAGTGAACAGGTACACCAGTGAGTGAGCAAATCACAAGGAATCAGAAGTTTGCTGAGCACTGTTTACAAGCTTCAGAGTTCCTTCGCAATTAAGCTTCTCCATGCTTGAGTCCATTGATACTCTGCTAACGGCTTGAGTTAAAAAACATGAGAAGCATCATTCATGGAGCCACTCTCTGCTGAAGAAACACCTGCACACCTAGCTCTGACTCTCCTGTTGGGATAACGTGAGGCTGGCATACACACAGGTCTGTGTAGATGTGTCCTGAATGGTACTGGAGGGAAGTGGTTTCATGTTCTCTGTCAAGACCTCTTGGCACAGATGGGCGTAAGTCACCTCCTGTGTGCCTTCTGCTGCAGACACCTGCCATTGTGAGATACAAACTATGAAGACAATCCCCAGGTAAGATTCTGAAGAAGGAGAGCAGGGCAGTGGGGAGGGCTCACCTGTGTGTCCACCTTCCTACAGTCCTCAGGCAGAATGCCCTCCAAGTCACCGTCTGGAAGGAAAGGTGAGAAGGTGTGCCTGTGTCACAGGAGCCCTTAAACAATACCATTTTATTTTTTATACTTCACAGATGACCAAGAAAACCTGAGGGTAAGACAGCAACATCACACAGTGAGGAGCCCTCCCACCTCTTCTGCTCTTCCCTGGAGGCCTCCTAACCCCACAAGCATCCTAAGACCACACGCAACCCTTTTCACAGCGAGGCTCCTTACATTTATGTTTTTCCTCCATGTCCATGGCTGGGCTGGCCCTGAGTAAAAAGAAGTGGAAACATTAAAGTGTGCCTGAAAAATGACACATAAATAGAACTCTTAGGAGCTGGAAGTATAGCTCAATGATAGAGTGTTTGTTGAATATGTAGTGGTCATGGCTTCAATCCCCAGTACTCAGAAAAAAAAAACATATGAAGATGCAGGGATGTATTTACTGAGAGAGTCCAAATTTACCCACCTCTTATATTTCACTTGCCTCCTGTTCTCACCATTAGTGGCCCCTACAGAAAGACAAAGATCAATCTTAGAATCCACCATGCCCCATACACCCCTCCCAGATTAACCCACCCACACACTGACTCCTGGGACATACTGTGTTTGGCACAAAGCCAGTAGAGGCAAATGAAGAGGAGGAGGAAGAGGAGGAAGCAGACAGCAGCAATTGAGGCCCAAACCACAATGTGACTGGATGGAGCTGGAATTATAAAACAGTAGTGGTCTGTTATTAAATATCAGTTACATTAATTCACTCATTCAATCAAACATTTATTGAGTGACTACCTTATACTAAACACAGAAATAGGCATTTAGGAAGCCTACACACAAAAAAATAATAATAATTAAAGTAATCAATCCATGTCTTATTGATCACATAGGTGGTGTCTCTTGTGAGTCTTTTAAACACAGGGTCTTACTTTGTAGCCCAGGATGATTTCACACTTGAGACCTTCATGCCTTCAGCTCCCAAAAGCTGGGATCATAGGCATGTACCTGCATACCCAACTGATGAGACAAATTAAATACAATACCAAAGAAAATTCATTTGGGGAGATGGTCCATACCCAGCCCTCTGAAGTTAAGAGAACCCTTCCCAGATAGTCTATGAAGAACATACATTAATCCTGACCTGAGTGAACCACATACAGAAGGGACAATCAGGAGGTGGCAGGGGAGGGTGTTTTCTAATAAAAATTGGAGATAAAAAGTGACATACAAGAGTCAGAAACTGAAAAGCATTGCAAGCTACAAAGGTGAACGTAAATGAAACTGCACCTACAAAGTGATTGGTGTAGGGTATGTCTTGTTTTGTTTTAAAGAAACAGAGCCTCTTAACAAATGCTGGAAAGATCTAAGTCAACACGGCAGAGACTTGTGCATCTGTGTGCACTATTGCACTGTTCACAGCAGCCAGGACATTGAACCAGACCAGCTTAGATGTCCATCCACAGATGAACGAATAAAGATAATGTAGTGCATAGCCAGAGTGGAACTTTATGCAACTGGAGAGAAAAATGAAATCATGGCACACATAAGAAAATGGATGAAACTGAAAACCATTATATTACAACAAGTAAGCCAAACTCAGGGAGATAATAACACAGGATTTCACTCTTATATGAAACTTCCATTTAAAATGTGTGTGTATGAGTGTGTGTGTGTGTGTTGAAATTAAGAAGGGGATCGTGAGAAAAGGAGAACTCAAGAGAGATAGGAAATTGAAAGTGTAATGAAATTATGAAATAAGGAAGCAGCAGTAGAGACTGTCTTGGGGGAGAAAAAGCAGCAGTAATAATAACGCATATGGCCTTAAACAGAGATCTGAGTGCAGGGATTAAAGGTGTGTATGCACCATCACTTGTCCTGATACTTTAATTTAAAGTTAATTGAGCCAGTCAGTGGTGGTGCATGCCTTTAATGCCAGCAATTCAGAGGCAGAGGCAGGTAGATCACTATGAGTTCGAGGCCAGGCTGGTCTGTAGAGTGAGCTCCAGGACAGTCATAGTTACACAAAGAAAACTGTTTTGAAAAACCAAAATAAATATCATTTGGTGAAAAAGAAAAAGACAAAAGGCTAGTGAGATGGCTCAGTGGATAAACATACTTGCTTTGTAAACATGAGGATCTCAGTTCAAATCTCCAACCCCCACATACACACAAGCACACATAGAAACATAGTTATACATGCTTGTAACTCAATACTGGAGAGTAGAAACAACAGAATCTCAAGAGTTGAGTGGTCCAATCAAGCACTGGGCAGAGCTCTGGGAGTCTTGCTACAGAAAGGGAGGAGGGATTCTATGAGTCAAGTGGGGGATGGGATATCATGATCATGAGGAGGGAACTCACACAGACAGCTAACCTGAATGTATGGGAGTTCATGGACTCTGGACCAGCAGTCAGCAAGCCTGCATGGGACCAACCTAGACCCTCTGCATGTGTGCGACAGTTATGTACCTTGGTTTCTTTGTAAGGCTCCTAGCATTGACATCAGGACCTTTCCTGGTACTTAGTTGGCTTTTCAGAATCTGTTCCCCATGCTGGATTACTGCCCCCAGCCTTGATACAGGGGGTCAGGAGGAGGAGCTTGGTCCTGCCTCAACTTGATATGCCATACTTTGTTCAAGTCCATGTGAGGCCTGTCCTTTTCTAAATGGAGATGCAGGAGGAGTGGATAGGGAGAGGGTTAGGTGGAGGCAGGGGCTGTGGAGACAGGAAGAGAGTAAGGAGGGGAAACTGTAGTCAGTAAGTAAAATAAATGAAAAAAAAAGATAATTAAAAAGAAAGAGTTCAGCAGTCAGCCAGCCTGACCAAAAGAGCAAGGAGCAAGTCTGGTGATGGATCCTATCTCAAAGAAATGACGTAGAGGGTAGAGGAAGACAGCTGACACCTTGCTCTGGCTTCCGTGTGTGCATACCCACAGCCTCATGTACATGCACCACACACTGCTCACAAATAAAAGAGAGAGAGAAACGCAAAAGTAGACACCAACTACAGTGAAGAAATGAAGTAGTTGGCAGCAGAGAAGGGACAACAGAGAGGGCAGAGAGGGGTAACAATGAGACAAAGTTTAGTGGTACGTGTGTAAAGATGGTGTTGGTGATGTTAATTAACAACTTGACAGGATCTACCCGGGAGACGAGCTTCTGGGCTTGTCCTTGAGGGGTAGCTTGGATTCAGCTAGTTTCTGGCCAGGCCTGTGAAAGTCCATACTGATTAGACTAACTGAGGAGGGAGCAGCCACCCTAAAACTGAGAAGCACCATTTCCAGGGCTTTGGTCACTGCATTTAAAAAGGAGAAAGGTAGCTGAGCTGAAGCAGTCATCGCTCTCTGCTCCTTGCTTCCTGTTGATGCAATGTGACCAACCGCCTCAAGTTCCTTCCACCACGCCTTCCCCACCATGATGAATGTACTTCAAGCAGCTCAAATTGCCCAGTAAGTAAACTGTGACTTCCTGAAGCTGTTTTTCTTGCATGTTTCATTGTAACAATGAAAATGGGTAGCTAGAGCAGCAGTATATACACAGAATGGGGATTTACTCAATAGAAAGATGAATTAACTGATTCAGTGTGCCAGAACATGGATGAAAACGGGGTCCTCATAGTGAGCAAAATATTTCAGATTCAAATAATATATGTTGTATCACCTATGTGGAATGTAGATAGACAGACAGACAGATAGATGTGTGTATGTATGTGTATACATCTATATAGTACACATATTCATGACATAAAAGTAGAAAAGAGACTAGGTGAGAACAGAAGACTAGTGGGAATATCAGACAAAAGAGAAATAGAGGTGAATATGGTCACAGTGTAGGAAATACCTGAAGAAAATATCATTGTGAGCTGATCACTTTGTGTAATGGATAGAAATGTATTCAAAAATGTTTAATGTGAATTTTCTGTGGAATGAATAGATAAAATATTGGGTAGAAAGAAGAAAATAAGGTGACTGGGTGAAAGGTGACTTTGGTGTGACAAAGATGACATAAAAAGAAGGAACAGGATTTGAAGAATGTTTTCAGGACACAAAAGATGGTTTAACGATGAGCCATGTGATAACTGACAGCAAAAGAAGATCCCTAAAGAATTACTCTTCAAAAGAAACAGATAGACTCTCTGCCACACAAGGACAAATGTCAGGGGGGTGAATGGATGCTTTCCAATTCGTGGCTCTGTTGAGATGTATGCTAAGTGTCTACAAAAGATAAATCTCAAATATCCCATTGGATATATATTTCTGAAGATCATAGATGATTTCGTGGTTGCAGCAGTAAAATTAAACTTCATCAGCAAATACTGAACGAAAGTAGATGTCTAAGAATGCGCAGACCCCAACAAGACCACTGTACACCACCTGCTTGAGGCTACATGGCTTTTTGCAACTCCACCTTCCTTTATCTCCGCATTCAGTTTAGTTCCCCCCTCCCCCCACCTAGTTCTACGCTGCACTATCACAGTCCAAGGCAGCTTCTTTATTCATTAACCAATAAAAGCAACAGAAGAATATACAGAAGAATTCCCCCACACCAGTCCCTCGTCAAGGTAACTTCCTTATGCAAAAGATGAAGACCAAAAAAATTACATTACATATACCATTACAAATACAACAAACCAAAATGCAGAGTTGTGGAGCACAGTCACAATAGATACATCTACAAAACAACTCATGCATTGTGAAAGAGGGGGAGGAAAGATTGTAGGAGCCAATGGATCAGGGAGTTTGTTGTGAGATTGTGTCTCCTACTAATTCCAAAAGCAATAGTATAAAGTTTCACCAACATGGCAACCTAAACATGAGCTGGACAAGACACAAAATAGACATGCCATAGTGGATGGAGAAAGCCCATGAGGCCTAACTCTACATAAATGACTATAAGGAACTAGGGATGCTGAGAGTGGGGGAATAGTCTTCCCCAGGGAAGAGAACATGAATTGGTTATTCAATACGAATGCTCAGCTCTACAAACATACATATAATCACATTATACAGACTAAGCAGGTTATATTAAAAGTATATTCTTGTACATGCATATACATGGATGTGTATATGATTAATGAAAAAATAAGCCATGGATTTGAAAAAGAACAGGGAGGGGTACATGGGAGGGTTTAAGGTAAAAGGAAAGGAGGGGGAAAATGATGTATTATAACCAAAAAGGCAAAAGAAAAAACAAGGTGATCTCTTGAAATCAAAAAACTGTCATCAATGGAGAAACAAGCAGATACTCTTTCAATTTTTCTGTCACCATCGGCTAGTAATGTACTTGTCACACATATAACTCAGAATGGAACTTTCTGAAAGATCATTCTCATTATGGATAGGTGAGGATGTCTATTCCCCAGATGAATATGTCCCCAAAATAATATAATTAACACATAATGCTCAGCGCCCATAACACAAATAGAGCAATCTTGGTCAGAAGAGCAGTGAAGTGTGCAGCATGTGACACACAGGAGACATAAAGTGGAATTGATATATCCCACATGGAATCCCTTGAGACCTCCTGTCAAAGACAAGAAACAAGAACCAGACATACTTACGTGGAATTGAAAACTCAAGTGGATCACTAGGCAGTGACCACAAGTAGGAGCTGTGTTTGTGAGAGCCAAAGCATCTGTAGGTCCTCTTGTTCCCAGGGCTCACAGGGGAGATGAGAAATGTGCTGTGGTCCTGACGTGAGCAGCTCTGAGGAAAGGAGGCACTTCCACCTCTGCAGAGGATGAAGATGCCAAAGGAAGGACGTGTGTGACAGAGGAGAGTCACATTTCTTTCTGAGATTCCCTGAGGTCCTGAATCAGCAGTAAGGAATGGCTTCTCATTGTAAACACCTGGAAGTGAAAAGATTCTATTAGCTGGTCTTTGTGACATGGGCCTTTAATCCTAGTACTCAGGAGGCAGAGTCAGGTAGATCTTTTTGAGTTTAAAAACAACCTGCTTGACTCCAGCTAAGGCTCCTAGTAATAGTGGAAAAGGGTGCCTGAACTGGCCATCTACTGTAATCAGATTGGTGACTACCCTAATTGTCATCAGAGAGCCTTCATCCAGTAAGTGATGGAAGCAGATGCAGGAGAATGGGGGGAGCTTACGGGAATGGGATGGTTGGGATAAAGGAAGGGTAGATATGGGAGCAGGGAAGTATATATTCTAATTAAGGGAGCCATCTTAGGGTTGGCAAGAGACTTGACTCTAGAGGGGCTCCCCCGTGTGCAGGGAGATGTCCCAAGTTAGTTCCTTGGGCAACTGAGGAGAGGGAACCTGAAATGGCCCGATCCTATAGCCATACTAATGAATATCTTGCATATCACCATAGAACCTTCATCTGACGATGGATGGAGATAGAGACAGAGACCCACATTGAAGCACGGGACTGAGTTCCCAAGGTCCAAATGAGGAGCAGAAGGAGGAAGAACATGAGCAAGGAAGTCAGGACCACGAGGGGTGCACCCACCCACTTTGAAGGTGGGGCTGATCTATTGGGAGCTCACCAAGGCCAGCTGGACTGTGACTGAAAAAGCATGGGATAAAACCGGACTCTCTGAACATGGCGGTCAATGAGGGCTGCGGAGAAGCCAAGGACAATATCACTGGGTTTTGATCCTACTGCAGGAACTGGCTTTGTGGGAGCTTAGCCTGTTTGGATGCTCGCCTTCCTGGACCTGGGACCTGGATGGAGGGGGGAGGACCTTGGATTTTCCACAGGGCAGGGAACCCTGACTGCTCTTCAGACTGAAGAGTGAGGAGGAAAGGAGTGGGGGGAGGGGGAGAGGAGTGGGAGGAGGGGGCGGGAAATGGGAGGCTGGGAGGAGGCAGAAATTTTTTTTCAATAAAAAATTAAAAAAAAAAGATTATGCTTGGTTACACAGTAAGTTCAAGGACAGTCTGAAATATGTGAGAACTTGTCTCAAGAAAAACTGAAAATCAAGTTTTCAGGAAAATCATGTTGTCAAGAAAAATAGAAATTAAAAAGAAAATGAGGAGAGGAGAGAAGAGGAGAGGGAAGAGATCACTATATTGGAGCAGAGACGCAAAGCAGGGCCTGGGATGGGGCATATGTGGCTAGTTAGGTTGGATCAGAGACTGAGCCTGAAGGACAGTGTTCTTGGAGAGTTACTCACCTGTCACCACCAGCTCCAGATTGTCACTACTTCGTGACCATTCACCTCTCCTAAAGTATTCACAGCAATAAACCCCAGCATTGCTGTGTGTTATATTCTTCAGACTGAATTCAAACACCTCCTGGGCTCCCTGCGGGGTAACATCATGCCCCTCAACAACGGGTGCAAGACGGGTTAGACGCACACTGGTCACTCCTGGAGGGATCCTGCAGAAGATGGTCACATCACTGCCTTTGGAAACCACAGCTCCTGGAACAGCCCAGATGGAAGGCTGGGGTGGTGGCCCTGGAGAGACACAGGAAAAAGTGCTAATAAACCGATATCAGGAGAGCCACATAGCCAAAGGAGCTACAAAGTAGCTCCCACAACTATTGTAATCAAGAAAATGCCCCACCAACAAACCCACAGGCCAGTGTTATGGGGACAATTCCTCAGTTGAAATTACTTCTTGCCAGAGGACTCTAGCTTGTGTCCTGTTGAAAGAAAACTAAACAGGGAGAAGTGTCGTCATTTTCAGAACTGAGCTTCTGGCTTAGTTCCAAAGGACTAATCATCTTTACTGTTCCCAAACAATGTCAGAATAACCCTCATACCTTAATGCTATGAGTGGCTTCTCTACTTGTGTCCTATCAGCCCAGGAATGAACCCTGTGGGCTGCCATTCTTATCACCAAATCGTTCCATTTCTAAGTTATTCAACAGCAAATTCATTCAAATTGCTGACCTGTGTCTGACTTTGTCTCTTGTGTCCATGAAAAACCCAAACACTATTCTCATGTCCAATGTCACACAAAGCCTGGGAGCCTCTGAAAATAAATGAATCCCATCTATGCAACACACACACTAGACAGTATTTTATTCACCTCTGTCTCGTGGATGACAAGCCTTAGCAAGGGAAGAATCAGTAAGAGAGCAAGGCAAAGCCCAAGTGAGAACAGACAAGAGGAAAGGAAAACAAATTCAAAATCAAATATCTATATCCTCAGGAGGACACATGTGTGCAGGTGGCCCCTCCTCTGTGCCATTTATTCAATATCCTTCTGAGACACATATCATGCAGGCTTTACTGGAGCACAGTCTAGAATCCCCACCCCAGAGATGGCTACAGTAGTAAGTTCTGATCATTAAGTAAGTGTGCCAGTGGCTGCCAGTGAAAAATCCCATCTCAGGATCTGCACAAGATGCTTCAAGCTCCTCCCATGCTACTCCCAGCCAACTTAGTTCCCCAGGGCAAAAACAGAGAACAGACTCACCATACTGTGCCCAGGTCTTCTGCACCATTAAAAACACTGAAAGTAGAGCAAAAGACTGATGAGGGAAATCTGTCCTGTTATAAACTGACCCAGATCCCAGAGCTCAGACCAAAAGACCAGGTTCCAGTGGACAGGCTGAAGTCAAAGAAGACTCCTCTGCAACCATCAGACCAGGTCTTCATAAAGGAAGAGTTCAATCAGAGGAGCCCAGGTTATAAAACTGTGCCACGAACCGGCTCAGAGGAGCCACTCAGATCGTGGGAGAAGCAGGGTCCTGCTAACAGGAAGGCACAAGTTCGGGGAATGACAGACAGACACAACACACAAGAGAGTGGTTGGAATCTGCTGCGATTTTACTGAATTCACATTTTCATTATATAGTATTCAAACAAAGAACAAATCAGAAGGTCATGTGTCATTGGTTGGCACAATATGAAAGCTTCTTTTAGTCACATCAGCGATATTTAAGAAAAGTATATTATCAGGAACAGGTGTTAGACATAAAGCATCCTTAGAAGAGGAAATCTTGTCCTTGGGAATGTAAACCTCAGGCAAGTGGTTTCATCTTATGAATAGAAAGTTTCTGTCTCATTATCACTATCATGGCCCTTCCTCTTCCTAACCCTTTACTTCATCTAGTGACCAAATATACTTTTTAGTACCTTCTTATGCAGCAGACACTATGGGGGTTGGGATCTAGCAAGCCTGTCCATAAAGTTCAAAGTATAATATAACAGTCTTTATCCATCAACATTAACCCACCTATTCCCTTGCTCATCATACACCCTGTGTATGACAAAGGTTCTGCTGTAGTCTTATACATTCCCATACTGTGCTTCCCTATCTCAAAGCTGTTTCTGAAGAGAATGATCCTTGTCTTGTATATATAAAGACTATCATTATTATGAAAGAGATTGTGCAAAGCTCATATCCCACATAGCCAGCTACTCGAGAATCCCGTCTGTGCCCCAAGGGTGGCCAATACCAGGTTATCTGCCATTGACCTCCAGGAAGCCTAGTCCCATGGGACATGTAGCTCCCATCCAGTATAATGATACTCCAGTATCATGTCACACAGACGACACTGGAGTTGGTGTGGCAAAACTGGGACTCTGTATTTACTACCACAATAGCTAAAAATGATGACCCCTGTCACATTTACCAATTCCAGGAAGAGCAGCTCCAAGGACCATGGCAGTGTCTCATGCCAGATCTCCAAAGAAACAGCACGCAGAACTGGTGATACAGTCTGCACAGCGGGACACACCTACGAGATAGAACAAACTGTAGCCCAGAATGCCTGTCAGGGTGAGGACACCCAGTACAAACAGAAAGTGAATATGCCCTTTCTCAAGACTTGACGCTGACTCTTCAATTCGACACCAAAGCTCAGGGCTAAGCAACAGTTCCTCTATATGCTTCCTGTACTCTTTTTTTTTTTTTAATCTTTGGTGCATTTTTATTTTTTGTTGGGTTTTTTTTTTTGGCTTTTTTATTTATTTTATTACTTTAAAAAATACCAATCCAAATTCCCACACCCTTCCCCCCTCCCCTTACAATCTTAAGAGAGAACAAGGCACCCTGCTCTGTGGCAAGTTCAAGGCCCTCCCTACTACATCTAGGTTGAGCAAGGTATATATCCAAAGAGAATAGGATCCCAAAAAAGCCAGTACATGTAGAAGAGACAAATCCCAGTGCCACTGTCAGTGAAACCTCAGTCTGCAAAAACAGACAACCACATTTAGAGGGACTAGTTTGATCCTATGCTCATTCACTCCCAGTCCAGTTGGAGTTTGTGAACTCCCAATTAGCTCAGGCAAACTGTCTCAGTAGGTGAACCCCTCATGGCCCTGTCCTCATTGCTCATATTTTCACTCCTTCCACTCTTCAACTGGACCTTGGGAGCTCAGTCCAGTGCTCCGATGTGTGTCTCTGCCTCTGTTTCCATCTGGTGTTGGACGAAAGTTCTATGGTGATATTTAAGAAAGTCATCAGTCTGACTAGAACACAAGGCCAGTTCAGGCACCCTCTTTTCTATTGCTTAGAGTCTTAGCTAGGGTCATCCTTGTAGATTCCTGAGCATTTTACTAGGGTCAGGTTTCTTGCTAACCCCATAATGGCTCCCTCAGTCAAGACATCTCTTTCCTTGCTCTCATATCTGTCTTTCCTGAATCTCGACTATCACATTCGCTCACGTTCTCCTCAACCCTCCTCTTCTTCCCTTCCTCCCCCGTCCCTAAGCTCCCAGTTTTGTCATGAGATCTTTTCTGTTTCCAATTCCAAGGATGGTCTCTATATGATTTTCTTTGAATTCACCTTATTACTTAGCTTCACTAGGATCATGAACTATAGGCTAAATATGCTTTGTTTATGGCTAATATCCACTTATGAGTAAGTATATACCATATTCATTTTTTAGGTCTGGGTTACCTCACTTAGGATAGGGTTTTCTATTTCCATCCATTTCCATGAAAAATTCAAGATGTACTTGTTTTTACCACTGAGTAGTACTCTAATGTGTAAATGTGCCACACTCTTTATCCATTCTTCAGTTGAGGAGCATCTAGGTTGTTTCCAGGTTCTGGCTATTACAAATAATGCTTCTATGAACATAGCTGAACAAATGCTTTTGTAGTATGATTGAGCATCTCTTGGGTATATACCCAAGAGTGGTATTGATGGATCCTGAGGTAGGTTGACTCCCAATTTTCTGAGAAATCACCATACTGGTTTCCAAAGTGGTTGCACAAGTTTGCATTCCCACCAGCAATGGATGAGTGTTCCCCTTACTTCACATCCTCTCCAGCATAAGTTATCATTGGTGTATTTGATCTTAGACATTCTGACAGGTGAAAGATGGTATCTCAGAGTTGTTTTGATTTGCATTTCCCTAATAGCTAAGGAAGTTGAACATGTCCTTAAGTATCTCTTGGCCATTTGAACTTCTTCTGTTGGGAATTCTCTGTTTAGTTCAGTACAGTTTTTTAATTGGGTTATTTAGAATTTTAATGTCTAATTTCTTGGGTTCTTTATATATTTTATAGATAAGTCCTTTGTCTGATGAGGGGTTGGTGAAGATCTTTTCCCATTCAATAGGCTTCCTTTTCGTCTTATTGAATGTGTCCTTTGCTTTACAGAAGCTTCTCAGTTTCATTGGGTCCCATTTTTTATTGTTGTTCTTAGTGTCTGTGCTATCGGGGTTATATTTAGGAAGCGGTCTCCTGTGCCCATGTATTGAAGGGCTCCTTATGGAGTTTGCTATCCATTTGGGAAAGAAACTGCTCTTTCGTGAACTGCTTAAATGGACATGCAGTACCCACAGAAAAATGACTGCTGAACTTGCTTAAAGGTGAGCTGGTCCTTCAGGGTTCCTGCTTCATTAAAAAGACTTCCAGACATTCTGCATGACACAGAAGAAAATGACTAACAAACTGCCAATATAGGTAGAACTATCTTTGAAATTTCCTGCTTCAAGGAAAAGTCTGCTGGATACTATGGACCAGTAGGCTGAAATTGGATGCCCCAACAGTACAGAAAAACTGTCCAGGCAGCAAGATGTCTCTATCAATTCTAGAGTTTTCAAAGTTGGTTACAATGTATTTCCTGTTTACTTAGGTAATATCATATCCTTCTGGAGTCTTTGTTGGAGTTGAAGAATTTAGTTATACCTATAGTTTTCCTTACTTATGATAAAAGATAAAGTAGATATAAATATTGTCATTGTAATTCTTTTTTTCTATATTTTTATTTTACTTTTATTTTTAATTTTTTTCAAAATTTCTACCTCCTCCTCTCCTCCCATTTACCTTCCCCTCCCCCCTTCCCCTCCAGTCCTAAAATAAGGCAGGGTACCCTGCCCTGTGGGAAGTCCAAGGCCCTCCCCCCTCCATCCGGGCTTAGGAAGGTGGGCATCCAAACAGACTAGGATCCCAAAAAGCCAGTACATGCAGTAGAATCAAATCCCGGTGCCGATATCATTGGCTTCTCAGTCAGCTCCCATTGTCAGCCGCATTCAGAGAGTCTGGTTTGAGCATATGCTTGTTCAGTCCCAGTCCAGCTGGCTTTGGTGAGCTCCCATTAGATCAATCACTTCATCTCAGTGGGTGGATGAACTCCTCGCAGCCCTGACTTCCTTGCTCATCTTCTCCCTCCTTCTGCTCTTCATCTGGACCTTGGGAGCTCAGTCCAGTGCTCCAATGTTGGTCTCTGTCTCTATCTTCATCCATCACTGCATGAAGATTCTATGGTGATATTCAAAATATTCATCAGTGTGGCTATGGGACAAGGCCAGCTCAGGCACTCTCTCCTTTACTGCCCAAGGACCTAGCTGGGGACATACCCTTGAACACCTGAGAACCCCCCTAGAGCCAAGTCTCTTGCCAACCCTAAAATGACTCCCTTAATTAAGATATCTTCTTCCATGCTCCCATATCCACCCTTCCTCCATCTCAACCATCCCACTCCCCCAAGCTCTCCCCAATCCTCCCCTTCTCCCTTCTCTCTCCCCTACTCCCCTTTCCTCCACCCCACTCCCATCCCCATGCTTCCAACTTTTGCCTGGCCATCTTGTCTGCTTCCAATTTTCAGGAGGATCTATATATGTTTTTCTTTGGTTCACCTTATTATTTAGCTTCTCTAGGATCACAAACTATAGGCTCAGTGTCCTTTGTTTATGGCTAGAATCCACTAATGAGTGAGTACATACCATATTCGTCTTTTTGGGTCTGGGTTATCTCACTCAGTATAGTGTTTTCTATTTCCATCCATTTGCATGCAAAATTCAAGATGTCATTGTTTTTTACCACTGAGTAGAACTCTAATGTGTATATGTGCCACACTTTCTTTATCCATTCTTCCATTGAGGGGCACCTAGGTTGTTTCCAGGTTCTTGTTATTACAAATAGTGCTGCTATCCACATTGTTGAACAAATGCTTTTGTAGTATGATTGGGCATCTCTTGGGTATATCCCCAAGAGTGGAATTTCTGGATCCTGAGAAACCACCAATGATAACCCATGATGGAGAGGATGTGGAGTAAGGGGAACACTCATCCATTGCTGGTGGGAATGCAAACTCATGCAACCACTTTGGAAATCAGTGTGGCAGTTTCTCAGAAAATTGGGAGTCAACCTACCTCAAGATTGGGAGGAAAGAGAATATGAGCAAAGAGGTCAAGACCATGATGGGTTCACCCACTGAAACAGTCTACCTGAGCTAATGGGAGCTCACAAACTCTAGCCAGACTGGGAAGTAACAAGCATAAGACCAAACTAGTCCTTCTGAATGTGTCTGACAGTTGCATGGCTGGGGAAGACTGAGGGGGCAATGGCAGTGGTACCAGGATTTATCCCTACTGCATGTACTGGCTTTTAGGAAACCTATTCTCTTTGAATGGATACCTTGCTCAGCTTAGATATAGTAGGTGGGGCCTTGAACCTTCCCCAAGGCAATGTGCCTTACCCTCTCTGAGGATTGGATTGAGGTGGAGTGGGAGGTTATGTGGAGGGAACGGGAGGACAGAGGGAGTGGGAACTTAGATTTGTATGTATAATAAAAAAGATAGTTTGTTTTCTTTTTAAAAAAATAAATAAAAGAAAGAGAAAAACAAAAATAAATCTAAATATAAATTATGTGTGCTGTGCTTGACAAGGAAACTCACACTGAAGGATGAACGTTGTTCACAGGGGCAGTGGTGGAGGAGCACAGTGAGAGAACAAGACAGAGTGGGGAACTCCCAGCATGAGCTGGGGTAGAGATGCAGCACATGGAGCTGCCTTTAAGTTTCTGACTGGGGAAACAAAGAGATAAAGAAGGAAAGACTAGATGAAACAAGCCAAGCTGGGGTCAGTCAGGTGGACAGTACTCACTCTGTTGGAAGTGCACAGACTAATTGGGAACTCATTGACTTGCTAATGTTATATATGGCAGGAATGATGGGGGTGGATTAGCTCAATTTATAGGCAATCTCTGGAGGACAACAGTCTATGGCTGCAGTCAACATAGATGAGGAAGCTGCAAATGGTACTTACTACACTCACTATCAATATCTACTCAAGGACCAGGGAAGGATTTGGCATTCCCAAGTGTCTAGGGGTTTGGCATTTATGGCATGGCTATGCTCATGTCAACAATGCAGTTCACTCACATTCCAAAGTAGCATATCCACAGGATAACGGAGAATGAAGAGGAAGATAATTATATGCAGAGAAATGAGAAATGCGGATGGACACTACACAAAGATGTCCCACAGGAGACCAAAGCAAGAAATGAGAATCTGTTGTTTGGGGAAATCTTTTCTAAAAACACCACACAAAGAATTATGAAATTTCAGTCATATCACAGGTATTGTACCACATCTCTAGACTATGGATATTTAGCAGAGAAATTACAAATCCTTTTAGACTCTTTATTGCCAGCATTTTGATGTGTTGTGGGATTCCCCTCTGTATGCTGTGAATGTCACTGGTTAATAAAGGAACTGCTCTATGTCTATAGCAAAACTATAGGGGAACAGAGGTAGGTGGGGAAAACTAAACGGAATGCTGGGAGAAAGAAGGGTTCAGTCTGAGAGATGCTGCATAACCCTGCTGGAGACAGATGCCAGAACTTTAGCCAGTAAGCCACAGCCACGTGGCCATACACAGATTAATAGAAATGGGTTAAATTAATATGTAAGAGTTAGACAATAAGAAGCTAGAGCTAATGGGCCAAACAGTGATTTAATTAATACAGTTTCTGTGTGATTATTTTGGGACTAAACGGCTGGGAACCAACAAGCAGCTCCCTCCTCCCAACATTGATGAGGTGTAGAAAGGGGTAGCTAGGCACTCAGGTTAGAACTCTCTGAAGGCATCATGGGCTCTCTCTGCTGTTGCAAGCATCCAGCAATAGAACCCCAAGACCTAACAGGATGATGATAGCCAGGATGAGCCGGACGTGATTCTCTAAACTGCAATCTGATATAGAAGATTCTGTGGAGAAAAAAGAATTTAAAGTTTTATTTCAACAATATCAATTTATTTGTGACTGTTTTTTCTCTAATAACCACTACATTTAGTCTTAGAATAAAATCTGTCTCTACATGAGTTATAGAAAGACCACTTCAGCCAAATACACAGAACTGTATGGACAACTAAGGAAGTGTTTTGGTTGGATGAAGCAGGGACAAACTAGATTACAAAATTTAGCCACTGCACTTTCTACAATGTCGGACTCAAGAAATGATCATATTTCTTTATGACAAAGAACAAAAGGAAATACATGTTGAAGCTATACCAAAATCATTACAGACTATCTAGATTTGAATCAGTGCTATGATAATGTCATTGTGGCTTTTCTAGTTCTAGTATATTCACTAGAATCTGTGTTGCAACTTAAGCCATTAACTACTTAGGATCCAGTTTGTATTTGCAAAGTTAAAGTTCATACTTGTGCTGATATGTCTCTTAGCTTCAATTTCACAATGCAAATAGCAATAATCTAGTTGATTTGATCAATACTAGATGTCTATCTATACTTCATGCTTGGACAATGTATTCTGATTACTCCAGCTTCCTAAACTTTCCTATCTCCATCCTGCCTCTACACACCCTCATTCCCTCCATTTGTCCCTTTTCTATTGTGTTTGACATTCTTTAGTTTTGATCCAATGTGTTTAACCAGAGCCATCTGTGTGATCATGAGTGCACAACTCTCCATGGACGTCTAGTAGGCTCACGAATGGTTACACAGCCATGCCAGTGATGCCTCAATTTCCAGAAGCTGTCAGTGGTGATTAGTTCATCAGGAGTGTGTCAGCAACTCTTTAGTCTTTCTCTTTAGTTGACGAGCTCAATATGAGGCAGCCTCAGTGGCAAGTGCAGTTTCACTGAATTTGTAATGGAATGGGTATATCATGTCCACAAGGGGCAGTATATACCCCTTCTTACCATCTTTCAGCTTATTTTCTTTTCCCGCCAGCCTTATCACATATGACAAGAACATAAGAGCATGGGTTAAATACAAGTCAAATTTCAGGATATGCTTAAAGAAAAACAGCACTTTGCACAATGAATGTACACTAATAAAAAGTTTTATGTGCAGACAATGAACTATAGACAACTACGTGAAACAGAGAGCAAGACAGGTGGTATTTCAGAGGGAAGAGCACATCAGCTGATTGTCCAGAGTCAGAGATCAACAGTGAAAGCATACATACAAGTAACATTATACAGGGCTAGTGCTTATGTTTAGGCATATATATACAAAATAAAAATTGGTGAAGATAGAGGCCATGAATTTGAAAAAGGGCAGATGTAGGAGGGTTTGGAGGGAAGAAAGGTAAGAAAGAATGTTGCAATTGTATTATAATCCTGAAAAAAAAAGTTTTGCCTGAACTTGTTGTGTGGTAAATGGACATGAGAGGCAAGAAGAAAGTGGAGAGATAACTAGTGACCATGATAGTTGGAGAAAGGTGATGTTGGCAGGATGGGCGAAAAGGGAAGTGGTCTGAGGGGTGTTTTAAGAAAAGAAAGGATGGGATGTGGTAAAGAACCATGTGGAAACAATGCAAAAGAGAATGAATAAATAATATATGTAAGAGGACACATGAAATCTCCTGCAATCAGAACCTGAGGTCAAGAGGATGCTTGAATATTAGCCAACTAGGAGCTCTGTTGAGATGATACCAGATGTCTAAGCTGAATGATGTCAAATACTCCATTAGTTACACAACCCAGGCTCATGCAGGTGCTTTTGACTGTAGAAGTAAAATTAATGGCCCTCAGAAAACAATTTATTGGGGCGGATGTCTAATTATGTATATCGCTGTTTCTTTTTGATGCTGTAATAAAGTGCTTGATTTATCTTGGACTTCTAGGTCACACTCTGTCATTGAGGGAGACTGCTCAGAAACACAAGCAGGAACCTGAAGCTGAAACCATGTATGGATACTGTTTGCTGCCTCCCTAACACTGGGGTCTTCCTCAGCTAGTGTTAACAGAGGTATTGGCAGTCATATAGGAGACTGCTAAACTCATTCAATGACATGAACAAAAAATGAATGACAGCCAGGAACAGTAATGCTTACACCTTTAATCCTAGCACTTGGGAAGCAGAGGCACATGCATCTCTGTAACTTTGAGGCCAATCTAGTCTACTTACAAAGTTCAAGAACAACCAATACAACACAGTGAGATCGTGTCTCTAAAAAATTGTTGAATGACAGAGAAAGACCGAAGATCAAGCCTCAGAGAAAAAGAAATTAACAGGCTTACACATTCTGGATAAGAGAAGTCTAATGCTGGAAGTCCCTTAAATGGACACTGACTTGAGTATTTTCTAGAGCCCCTGGGTCCTCTCTTTGCCCTTCTATCCTGTTTGGATACCCACACATGCCTTCCCACCTTCTTTCTCCCAAAACCTTTAGAGAATAAGAAGCCACCATGTCAGGGAGCCTTCCCTCATTTCCTTTTCTACCATTGTCCCTCTAACATTCATGGACATTCTGCAACCTCCTAATAAATGGACTGAGGTGTTTGTTCCCAACTTCCCAGACCCAAAATAATCACTCAGAAACTATAGTATTTAAATCAGTGTTTGGCCTATTAGCTCTAGCTTCTTATCAGCTAGCTCTTACATCTTAGTTTAACCCATTTCTATTAATCTGTATTTCGCCACGTGGCTGTGGTTTGCTGGCAAGTTTCCATCCGGCATCTGTCTCTGGTGGGGCTACGTGGCTTCTTCTTACTCTGCCTTCTTTCTCTCAACATTCAGTTTAGTTTTCCCCGCTCTGCTCTACACTATCACAGACCAAGTCAGCTTCTTTATTCATTAACCAATAAAAGCAACACATATACAGAAGGACTTCTCACACCACTTAGGGCATTAGGCTGGGCTCTCACACATCAGCTAATTGTTTAAAAAAACTACCACACAAACATACCTACAAGCCAATCTAATCTAGACAATTGGTTATTCGGGTATTTCCTCTCAGATGACTCAAGACTATGTCAAGTTGCACCAGCTAACTAGTGCAAACAGCAGACACTCCTCCCCCTGATGACTGTTTATACACAAGCTCACCACACACTTTCCCTTTCTTGGCTCTTCCTAGGACATTCATATTCAGTGTTCTGTTGCTGTATTTAGCTGCCTGACTTAGTGCAAGCAAAGTTAGGTACTTGAGTAAAGAAAGCATGCTATCAGTTTTAGTTTGACTTAAATATTTTATCCTTGGAAATTCCATATGTACATTTTTTAATCTGTTTTCGTTCTTTTCATATTTCATTTCCCATTCTCATCCCATGCCCAGCTTCACCAAACACCTTCTTTATCCAACAAGTCCAACTCCATCTTTCATGTGTTATTTCTTTTCTCTGCCTCCTTGGGTCCACCCTTTCATCCTTTACCCATAGTTCTTTGGAAACGTCTCTGTGCCCCTAGTCTCCATACCTACAAGATGTCAACTCCACTGAAACTCTGAAACATCCAAATAACTGGATGAGCTAAGGATACAGAACTGAATCTTATCTGTCATGGAGGCTGGATCTGCCCTCTTCCTACATAACCTTACAAAATCCTGATTCAAATTCCCTTTGTTCTCTTCTGCAAATGTCTTTATACCTTCTCCTCTAGGGTGATGGCTATTCATGTGCAGCACTGTGCTCACAAAGTATGATATAAGACAAAGATTCAAGTCTTCCTGCATAAAGAAACTAGCATAGACCCTTTCAAATTCTCTATCACTATTAACTAGCAAGGGGTATATGTGTGTCTCTGTGTGCAAGTGTATACACTACATTATATTCCAATAACTGTGTGGAATACAATGTGGGAGGGAGAACTGTGTTTGGAATGTAAAATGAAATTTTTTTTAAAAAATTAATTTTAAAAAAGGAAAAGCAAAATTAACACTCAAAAAATGTTTCCTACATTTTCCACTGGACTGATGACTGTTCAAAGGTGGCACCATGATGCCCAAAGGGTGGTGGGACAGGTAAGTGTAGTACTCGTTCCTTGTAGTGGGAGGATGCTTGTTTGCTCCCCACTGCCCAGACCATGAAATAATCACACAGAAACTGTATTATTTGCAATATAGTTTGGCCAATAGTTTAAGCGAATTTCTGGCTTACTCTTATATCTTAAATTAATCCATTTCTATTAATCTGTGTATCGCCACGAGGTCGTGGCCAACTGACAAAGTTTCAGTGTGCTCCAGCACAGGTATTTCTCCCCGACAGAGGCTACATGACTTTTGCGACTCCACCTTCTTTTCTCCCAGAATTCAGTTTAGTTCCCTCCTCCCCACACCTAGCTCTACTCTGCACTATCACAGGCCAAGGCAGCTTCTTTATTCATTAACCAATAAAAATAACACATATACAGAAGGACTTCCCATACCAGTTCCTCATCAAGGAAACTTCCTTATGTAAGAGATAAAACCATTAAAAAGTTACATTACATATAATATTACAAATACAACAAACCAAAATGCAGAGTTGTGGAGCTAAGCCACAATGGCTACATCTACAAAACAACTCGTGCATTGTGAAAGAGGGGAGGAAAGATTGTTAAAGCCAATGAATCATGGAGTTTGTTGTGAGATTGTGTCTCCTACTAATATCAGAAGCAATACCCATAAAGTTTCCCCAACATGGCAACCTAAACATGAGCCAGAAAAGGAAACAAGACAGACATGCCATAGTGGATGGAGAAAGCCTGTGAGGCCTCAGCCTACAGAAATGACTATAAGGAACCTGGAATGCTGAGAGTGGAGAAATAGACTTCCCCAGGGAAGAGAACACGAATATGGTTATTCTATATCAAATGTTCATCTCTATAAACATACATATAATAACATTATACAGACTAAGCGGGTTATGCAAAAAATATATTCATATATATGCATATACACTGATGTATATATAATTGATGTAAAAATAAGCCATGGATTTGAAAGAGAACAAGGAAGGGTCCATGGGAAAGTTTAGGGAGAAGGAAAGGAGGGGAGAAAATGATGTATTATAATCAAAAAAGCAAAAAAAAAATCCATGATCTCTTGAGATCTAAAAAAACTACCATCAGGCCGGGCGGTGGTGGCGCACGCCTTTAATCCCAGCACTCGGGAGGCAGAGGCAGGCGAATCTCTGTGAGTTCGAGGCCAGCCTGGTCTAAAAGAGCTAGTTCCAGGACAGGAACCAAAAGCTACGGAGAAACCCTGTCTCGAAAATAAAAAAAAAAAAAAAAAAAAAAAAAAAACTCAGAAAGAAACATTCTGAAAGATGATTCTCATTATGGACAGATGAAGACGTCTATTTCCCAAATGAATATGTCCCCAAAATAATATAATCAACACATAATGCTCAGAGCCCATAACACGAATAGAGCAATCATGGTCAGAAGAGCAGTGCAGTGTGCAGCATGTGGCACACAGGGGACATAAAGTGGAATTGGTATATCCCACATGGAATCCCTTGAGACCTCCTGTCTAAGAACAGAGATAAGAAACAAAAACCAGACAAACTTACTTGGAATTGAAAACTCCAGTGGATCACTAGGCAGGGACCACAAGTAGGAAGTTTGTTTGTGAGAGCCAAAGCATCTGTAGGTCCTCTTGTTCCCAGGGCTCACAGGGGAGATGAGGAATGTGCTATGGTCCTGACGTGAGCAGCTCTGGGGAAAGGAGGCATTTCCACTTCTGCAGAGGATGAAGATGTCAAAGGAAATATGCGTGTGACAGAGGAGAGTCATATTTCTTTCTGAGATTTCCTGAGGTCCTGAATCAGCAGTAAGGAATGGCTTCTCATTGTAAACACCTGGAAGTGGAAAAATTCTATTAGCTGGTCTTTGTGACATGGCCGTTTAATCCTAGTACTCAGGAGGCAGAGGCAGGTAGATCATTCTGAGTTTAAAAACAACCTGCTTGTCTCCAGCTAAGGCTCCTAGTAATAGTAGAAAGGGTGCCTGAATGGGCCATCTACTATAATCAGATTGGTGACTACCCTAATTGTCATCAGAGAGCCTTCACCCAGTAACAGATGGAGGCACAAGCAGAGATCCACAGCCAAGCTCTGAACTGAGCTCTGGGAGTCCTCCTGAAGAAAGGGAGGAGTGATTGTGTGAGCCATGGGGTCAGGGTCCTAATGGGGGTACCTATAGAGACAGTTGAACTGAGTTCATGGGATCTCATGGACTCTGGATCCTGCGTAGGACTGACCTAGGCCCTCTGCATGTGTGTAGTTTGATCTATTTGCAAGGCTCTTAGCAGTGAGATCAGGACCTGTTCCTAGCACTTAGCTGGCTTTTAGAACCTGTTCCATGCTGGATTACCTAGTCCAGCCTTAATGCAGAGGGAGGATCTTGGTCCTACCTCAACTTGATGTGCCATGCATACTTTATTCAAGAACATGGGAGGCCTGTCCCTTTCTGAATAGAGATGGGGAAGTGGATGGAGGGGAGCGTAAAGAGGAGCCTGTGGAGGGAAAAGGATGAGAGGAGGGAGGGAAAACTGTGGTTGGTATTTAAAAGAAACAAAAAAAAACCTGTTAAATAATAAAAAAAAATTTAAAAAAAAGAATGAAGGACCAGGCTCAATAAATAAACAAACAAACAAACAAACAAACAAATAAATAAATAAATAAATAAAAACAATCTGCTCAATATTGAGGTTTCAAGGAGAGTCAGAATTACACGATGAGACCCTATGTCAAAAAATTTATAAAAAGACTCTTGTCTTAGTTATGGCTTCTATTGCTGCTATGAAACAACATGACCAAAAAGTAAGTTGGGGAGGGAAGGTTTTATTTGGCTTACACTCCAGCATTGCTGTTCATCATTGAAGGAAGTGATGAGAGGAACTCAAACAGGGCGGGAGGCTAGGGGCAGGAGTTGATACAGAGGTCATGAAGGGGTGCTTCTTACTGACTTGTTTCCATGTCTTGCTCACCCTGCTTTCTTACAAAACTCAGGGCTACCAGCCCAGGGATGGCACAACCCATGATGGGCTGGGCTCTCCCCTGTTGATCACTACTTGAGAAAATACCTTAGAACTTGTTCTTACGGAGGCATTACCTCAGTGAATCTCCTTCTTCTCTGATGACTCTAGCTTCTGTAAAGTTGACACAAAACTAGCCAGTACAATGCTGTTGTTTTAAACATGATGAAATATAAGCCTACAGTTCAGAGTCTGACCAGAGAGAAGAAAAGATGAAGACAAAAGGGAACTCATCCAATGTTAATCAACAAGAATCACAAAATGTGTTTGGATTATTTTCCATAAACCAGGACCATAGAGAGGCTCTATGTATGTACAAAAGGCTGCTGTCAGTTCCCATGAACTCCATCCTTTAGGGGCTATAGTCACCATTCTGAAGGAAGCCTAGAACATGGTCAGCACAGAGGGAGGGTCACAAACCAAAACAGAGAGTCTAGGGTTGAATCTTGATTGGTTGAGTTCTTGCCTAATATATACACAGTGCCCGGTGTTCTGTGACCATCACCACATGAGTGGTGTCATTGTCAATGTCTCTAATGACAGTACTAGGAGAGTAGCAGCAAAGGGACCAGAAGACCAAGACTTGACTCATAGCAAGTTTAAGGCCAGTATATAAGAATCTGTTTCAAAAAAATTATTAGGAAAAATGGAAATTGAAAAGGAAAGGATGAAAAGAGGAGAGGAGAAAAGAGAGAAGAGGAAAGGAGAAGAGAGGAGAAGAGGAACAGTGAGGAGAAGAGAGGGGAAGGGAGAGGAAGGGAAGTGAAGGAAGAGATCATTAGATGGAGCAGAGATACAGGGCAGGGCTCATGATGGGGCATACGTGGTTCAGTGAGGTAGGCTTCCAGGACTAAGTCTGAAGAAGTGTTATTGGGCAGTTACTCACCTGTCATCACCAGTTCCAGATTGTTACTATTTAGTGACCATTGACTTCCATTAAAGTATGCACAGAAGTAAACCCCAGCATTACTCTGTGTTATATTCTTCAGACTGAATTCAAACACCTCCTGGGCTCCCTGTGGGGTACCATCATACCACACAGTACTGGGTGCAAGACGGGCTAGACGCACAGTGGTCACTCCTGGAAGGGTTCTGCAGAAGATGGTCACATCACAGCCTGTGGAAACCACAGCTCCTGGAATGACCCAGATGGAAGGCTGGGGTGGTGGCCCTGGAGAGACGCAGAAAAAAGCACCAGTCAACTGATGTCAGGAGATCCAGCTTCCCAAGGAGCTATAGAGTGACTCTCACAACTACTAATCAAGAAAATGCCCCACAGACATGCTCACACACCAGTATAGTGGAAGCAGTTCCTCAGTTAATGTTCCTTCTTTCCAGATGACTCTCGCTTACGTCATGTTGAAAGAAAACTAACCAGCACACCTCCAAAGTGAAGTCTCATTATTTTCAGAGTTGAGTATCTGGTATATTTCAAAAGGTCTAATTATCTTTTCTGTTCCCAAACAATGGAAGAGTAAATCTTATAACTTAGTGCTATCAGGGGCTTCTCTCCTTGTCTCCTACAAGCTCAGTAATGAACCCTGTGGGTTGTCATTCTAATCACCAAACCTTCCAACTTTCCTGGGTCAATCAGTGTAAAATCCCATTAAATCACTGACCTATGTCTTACTTTGTCTCTTGCCTCCATGGAAAATCCAACCTCTACACCGAACTCCAATATCACATGAAGCCTGGGAGCCTCTGAAAATACATGAATCCTTGGATCCATGTTTACCACCCCAACTCTCAGAAGCAGTTGCTGCCCACAAACCCCATTCAAGTACTCCATAATAGGACCTTCTGAAAGAGGCAGAGCTATCTGTGCCACCAGCATGAACCAGGAAGCTCTTTCTTAAAGGAACCATGCAGCTTTTCCTGCTAGTGTTGAGTCAGGAACCCTTCTCTTAAAGGCGCCACACCTCTGCTCGCCACCAACAAACAGCCTATCTAAAACATACAGCTGCCAAGAAGCTCCAATTGACTCCCACTTTTGTGTCTAGAATCCCTTTTTTATTATTCAAGCTTTCTTAGGCTCTGTGTGGATATTCTTGCCAAAAGTTTGGGTGCCATTTGTAAACTGAGACTGCATTTTCATTTTCTGGCTGCCCAGACCAAATAATCACACAAAAACTATATTAATTACAATATTGTTCGACCAATGGTTCAGGCATATTACTAGCTAGTGCTTACATCTTAAATTAACCCATTTATATTGACCTATATATCACCATGAGGCTGTGGTTTACAGGTAAGGTACCAGCATTTTCTCCTTCAGTAGCTACATCGTATCTGCCTGATTCCATTTTCTTTCCTCCTCTATCTCTGCTTGGATTTTCCAAATTTATATATTCTGCCCTGCTGTATTGGGAAATAACCAGGCTAGCTAGAAGGTAAAACAATTATATTTTCATTTATTATAAGGGGGGAAACTCACAAAAACAGGAACGAGAAGTCCAAGCTAAGCTGTGCCACAAGGGAACCACACAGAGAGTGCACCAGGGCCTGTACCATTTTTTTCTCATGGTCCCAGCAAGCCATACCCTAAGTTGGTCCCAAATCTTAAAGATAATTGGTTAACCAAGCTTTCCCAACAACCTGCCATAGGCCAAAGCAGCTTCTCAATTAACCAATGGCAATAAAACATATTCACAGCATGTAGAGGGGAATCCCACATCAGAATTCCATCTGTGCCATACACACATTAGACAGCATTCACTTCAACTATGTCTTGTGGATGAGGCATATTCCCAAGGGCAATACTCAGTATGAAAGTCAGATACAGCCTCAGAGAGAGGAGGAAAAAGAAAAAAAATTCAAAATCAAATGTCTGCAGCTTCAGGAGGAAACGTGTGTGCAGGTGCCCCCTCCTCTGTGCCATTTGTTCCAGTATCCTTCCGAGACACATATCTTTCAGGCTTTACTGGAGCACAGTTGAGAATCCCCACCCCTAAGATGGCTCCAATAGTAAGGACTGATCATTAAATAACTGTGCCTGTGGCTTATTAGAGGCCTTGAGTACCAGCCTCATACCCCCTCGGGGCTCAGAATTGGATGTCTATGGCAGAAAAGGATCTGAAGGTAAAAAATTAACTCAACTACATTACCTCTACATGTTCTTTATTTGTCATGCAAGGGGAGAAAGTGAACTGAAAGGGCATGGAGAAGAAGAAAGAGGAAAAGGATGAATAGGAAGAGGAGGAGGAGATGCAGAATAAGGGGAGAAGTAGTGAAGAAGAAAGAAGAAAGAGAAGAATAAAAGCTGTTCTCTACTAGGTTTCTAGTTTTTACAGACATAGTTGAAAAATTCTATAGGCAAGAACAATGATAATATGCGTATCAAAATCATTAAAAAGGGCAGGTAGAACCGGACAAAGCTCTACTCCAGAACAGATGACACCACCCAGGAAGAAATCAGCATTCAAATGGAAGTACCTAACATCCCAAACCATTAGATAAAGTTACTAAACAACCATGAATCCTGGCTTCACCCGTTCTCCTCATCTAATCTCTTTTGTGATAACAAGCTTTGGAGACACCCAAATTTGTTGGTTAGCAAAGGTGGGGCGTGCTGCCTTCTTGCTCAGTGCCTGTCTTCTACGGAAATTTCTACATGGTCTGTTAGCAGGTAACTTCATGGGAAGTTAAATTTGACTGCTGGAACAAAGAGTGAATGCCACCCCTCCAAGGCCTCCTGATGTGGAGGAATGGAACAAGGTCATTCCACTGCCCCTGCAGAGGTTACAGTGCTGATGTGTTCTAGGAATGAATCCCATTTCGAAGGGAAGAATAATGGGTTTACAGGGTTTACACAGATATGCCAGCAACTTTTCCAAAAGACAAGTGTTCCCACAGCTCTGCAAAATGGGCTCTTCCATGTGGACGTGTACATATACTCTTCCTGTGGATCTGCCTATTGGTCTGTCGGCTGTGCATTCACTATAGAGTCTTGTGGGCTCCAACAGTGGCTGCCAATGAAAATCCCTTCTCAGGATCTGCAAAAGATGCTTCAAGCTCCTCTCATGCTACTCTGAGCCAAACTCAGTTCCCCATGGCTAAAATAGAGAACAGACTCACCATGCTGCGCCCAGATCTTCTGAACCATTAAAAACACTGCAAATAGAGCAAAAGACCTGATAAGACAAGTCTGTCCTGGTATACAATGATCCCAACCCCAGAGCTCAGCTCAAAAGTCCAAATCCAGATGGACAGGTTGAGGCCAGGGAAGACTCCTCTGCAGCCACCAGGCCAAGTCTTCATAGAGAAAGAGTTCTATGAGAGGAGCCAAGGTTATAAATCTGGGATTCTGTACCCATTACCACTTTGGCAAATAATAATAATATTAATAATAATAATAATAATAATAATAATAATAATAATAAATTCCATCAGCAATCTCTCTGCCAAGGGCTATGAAGGCAAGTAGGCGCCATAGCTGCAGATCTATGGAAGGTCAGTGCAGGGGATGAGCAAAGCCAGGGTAGCTTAACAAGAACCTTTCAAAAATTCAATTACAGCCAGAGAAATAAATCCTTTCTGTTGGTATGGGAAAAAAAAGAATGACCCTTGTCACACTTACCAAGTCCAAGAAAAGCAGCTCCAAGGACCATGGCAATGTCTCATGCCAGATCTTCACAGAAACAGAACACAGAACTGGTGACATAGTTCACACTGTGGGACACACCCATGGGACAGAGCAGGCTAAAGGCCAGGATGATGACATCCAATGCAAAAGAGGAAGAGAATGTTCTTGCACAAGACCTGTCCCTGGCATCCTTCTACCCACAACTCTAGGCTGGGAAACTGTTCTATGCACTTATTATTCTGGCTTTAAATTCTCAAAGACAGAATTTAAAGGGCTAGGGGCAACGTTGTTCTCTGGTATCCCTATATGTGATGTAGGAGACTTATGGCCAGTGCTTCAGAGAAAACGGTGAGATGTAGCCAGAAATCATTGATCACAAATTCATAATCTACAGAACAGTTAGACTCTTCTTGATGGGACACTAAATCTGACAACCTAGATGGGAGGGGATGCCAGTGAAGATGCTGGGGACCAATGCTTCTGTAGTATGTGGATGCTCTCAGTAAATTCCCCTAATTATCAAACTGCATAACCAAGAACCTACAAATGACCAACAATAAAAAAAATTATTTAAAAGCAGGTTATAGAATAAACAGAGTTCTCAGAAGAAGAAATCCACGTGGCTAACATCATTGGTTGCTTTCTTATTCTTTTACTCTTTGGGGGCTCACCACCCAGCTTCCAAATACATCGCAAGGAGGTTTATTCTTTTTTTGAATGAATACCCAGTCTTATCTTGGCTTGTTTCTATCAAGCTTTTCTTTTTATTATTTCATTTAAATAACATTTTTATTTATTTTATATACCAACCAGTTTCCCCTCCCTCCCTTTCTCCCAGTGTCTCCCACTTCCTACCTACCTCCTCCCCTTCCAAGCCTCCCCTGTCTTCATTCAGAAAGGGGCAGCCATCCCATGGGCTTAAACAAAGCATGGAATGTCAAGTTGAGGCAGGACCAAGATCCTCCCTTTATGTCATGATGGGGCCAGACAATCCAGCATGGAAAAAGGGTTCCCAAAAGCCAGCTAAGTGCTAGGGACAAGTCCTGGTCTCACTCCTAAGAGCTTTACAAACAGACCAAACTACACAACTGTCACACACATGCAGAGAGCTTACATCAGTCCCATGCAAGCTTCCTAACTGTTGATCCAGAGTCCATGAGCTTCCATGAGCTCAGATCCACTGTCTCTGTGGGTTCCCCTGTCATGACACCCGTGGTTCATACCATCACTCCTCCCTTTCTTCGGCAAGCTTCCCTGAGCTCAATCCAATGCTTGACTGTAGATCTCTGCATCTGCTTCCATCAGTTACTGGATAGAGTATCTCTGATGACAGTATAGGGTGTTTACCAATCTAATTACAGGAAATGGCCAGTTAAGGCATTTATTTAGCTATTTAGCTAGCTTTTCTTAACTTACATTATCCTGTCTGTCCTTTGTCTCTGGGCTTTTACCTTTCTCTATTTTGGTATACCTTGTCTTTCCTTCTTCCATGTATAGCTGGATGTCTGGCCCCTTCTTTCTTACTCTTCAATTTTCCTTTCTTTCTTATTCTCCTTCTATTTATTCTCTGTCTGCCAGCCCCATGTATCCTTTCCCCTGCCTTGCTATTGGCTATTTAGCTCTTTATTAGCCCCATCAAGTGTTTTAGACAAGCAAAGTAAGACAATTTCAGTGAGTTAAACAAGTGCAGCATAAAAGAATGCAACACATCTTGCATCATTAAACAAATGTTTGTAGCATAAACAAAAGTAACACAACTTAAAATAATATTCTATTATAGGATAAAAATACGTTCAACTTTAGGTATCACAGAAATTAAAATTTACTTTGGAATTTCATCTTATTCTAGTCATAATGACTGATTGAGAAAACAAAAAAAAATTCCCTGGAAACACATTGGGAATAGCAGAACAAGGTAACAGCCCCCAACTCCAGCAGACAGTGCCAAGCTAATCCACAGGTCATACCTGCCAGAAAATCAGGTAGGCTGCTAGTGCAAATTCAATTCTCTCTCTGTTCCCCATTTCCAATCTCTCAGTCTCATCCCCAGCATTACAACAAAACACACTTGGCAGCCCCCTTCACATCTCTCATGGATCCCAGAGATCTTGGCCCCTTTAACCATCCTCCTATCATTCATTGCTTTGTCCCAGACCCCAACTTAAAAGATGCCACCTCCTTCTAACCCAAATGCATCTCCTCCAAGTGCAACAAGTAGTCTGGAGACAGACCCACACCTCTCCCACTACCGTTGAGATCCTACCCCCACCCAAGTTTTACCCAAGTCCAGTCTCCATTCCCTCTCTGACCTATGAGATCACAAAGACTTTGTCCACCATCCTTCCTTTCCCCAACTTATTCCACTATTACAGCCTTCAAGTATTCCCTGTGAAGAAACCAGCTAAGCAGACCAGGAAAAGAGGCAACACATACCATCACACTCTCCAAAACATACAGAAGTATAATAGAAACCAAGGAACAAAACACACACCCAATAAAGACAAACCCAGAAATCAACACATAGATCTAGAATCATCCCAAACCCAGATGCCTACACACCAGTGTAAAAGTACAATTAACAACAGCCAGGGCAATATATCCCCCACTAGATTCTATCTATCAGTAGGCCCTGAATATTCCAACAAGGCTGAAGCACAAGAAAAGATCTTTATGAAAACAACTTTATGAAGATGATAGAAGTCTTTAAATAGTAAATGAAAAATCAATGGAAAAGTGAGGAAGACACAAATATATAATGTATAGAGGTAACCAGGGTCATGGGTTCAAGCACCACATTGGGTGCCAGTCACACTAGTTAGCCATAGAAGCTGGTGGTGCATACTTTTCATCCAAGCACTAGAGAGGAATATAAGGTAGGATGAGATAGGAACTCACTCTCTTTCAGTCTGAAATTTTCAAAGAAATAAGAGCTCTCTAGTTGTTTGACTGATTTGGTTGTCTAATCTTCAGGTTGAGCCCCAATATCTGTCTCTGGGTTTTTATTAATAGTGCTATAAGACACCGAAAAATGTAACTTCTCAGCACCTCATTGGACATTCTCAAAAAATTGAGCACATACTCAGGCACAACACAAATCTCAACAGATAAGAAAAATAGAAATAAACACCTGAATCCATGAAATTAAAGACCACCAGAAATTAAAGTTGGATATCAAAAATAACAGAAACAACAGAAAGCTGACAAACTCATGGAAACTGGAAAAACATCTATTGAAGGGAAAATGGCTCAAGACAGAAATAATTAAAGTCTTTCCAGAATTCAATGAAAATGAATACACAGCAAACCCAAACTTATGACAAAATTAAAGCAATGCTAGTATCCGTCCAAGAAACATGAGTTTTTTGGACTACAGAAATGCTAATCTGAATATTCCATTGCTGCAATAAGTCATGACCCCATAAACATGTTGTATGGAAAAGCCACAATTTTTGAGCTGTAGGGATTTTAAGGTTAATAATAAGAGAGAACTAGAGGGGTGATCTGCCCTGTGGCTAAGCCGCCATGCCACAAGCTGCAGAGGGGAGCAAAAGTCTGGAGTTGACAACAGCTGCCTTGTGGATCTGACCAATCTTGTTAGCAGCAGTAGCAGTGGCAAGGACAGTTTGGGGAAACTCCTTCCATTTGCCTGTGCACTGACAGTAGTCAGAAAGCTCCCCTAAAAGTGGAGCTGGCAGAACATCAGCAAAGTGAAGGTAGGAGCTGAAGAAGTAGGCCATTAAGGCCTGGGGTTTTAGGGCCTCTAAACTGCATCCATCTCAGGGGGAATGGACATGGATGGCTTGCTACCTGTAGCTGAAACCATGAAAACTGCAACACCACAAGGCCTACAATGGGACATCTTCTCCTATAGGCTGGGTGTAAAGCAGTGCGAACACCGCAGGACCCATTGGAAAACATCCTCTGCCCCCGGGTGGGGTGCAACATCCTGACTGGATTTGGTCAGGGTGACTCAGAAGGCAGAGAAGCTAGAGGCCACTACAAATGGCCATACACAGCAGGGAGGGAGAAAAGAAAAAGAAAAAAGAGAAAGAAAAATCTGAGGGACCTGGGCCCCCAGTCAAATGCACTGCACAGTGTGTGCAGTGCTAGCGTGGGAGGACTGACCCTGGGTCAGTCTGGTCACGATTTTAGCTAAGGAGAGCAATCCAGAGATGAATGTCAGCAAAGGGTTCAACTGTTCATAGTTGGGGGCTGTCCCCATGTTTCTAGGAACACCAGAATATTGCTGGAAGCTCACTTGTCAATTCCTCAGGTTCGAAGAAATGGTTAAGCTGACTAGAATGGGGGAAACTCACCAATTGAAGCTGGTGGTGTGTATAGAAATCACACTGTAGAAATCATGCTCAGGCATTTGGAACACATGGCTGTTGTGGAAAAAATACCCAGTTCTGGATCCAGACTTCAGGAGTGGGGAGAGGGATGAGAAAGCCATCCAAGTCCTGGAACCAATGTACTGAATTAAATAAAATGCTACGGATCCCGAAGTGGCTGCAGCAGCAGAAACGCTGCAGGTCCCCAACCAGCGGCACTGGGCATTGGGTCCTGAAAGCAACCAGTCCCAGACATGGACAGTGCATGAGACTATGCTACAGGTCTCCAAAGGTGGCTGTTCCTGGACAGGAAACCACAAGGCAAGTGAGAGACAGATGGTGGATAGGCAAACCATGCACAGTGAGGTTGGATATTTATTTAGGAGATTGTGGAAGGGAAGGGGAGAAGAGAGAAGAGCAGAGAGAGAGAGAGAGAGAGGAGGGAGAGAAGGGAGAGATGGAAATTGCCTCTTTGAGAGGAAAATGGAAAAGGAAGGGACTCAGGCCTCAGTAGATGGGGGAGGGAGTGGGCGTGGCTTGTCTCTTAAAGAGACAGAACAGATTATTACATAACCCAAGCACAGAAAGATAAGAATGGTATGTACTCACTTATAAGTGGATATTGCAGGGTGGTGGTGGTGCATGCCTTTAATCCCAGCACTTGGGAGGCAGAGGCAGGCTTATCTCTAAGTTTGAGGCCAGCCTGGTCTAAAAAGTTAGTTCCAGGACAGGGAAGGCTACACAAAGAAATCCTGTCTCAAAAAAATGAATATTAGGTATAAGGTAAAGGATAAGTTGGCTGCAATCTACAGCCCAGGGAACCTAGGGAAAAAAGAGGGACAAATGGATTTCCCTGGGAAGGGGAAATAGAAAAGATCTTCTGGGTAAACTGGGGGGATGAGGAATGAGAGCAGTGGGTATGGGGAGGATGGGACATGAGGGATTGGGGTGATCTAGTTGGGGTGAGACAGAGGGGGAGAGCAATGAAAGAGATGTCTTGATGTGGGAGGGGCATTTCAGGGTTAGGGAGAATGATGCCAGGGGAATTCCCAGGAATCCACAAGGATAACCCCAACTAATATGCCTAGCAATAATGGAGAGGGTGCCTGGACTGGGCATCTCCTCTAGTTAGACTGGTGACTACCCTAATTGTCATCAGGAAGCTTTTATCGAATATCTGATGGAATCAGATGCAGAGATCCATTGCCAAGAATTGGGCACAGCTCCTAGTGTTTTGTTGAAGAGAGGGAAAAGGATTGTGCCAGCTAGTGGTCTCAAGGTCATGACAGAGTAACCCACACAGATGGCTGATCTAAGCTCATGGGCATACAGGAACTCTAGACCAACTAGGAAGCCAGCATGGGACCAACCTATGCCCTCTGTATATGTGTGACAGTTGTGTAGATTAGTCTATTCATGAAGCTCCTACCAGTGGGACCAGGACATGTCCCTTGAGCTTCGGCTGGTTTTTAGGATTCTTTTCCCCATGCTGAGCTGCCTTTCCCAGTCTTGATGCAGGGGGAAGAGCTTGATCCTCCCTCAAATCGTTGTGCCATGCTTTGCTGACACCCACGGGAGGCCTGCCTCTTTATGAATAGAGACTGAAGCAGAGTGTATGGGGTGTAGGGGAGGTGGAGAGGACAAGAGGAGAGTGACGTGGGATTCCCCTCTGTGTGCCGTGAATACCATTGCTTAATAAAGAAACTGCCTTGGCTTGTGAAAGGGTAGAGTAGAGTCAGTTAGGGAAAACTAAACTCAATGCTGGGAGAAAAAAGGCAGAGCCAGTGAGACACCATGTAGCCGACAGAGGGGAAAGATGCAAGGTGCCAGTTTGAACTCTGTCAGTAGGCCACAAGCCTCGTGGTAAAATATAAAATCATGAAAATGGGTTAATTCTAAAGGTAAGAGCTAGCTAACAGTACATTTAAATAATTGGCCAATCAGTGATTTAAATAATACAGTTTCTATGTGATTATTTAGGTTCTGGGCAGTTGGGAACAAACAAGCAGTCTCCATACAATAAGGAGAGAGCAAGGGGAGACTTTGGTTGGGATGTAAAATAAATTAATAAAATTAGTTAATAATTGTTTTAAAGAGTCTGCAGTTTTAGACATTTTCAACCTTCAAAGCCTGCACAAAATTCCCCAAAGGCATAAGAACTCCCTAGCACACAGTGAGGAGCACTGACAATGAAGGGAAAGATGCTGGGGAGAGGTGATCACAGTGTTGAGTCGTGGCAGTGAAAAAAGCAGCTGTGATGACCATGTGCACAAAAGCGGCAGTGATGACCATGTGCACAAAAGCAGCAGTGATGGCCATGTGCACAAAAGCGGCAGTGATGACCATGTGCACAAAAGCAGCAGTGATGGCCATGTGCACAAAAGCAGCTGTGATGGCCAGGTGCACAAAAGCAGCTGTGATGACCAGGTGCACAGAAGCAGCTGTGATGGCCATGTGCACAAATGCCAAGTCAAGGGAATGAAGCATGCAGATTTGAATAAGGATGGTCCCCATAGGCTCATAGGTTTGAAAGCTTGGTCACCAGGGAGGGGCACTATCTGAAAGTATAAGGAACTATGGGGTAAGCTTTGAGATTTCAAAAGCCTATGCCAAGTCAAGAATCTCCCTCTCTGCACATGGATGAGGATGTAGTTCTCAGCTACTGCTCCAGTGTCTCCCTGTGTACTGCCATACTTCTATGCCATGATGACAATGGACTAAACCTCTGAGACTCTAATTAAGCCCCAATTAAATATTTCCCTTCAAAAGAGTTCCTTTGGTCATGGGGAATCTTCACAGCAATAGAATAGTGACTAAGACAGATGTCTATACACAATGGGATTTTACTCAGCTGTAAAGAAAACTGCAATTTGCATGTATGCAGGAGGACGTGGAAATTATTATACTGAGTGAATTAAACCAGACATAAAAAGACAAATGTTGCATGTTCTCACTTATATGTGTATCTCAGTGTGGCATATTTACATGTGCTGCTGTGTTTAATTTGACGTACCTGCTGAAGTATCCAGAAAAGTAGAATGGGACCTTCAGTGGGATGAAGAAAGACAATCCTAAGGGAGGTGGCATAACACAACACAGATGATGGTGAAGGGAAATACAGAAAATGGGGAGGGGGAGTTAATCGGTAAGAGGATTGAGAACATAGGGCAGAAGGAAAGTACAGAATGTTTAGCTTTTAAAAAGATGTTTGAGCCAGGCAGTGGTGGCACATGCCTTTAATCCCAGCAGATCTCTGGCTTGAGGGCTGGAGAGATGGCTCAGAGGTTAAGAGCATTGCCAGCTCTTCCAAAGGTCCTGAGTTCAATTCCCAGCAACCACATGGTGGCTCACAACCATCTGTAATGGGGTCTGGTGCCCTCTTCTGGCCTGCAGGCATACATACACACAGACAGAATACTGTATACATAATAAATAAATAAATATTTAAAAAAAAAGAATCTGGCTTGAGGGGAAAGATATCAAGAAAGAAGACTCAAGTGAAAGAAGTAAGGCTGGGGTCATGTGGACAGTAAGTACTCTCTCTTATGGAGATGCACAAGCAAATTAGGAACTCATTGAGCTGCTGATGTTATATATGTCAAGAATGGGGAGATAGGTTAGCTCCCGTCATAGGGCTTCTCCATAAAAGAACGTCTAAGGCTTCAGTCAGCATGGATGAAGAAGCTGCAAATGGCACTTACTACACTCACTATCAATATCTGCACAAGGACCAGGGGAAGGATTTGGCATTCCCAAGTGTCTAGGCATAGGGAGTTGGAATCCATGACATGGCTATGTTCATAACAATGCAATTCACTCACGTTCCAAAGTAGCATGTCCACAGGATAGAAGGGAACAAAGAAGAAGAAGGTAATCATATGAAGAGAAATAAGAAATGAGGGATGGGGTCCCTGGCTCATTGAGGCTACCAGGAGTCCCTGTGTAGGTGCTGAGAAGCTCCATCTGGATGGGTGAGTGTGTGCTATCCTGGGGCGGACTGTCCCAGTAGAAAGCACAAACGCCCCTCCCCCAGCTCCTGCTGCAGCTCTGCATGCGCCCTACTACCCTTGGTCCCTGGCTCATTGGGGCTACCAGGAGTCCCTGTGTAGGTGCTGAGAAGCTCCATCTGGATGGGTGAGTGTGTGCTATCCTGGGGCGGACTGTCCCAGTAGAGAGCACAAACGCCCCTCCCCCAGATCCTGCTGCAGCTCTGCCTGCTCCCTACTTCTCTTGGTCCCTGGCTCATTGGGGCTACCAGGAGTCCCTGTGTAGGTGCTGAGAAGTTCCAGCTAGATGGGTGAGTGTGTGCTATCCTGGGGCAGACTGTCCTGGTAGAGAGCACAAACGCCCCTCCCCCAGCTCCTGCTGCAGGGCTTTCTTACTTACACACGCGCCCCCACCCCCACCCCCAAGCCAGCCTTGTCTGCAAGGTCCTTAGCTGTGGAACAGCTTCCTGCCCTTTCACTAAGGCTACCAACCCAGAGCAGTGAGTGCCTGACTAGAGGGCAAGCCTCAAGGTCCCCACCAGGGAACACGGGACCCTGCTGCTGGGGCTGCAGTGTCTGCTGCGCTCTCCTGGACCGGCTCTGCCTGCTCCCTACTTCCCTTGGTCCCTGGCTCATTGTGGCTACCAGGAGTCCCTGTGTAGGTGCTGAGAAGTTCCATCTGGACGGGTGAGTGTGTGCTATCCTGGGGCGGACTGTCCCGGTAGAGAGCACAAACCCCCCTACACTAAGGCTACCCAACCAGAGCAGTGAGTGCCTGCCTAGCGGGCAGGCCTCAGCAACCCCCCCGAAAGGGAGCGCAGGCACCTCCAGCTTGCACTGCAGTGTCGCCTGTGTTCTACTCGACCCCGACCTACCCCCTGCATTTGCCCTTCTTTCCGCGGGTCATTGGAATAACAGGCATCCTGTTTTGGTATTGAGGAGTTCATCTAGTAGTGAATGGTTCCTGCCCCTACACTGAGGAGATACACCCAGAGAGTTAGTCACAGCAAAGACTGGTCCAAGACACCAGGCCTCTCCTGGCTCCATTTGAAGTAAGAGATGGGCAGGCGCCAATGCAAGAATTCCCCCAACAACTTGAAAGGCAACGTGACATCACCAGAATCCAGGAATTCCGAAATAAGAAGTATACACCCTAATCCAGAAGTTAGAAGAATTCGACTCAAAAGTGAATTATATGAAAATAATAGAGGACCTTAAACAGGAGGTGAAAAACTGCCATAATCAATTAGAGATTACAAACAAAACGGTAGAGAAAATGAATAAATCTCTCAAAGATACTCAAGAAAACCAAGAGAAACAAGAAAAAGTAATAAAACAGGTAAGGGAAACGGTTCAAGACTTGAAGAATGAAGTGGAAGTAATAAAGAAAACACAAACCAAGGGAAGGATAGAGATGGAAAATTTGGATAAACGAACAGGAACTACAGAGACAAGTACCACCAACAGATTACAAGAGATAGAAGAAAGAATCTCAGACACTGAAGATACCATAGAGAAAATAAACACTCTGATCAAAGAAAACAGCATAACCAACAAATTCTCAACACAAAACATTCAGGAAATCTGGGACACAATAAAAAGACCAAACCTAAGAATAATAGGGATAGAAGAAGGAGAAGAAGTACAGCTCAATGGTCCAGAAAATATATTTAATAAAATTATAGAAGAAAACTTTCCCAACCTTAAGAAAGATATTCCTTTGAAGGTCCAAGAAGCATACAGAACACCGAATCGACGGGATCAAAATAAATAAATAAACATCTCCTTGTCATATAATAATCAAAACACAAAACATACAGAATAAAGAAAGAATATTAAGAGCTGCAAAGGAAAAAGGTCAAGTTACCTATAAAGGTAAACCTATCAGACTTACACCTGATTTCTCTATGGAAACCATGAAAGCCAGAAGGTCCTGGATAGCAGTACAGCAGAAACTAAGAGACCATGGAAGCAAGCCCAGACTACTATACCCAGCCAAGCTTTCGTTCACTATAAATGGAGAAAACAAAATTTTCCAGGATAAAAACAAATTTAAACAATACATAGCCACAAATTCAGCCTTACAGAAAGTAATAGAAGGAAAATCACAAACCAAGGAGTCCAACAATGCCCACAATAACTCAGACATCTAATGACCCTTCACCAGCACAACTTGAAGAAGGGAAACACACAAACTCTACTACCAAAAGAAAGAAAGAGACAAAGGAAAAATGACCGGAGTTAACAACCACTGGTCATTAATATCACTTAATATCAATGGACTCAACTCACCTATAAAGAGGCACAGGCTAAGAGGTTGGATACGAAAACAGGATCCAACATTCTGCTGCTTACAAGAAACACACCTCAACCACAAAGACAGACATCTACTCAGAGTAAAGGGCTGGGAAAAGGTTTATCAAGCAAATGGACCTAAGAAACAAGCAGGTGTGGCTATACTAATTTCTAAGAAAGTTGACTTCAAACTAAAATCAATCAAAAGAGATGGAGAGGGACATTTTTTACTCATAACAGGAACAATTGACCAGGATGAAGTCTCAATCCTGAATATATATGCCCCTAATATAAAAGCACCCACTTATGTTAAAGAAACGTTACTAAAACTCAAGGCAGTCATCAAACCACACACACACTAATAGTAGGAGATTTCAACACTCCTCTCTCACCAATGGACAGGTCAATCAGACAGAAACCTAACAGAGAAATAAGAGGATTAAGGGAGGTAATGAATCAAATGGACTTAACAGACATCTATAGAACATTCCACCCAAATAAGAAAGAATATACCTTCTTCTCTGCAGCTCATGGAACCTTCTCGAAAATAGACCACATACTCGGTAACAAAGCAAACTTACACAGCTACAAAAAAATATCGGTAACCACCTGTGTCTTATCAGATCACCATGGATTAAAGTTAGAATTCAACAACAATGCTATCCCCAGAAAGCCTATGAACTCATGGAAACTGGACAGTCAACTACTGAACCACACCTGGATCAAGGAAGAAATAAAGAAAGAAATTAAAGTCTTTCTTGAATTCAATGAAAATGAAGACTCAACATACTCAAACCTATGGGACACTATGAAAGCAGTGCTAAGAGGAAAGTTCATAGCATTAAGTGCCCACTTAAAGAAAACGGAGAAAGCACACATTGGAGACTTAATAGCCCACCTGAAAGCTTTAGAAAAAAAAGAAGCAGACTCACCTAGGAGAAGTAGAAGACTGGAAATAATCAAATTGAGGGCTGAAATCAACAAAATAGAAACACAGAAAACAATCCAAAGAATCAATGAAACAAAAAGCTGGTTCCTGGAGAAAATCAATAAGATTGATAAACCCCTATCCAAACTAATCAAACGGCGGAGAGAGAATACGCAAATTAACAAAATCAGAAATGAAAAGGGAGACATAACCACAGACACAGAGGAAATTCAGAGAATCATTAGATCTTACTACAAAAACCTGTATGCCACAAAATTGGAAAATGTAAAAGAAATGGACACTTTTTTAGATAAGTACCATATACCAAAGTTAAACCAGGACCAGGAGAACAATCTAAATAGACCTGTTAGTCGCGAAGAATTAGAAGTTAATATAAAAACCTCCCCACCAAAAAAAGCCCAGGTCCAGACGGCTTCAATGCAGAATTCTACCAGAACTTCCAAGAAGACTAATACCTATACTCCTTAATGTATTTCACAATATAGAAACAGAGAAGTTATTGCCAAATTCCTTTTATGAAGCTGCAGTTACTCTGATACCAAAACCACACAAAGACACAACCAAGAAAGAGAACTACAGGCCAATCTCACTCATGAACATCGACGCAAAAATACTCAATAAAATACTGGCAAACCGTATCCAAGAACACATTAGAAAAATTATCCATTATGATCAAGTAGGCTTCATCCCAGAGATGCAGGGCTGTTCAACATACGAAAATCTATCAATGTAATCCATCATATAAATAAACTGAAAGAAAAAAACCATATGATCATTTCATTAGATGCTGAAAAAGCATTTGACAAAATTCAACATCCCTTTATGATAAAGGTCTTAGAGAGATTAGGAATACAAGTGTCGTACCTAAGTATAATAAAAGCTATTTATAGCAAGCCGTCAGCTAACATCAAATTAAATGGAGAGAAACTCAAAGCTATTCCACTAAAATCAGGAACACGACAAGGTTGTCCACTCTCTCCATACCTATTTAATATAGTGCTTGAAATTCTAGCAATAGCAACAAGACAACTAAAGGGATCAAAGGGATTCAAATTGGAAAGGAAGAAGTTAAACTTTCATTATTTGCAGATGATATGATAGTGTACATAAGCGACACCAAAAACTCCAGCAAAAAACTCCTTCAGCTGATAAACACCTTTAGTAGCATTGCAGGATACAAGATCAATTCCAAAATATCAGTTGCCCTCCTATACACAAAGGATAAGGAAGCAGAGATGGAAATCAGAGAAGCATCACCCTTCACGATAGCCACAAATAGCATAAAATATCTTGGGGTAACTCTAACCAAGGAAGTGAAGGATCTATTTGACAAGAACTTTAAGTCTATGAAGAAAGAAATTGAGGAGGATACCAGAAAATGGAAGGATCTCCCTTGCTCTTGGATTGGGAGGATCAACATAGTAAAAATGGCAATTCTACCAAGGGCAATTTATAGATTCAATGCAATCCCCATTAAAATCCCATCAAAATTCTTCACAGATCTTGAGAGGACAATAATCAACTTTATATGGAGAAACAAAAAACCCAGGATATCCAAAACATTCTTATATAATAAAGGATCGTCTGGAGGCATTACCATCCCTGACTTCAAACTCTATTACAGAGCCTCAGTATTGAAAACAGCTTGGTATTGGCATAAAAACAGAGAAGTCGATCAATGGAACCGAGTAGAAGACCCTGATTTTAACCCACAAACATATGAACACCTAATTTTTGATAAAGGAGCTAAAAGTATTCAATGGAAAAAAGAGAGCATCTTCAACAAATGGTGCTGGCAGAACTGGTTGTAAACGTGTAGAAGAATGAAAATAGATCCATATCTATCACCATGCACAAAACTCAAGTCCAAATGGATTAAAGACCTCAATATTAGTCTGAACACACTGAACCTGATAGAAGAAAAAGTGGGAAGTACTCTACAACATATGGGTACAGGAGATCACTTCCTATGTTTATCCCCAGCAGCACAGACATTAAGGACAACATTGAATAAATGGGACCTTCTGTAAAGCAAAGGACACTGTCACTAAGACAAAAAGGCAACCCACTGACTGGGAGAAGATCTTCACCAACCCTGCAACAGACAAAGGTCTGATCTCCAAAATATATAAAGAACTCAAGAAACTAGACTTTAAAATGCTAATTAACCCAATAAAAAATGGGGCACTGAACTGAACAGAGAATTCTCAACAGAAGAAATTCAAATGGCCAAAAGACACTTAAGGTCATGCTCAACCTCCTTAGCGATAAGGGAAATGCAAATTAAAACAACTTTGAGATACCATCTTACACCTGTCAGAATGGCTAAAATCAAAAACACCAATGATAGCCTTTGCTGGAGAGGTTGTGGAGAAAGGGGCACACTCATTCATTGCTGGTGGGAATGCAAACTTGTGCAACCACTTTGGAAATCAGTGTGGCGATTTCTCAGGAAATTCGGGATCAACCTACCCCAAGATCCAGTAATACCACTATTGGGAATATACCCAAGAGATGCCCCATCAAATGACAAAAGTATTTGTTCAACTATGTTCATAGCAGCATTGTTTGTAATAGCCAAAACCTAGAAATAACCTAGATGCCCTTCAATGGAGGAATGGATGAAGAAAGTGTGGAATATATACATATTAGAGTACTACTCAGCGGTAAAAAACAATGACTTCTCGAATTTTGCGTGCAAATGGATGGAAATAGAAAACACTATCCTGAGTGAGGTATCCAGATCCAAAAAGAGGAACATGGGATGTACTCACTCATAATCGGTTTCTAGCCATAAATAAAGGACATTGAGCATATAATGTGTGATCCTAGAGAAGCTAAATAACAAAGTGAACCCAAAGAAAATCGTATAGTCATCCGCCTGGAGAGGGGAAGTAGACAAGATTGCAGGGCAAAAACTGGGAACTTGCGGGTGAGGTGGCATGGGGCAAAGGGGAAATGGGATGAGAAACATGAGAAGGGGAGGATGGGAGGAGCTCGGGGGATTGGGATGGTTGGGATATAGGAAGGGTGGATACGGGAGCAGTGAAGTATATATCCTAACTAAGGGAGCCATCTTAGGGTCGGCAAGAGACTTGACTCTAGAGGGGTTCGCAGGTGTCCAGGGAGATGTCCCCAGGTGGTACCTTGGGCAACTGAGGAGAGGGAACCTGAAATGACCCTATCCTATACTGATGAATGTCTTACATATCACCTTAGAACCTTCATCTGGTGATGGATCGAGGTAGAGACAGAGACTCAATTTGGAGCAATGGTCTGAGCTCTTAAGGTCCAAATGAGGAGCAGAAGGAGGGAGAACATGAGCAAGGAAATCAGGACCACGAGGGATGCACCCACCCACTGTGACAGTGGATCTAATTTATTGGGAGCCCACCAAGGCCAGCTGGTCTGGGACTGAATAAGCATGGGTTGAAACTGGACTCGCTGAGCATGGCGGACAATGAAGGCTGATGAGAAGCCAAGGACAATGGCACTAGGTTTCGATCCTAATACATGAACTGGCTTTGTGGGAGCTTAGCCTGTTTAGACGCTCACCTCCTGGACGTAGATAGAAGACCTTCGTCTTCCCACAGGGCAGAGAATTTGGACTGCTCTTCCGTATTGAAAGGGAGGGGGAATGGTGTGAGGGGTGGAGAAGAGGAGTGGGGATAGGGGGAGGGGAGTGGGGGGAGGGGGCAATATTTGGGAGGAGGGGAGGGAAATGGGAAACGGGGAGCAGGTGGAAATATTAATTAAAAAAGAATAAAAAAATGAAATAAAAAAATAAATAAAAAAAAAGAAATGAGGGATGGGCACTACACAGATATGCCCCACAGGAAACAGAAAAGAAAAACTGGCATCTGACACTTGGGCCAGCTCTCCTACAAACACCACACAAAGAATTCTGAAATTCCAGTCATATCACAAGATTTATGCCACATCTCCAGACATTGAATACTCAGCAGAGAGATCATAACTCCTCTTAGACTCTTTATTGCCAGCATTTTGACGAGATGTAGGAAGGTGTAGCTAGGCTTTCAGGTTAGTACTGTCTGAAGACCTCATGGGCTCTCTCCGCTGCTCCAAGCATCCAGCAATAGAACCCCGAGACATAACAGGATGATGATAGCCAGGATGAGCCGGATGTAATTCTCTAATCTGTAATTTGACTCTGTGGAGAAAAAATATTTAAAATTTTTGTGTTAATTTTATCAATTTATTTGTAGATGTTTTTTTTCTCTAATGACCACTACATTTGGTCTTAGAATACATCTCTACATGAGTTATAGAAAGCCCACTTCTGCCAAATTCATAGACAACTAAGGGGGCTTTTTGGTTGGATGATCTTGAGGCAGTTAGATTACAAAACCCAGCTACTGCAATTTCTACAATGTCAGAATTAGGCAAGGATCATATTTCTTTGGAGCAAATCACTAAAAGAGATGCATGTTGAACCTGTACCAAAATCATTACAGTCTATCTAAAGAGGATTGGTGCTGTGTAGCATTGAACGGAGCCTGCTTGTTTGTTGGGGTATTACTAGGATACTGTTACCATGGCTTTTTGGTTCTGGCATATTCATTAGAATCTGTGATTATAGCTCTTGTCATTAACTACTTAGGACACAGATTGTATTTACAAAGTGAAAATTCATACTTGCATTATAGTTCTTAGAGAACACATCTGTGCCCCTAGTCTCCATACCCAAATGTCACCCCCACTGAAACTCTGAAATATACCAACTCACTGGATGAGCTAAGTATACAGAACTGAATCTTATCCATCATGGAGGCTGGATCTGCTCTCTCCCTATATAACCCTACAAGTCCTGATTAAAATTTCTCTTGTTCTCTTCAGCAAATATCTTTATACCTTCTCCACTACTGTGATGGCTATTCATATGCAGCAATGTGCTCATAAAATGTGATATAAGACAAAGATTCAAGTCTTCCAGAATGAGTAAATTAGCATAGGCACTCTCAAATTCTCTATCACTATTAGCTAGCGAGGGGTGTGTGTTTCTGTGTTTGCAAGTGTGCACACTCTATGGTAAGTTACACAGTCAGGAACTGGGTAGAATACTACATATCATGATGTGTAATGATGTCTCTTCTACAAAAGGACAACCTGCATATGCCCTAATTTCACATAATTAATAGATAACCTTCAGATTCCAGAATACAGATGAAATGATTCCAGACAGGACAGTGGTGCGCTGTGCAACACTTAACACACAACTGAAACACAGTGGAATTGCTGCATCCCACTTGAATGACATATCTTGAGACCTCTCTGAGTGAAGATATAAAGGGCTACTGAAAGGCATGAGAATCTCAAGCGCTGAAGATACAATAGAAGAAATAGACTCTTTAGTCAAAGGAAACATTAAATCTAAAAAAAGCTTGTCCCAAATATCCAGGAAATATGGGACACCATGAAAAGACCGAACCTAAGACTAATAGGTATAGAAGAAGGAAAAGGAGTTCAACTCAAAAGCACAGAAAATATATTTAATAAAGTCATAGAAGAAAACTTTCCCAACCTAAAGAAAGATATGTCTATGAAGATACAAGTAATAAGCTGGGGTAGCGATCCTAATATCTAACAAAATAGACTTCAACCTAAAGTCAATCAAAAGAGAGAAAGAAGGACATTTCATATTAGTCACAGGAAAAATCCATCAGGAGGAAATCTCAATACTGAACATCTATGCCCCCAAATACAAGGGCACCCTCATATGTCAAAGAAACACTTGTAAAGCTTAAATTATACATTAAACCACACACACACTAATAGTGGGATACTTCAACACTCCACTCTCACCACTGGACAGGTCAGTCAGATAAAAAAATGAGTAGAGAAATAAGGGAACTAACAGGTATTATGACTCAAATGGACTTAACAGACATCTGTAGAATATTCCATCCAAACAGAAAAGAATATACCTTCTTCTCAGCACCTCATTGACTTTATCAAAAACCAACCACATACTCGGTAACAAAACAAACCTCAACAAATACAAAAAAATTGGAATAACCCCATGGCTTAAAACTAGAATTTAACAGCAACACTAATTTCAGAAAACCTAAAAACACATGGAAATTAAACAATGCTCACCTGAATCAACAATGAGTCAAGGAAGAAATAAAGGAAGAAATTAAGACTTCCTGAAATTCAATGAAAATGACCACACAACAAACCCAAATTTATGGGGCACAATGAAAGCAGTGTTAGGAGGAAACTTCACAGCACTAAACGCCTACATAAAGAAGCTGGAAAAAATCCCACACTAGTAAATTAACAGAACATTTGAAAACTTTAGAACAAAAGAAGCAAACTTGCCCAAGAGAACTAGACAGCAGGGAATAAACAAATTGAAAGCTGTAATCAACAAAATGGAAACATAGAAAACAATACAAAGGATCAATGAGACAGAGTTGGTTTTTCAAAAAATATCAAAAAGAAAATAGACAAACCTTTATTCAAACTGACCAAAAGGCAGAGACAGAATATTCAATTTAACAAAATCAGAAATGAAAGGGGGGACATAACAACAGACATGGAGAAAATTCAGAGAATTATCGAATCCAAAGAACCTTCATCCACCATGATCAAGTCAACTGTATCCCAGAGATGCAGGGATGGTTCAACATATAAAAATCTGTCAATGTAATACACCATATAAACAAACTGAAAAATACCCACAGCCTCATGTACATGCACCACATACCACTCACATTTGAAAAAAAAAAGAAGAGAAACATAAAAGGTGGTTGAATGATGAGCCATGTAAGAACTGACAGCAAAGAAGATCCCTACAAGGATAGATGTGAGGGGGATGAATAGATGCTTTCCAATTTGTGGCTCTGTTGAGATGTATGCTAAGTGTCTACAAAAGATAAATCTCAAAAATCCCATTGTATATATAATTCTAAATATCACAGAGAATTTCTTGGCTGCAGCAGTAAAATTAAACTTCATCAGCAAATACTACACAAAGTAGATGTCTAAGAATGTGCAGACCCCAACAAGACCACTGTACACCACCTGCTCACACAGAAACTCATCATGCATCATTCCCTTCTCTATCCTACATGTAATTTCTTCCTCCTGCCTCAACATGCCCATTTTTCCATCTTTAACCCATGCTCACTTGATATTTTCTATCCCAAGATTCTATCTCAAGTATGTTCCCAAGTTGAACTTCCATGGCCCTACCCACTTTATTCCCCGTACCTGAAACATGTTCAGTCTCTTAAAACCCCAAGACATCCCAAATGACCAGGAGTTCTAAGATATAAAGAAATAAGTCCGCTCTATCAATAAATGTGAGCTTTCTTCTGTTAATGGTTCCTACATTCTGCCAGACTTTGCTGATTCCCCATGGGAGCCCTTACCAGTTGGAAAGATTAGATGGGGTGGGATGGGAGGAAAATAAGGAGTAGGAGGAGGAGTGGGAAGGAGAACTGTGGTTGGAATATAAAGTGAAATTTTTTAATAATTAATTTTCAAAAAAGAAAAGCAAAATTAACATTCAAAAAAATGTTTCCTCCATTCGCCACTGGACTGATGACTGTTCAGAGGTGGCACCATGATGACCAAAGGGTGGTGGGACAGTAAGTGTAGTATTCACTCCTTGTAGTAGGAGGAGGCTTGTTTGTTTCCAGGTGCACAGACCATGAAGTAGTCCCACAGAAACTGTATTATTTGCAATACTATTTGGGCAATAGCTTAAACATTTTTCTGGCTTACTCTTATATCTTAAATTAACCCATTTCTATTAATCTGTATATTGCCACAAGGTCGTGGTCTACTGGCAAGGTTTCAGTGGGCTTCAGCGCAGGCGTTTGACCCCGGTGGAGGCTACATGGCTTTTTGCAACTCCACCTTCCTTTACGTCAGCATTCAGTTTAGTTCCCCTCTCCCACTGTAGTTCTACTCTGCACTATCATAGTCCAAGGCAGCTTCTTTATTCATTAACCAATAAAAGCAACACATTAACCAATAAAAGCAACACATATACAGAAGAATTTCCCACACCAGTTCCTCATCAAAGTAACTTCCTTATGCAAGAGATGAAAACCAAAAAAATTACATTACATATACCATAGCAAATATAACAAACCAAAATGCAGAGTTGTGGAGCACAGTCACAATAGATACATCTGCAAAACAACTCATGCATTGTGAAAGAGGGGGAGGAAAGATTGTAGGAACCAAAGGACCAGGGAGTTTGTTGTGAGATTGTTTCTCCTACTAATTCCAGAAGCAATAGCATAAAGTTTCACCAACATGGCAACCTCAACATGAGCTGGACAAGGACAACAAGATAAACATGCAATAGTGGATGGAGAAAGCCCATGAGGCCTCACTCTACAAAAACGACTATAAAGAACTAGGGATTCTGAGAGTGGGGGAATAGTCTTCCCCAGGGAAGAAAACATGAATTGGTTATTCAATACGAATGCTCAGCTCTACAAACATACATATAATCATATTATACAGACTAAGCAGGTTATGCCAAACATATATTCATGCATATACACTGATGTGTGTATGATTGATATAAAAATAAGCCACGGATTTGAAAGAGAACAAGGAAGGGTACATGGGAGGGTTTAAGGTAGAAGAAAAGGAGGGGAGAAAATGATGTATTATAACCAAAAAGGCAAAAGAAAAAACAAGATGAACTCTTGAAATCTAAAAAACTGTCATCAATCGAGAAACTAGCAGATACTCTTTCAATTTTTCTGTCACCATCGGCTAGTAATGTACTTGTCACACATATAACTCAGAAAGGAACATTCTGAAAGATCATTCTCATAATGGATAGGTGAGGACGTCTATTCCCCAGATGAATATGTCCCCAAAATAATAGAATTGACATATAATGCTCAGAGCCCATAACACGAATAGAGCAACCTTGGTCAGAAGAGCAGTGCAGTGTGCAGCATGTGGCACACAGGGGACATAAAGTGGAATTGCTATATCCCACATGGAATCCCTTGAGACCTCCTGTCCAAGATAAGAAACAAGAACCAGACATACTTACCTGGGATTGAAAACTCAAGCGGATCACTAGGCAGTGACCACAAGTAGGAACTGTGTTTGTGAGAGCCAAAGCATCTGTAGGTCCTCTTGTTCCCAGGGCTCACAGGGGAGATGAGAAATGTGCTGTGGTCCTGACGTGAGCAGCTCTGAGGAAAGGAGGCACTTCCACCTCTGCAGAGGATGAAGATGCCAAAGGAAGGATGTGTGTGACAGAGGAGAGTCACATTTCTTTCTGAGATTTCCTGAGGTCCTACATCAGCAACAAGGAATGGCTTCTCATTGTAAATGCCTGGAAGTGGAAAGATTCTATTAGCTGGTCTTTGTGACATGGTCGTTTAATCTTAACACTCAGGAAACACAGGCAGGTAGATCTTTGTGAGTTTAAAAACAACCTGCTTGTCCCCAGCTAAGGCTCCTAGCAATAGTGGAAAAGGTGCCTAAACTGGCCATCTACTGTAATCAGATTGGTGACTACCCTAATTGTCATCAGAGAGCCTTCACCCAGTAACTGATAGAAGCAGATGCAGAGATACACAGCTTAGCACTGTTCCCAGCTCTGGAAGTCTTCCTGAAGAAAGAGGGGAGGTATTGTATGAGCCAGGGGGTCAGGGTCATGATGGGGGAACCCACAGAGATAGCTGACCTGAGTTTGTGGGAGTCCATGGACTCTGGATCAGCAGTTAGGGAGCCTGCATGGGAGCAGCCTAGACACTCTGCATGTTGTGTAGTTTGGTCTGTTTGTAGGGCTCCTAGCAGTGATATCAGGACCTGTCCCTGGCACTTAGCTGGCTTTTGGGAACCTGTTCATATGCTAGATTACTTTGCCCAGGCTTGATACAGGGAAAAGAGCTCTGTCCTACCTCAACTTGATGTGCTAGGCTTTGTTCAAGTCCATGGGAGGTCTGCCACTTTCTGAATGGAAACAGGAGAAAGGTGGATGGCTAGGGGGTAGATGGGAGTTGGGGAGATTAAGGGCATGAACTATTAATTAAATAAAATAAGTTTTAAAAATAAAGGGGGCTGGGGGTCCTGGGAATCCAGTAGGGAGTGCTCCTGTCACTGGGGCTTCTTTGTATCCTCCCATCCTGCCTCCCAAGCCAGCCTTTTAATCTACAAGGTCCTTGGAACAGCCTAGGCACCCTCCAATTGCCTGGGCTTTTGTGGCCATTCAGCGGGGTGTGTTCCAGGCTGCTGGCTTTCTTTACCATATTCCACCCTGTCCCCAAGCACTCCTTTTCATCTGCAAGGTCCTTGGATCCCCCAACTCAGCCTGCTATAGGGCTGAGGGGTCCAGGAAGCCAGCAGGGAGTGCTCCTGCCACTGGGGCTTCTTTATATCTTCCCATCCTGCCTCCCAAGTCTGCCTTTTTTGTCTGCAAAGTCCTTGGAGCCCAGCAAAAGTCCCTGCACCAATGTTGAGCAGATCCATAGAGGAAGAGATGAGCAGGTGCCAATACAAGAATTCCTTTGACATCCTGAAAAGCAACATGATAACACCAGAATCCAGTGAACATGCAACAAGAAGATTTGAACATTCTAACGCAGAAGTAAAAGAAATCTTAAACGTAACCTTATGAAAATAATAGAGACCTTTAAACAGGAAGTGAAAAATTCCCTTAAAGAAATAGAAGAGGTGCCTTTGTTTCACTGGCCTGCCTGCACCAAGCAAGGTAGGCACTTTGTTTATGAACTACCCAACCAGAACGGAGATCTGAGCTCGGTACCAGGAGAGCCATCATTGGGGAGAGACATCACTGGAGCACCAGGAGAACCATCACTGGGGAGTACCATCACTGGGAAGGTACAACAGTAGGCAAGGAGACCTGATCTTGTAAAAGAAGATCCATAGGAGAGCATTCGGAGAAAGAGATGGGCAGGCACCAATGCAAGAATTCACCCAACAATCTGAAAAATAATATGAAACCACCAGAACCCAGCGACCTCACAACAGGAGGACACGAACACCTTAATCATGAAGAAGTAGAAAAAATTGACTTTATGAAAGTGATTGATGCCCTTAAACAGCATGTAAAAAATGCCCTTATAGAAATAGATGAGAAGTATAACAGAAAGTTTGAAGAATTGAGTAAATCAGTGAATGATACCCTAGGAAACCAAAGAAAAGCAATCAAACAGATAATGGAAACAGTTCAAGTCTTGAAAACTGAAATGGAAGCAAAGAAGAAAACACAAACAGAAGGCTGGCTGGACATGGAAAATCTAGGTAAACGAATAGAGGCTACAGAAACAAGCATAACCAAGAGAATACAAGAGATAGAAGAAAGAATCTCAGATTCTGAAGATACCATAGAGAAAATAAACACGCTGATCAAAGAAAACAGCAAGGCCAACAAACTCTCATCACAAAACATTCAGGAAATATGGGACACAATAAAAAGACCAAACCTAAGAATAATAGGAGTAGAAGAAGGGGAAGAAGTGCAGCTCAACAGTCTAGAAAATATATTTAATAAAATTATAGAAGAAAACTTTCCCAACCTAAAGAAAGATATACCTATGAAGGTTCAAGAAGCATACAGAACACCGAATAGGCTGGATCCAAAAAAAAACATCCCCTCGCCATATAATAATCAAAACACAAAACATACAGAATAAAGAAAGAATATTAAGAGCTGCAAAGGAAAAAGGTCAAGTTACCTATAAAGGTAAACCTATCAGACTTACACCTGATTTTTCTATGGAAACCATGAAAGCCAGAAGGTCCTGGATAGATATACTGCAGAAACTACGAGACCATGGATGCAAGCCCAGACTACTATACCCAGCCAAGCTTTCGTTCACTATAAATGGAGAAAACAAAGTTTTCCAGGATAAAAACAAATTTAAACAATACGTAGTCACAAATCCAGCCCTTCAGAAAGTAATTGAAGGAAAATCACAAACCAAGGAGTCCAACAATGCCCACAATAACTCAGACATCTAAAGACCCTTCACCAGCACAACTTGAAGAAGGGAAACACACAAACTCTACTACCAAAGAAAAGAAAGAAAGAAAGGAAAAATGACCGGAGTTAACAACCACTGGTCATTAATATCACTTAATATCAATGGACTCAACTCACCTATAAAGAGGCACAGGCTAAGAGATTGGATACGAAAACAGGATCCAACATTCTGCTGCTTACAAGAAACACACCTCAACCACAAAGACAGACATCTACTCAGAGTAAAGGGCTGGGAAAAGGTTTATCAAGCAAACGGACCTAAGAAACAAGCAGGTGTGGCCATACTAATTTCTAAGAAAGTTGACTTCAAACTAAAATCAATCAAAAGAGATGGAGATGGACATTTTTTACTCATAACAGGAACAATTCACCAGGATGAAATCTCAATCCTGAATATATATGCCCCTAATATAAAAGCACCCACTTATGTTAAAGAAACGTTACTAAAACTCAAGGCAGTCATCAAACCACACACACTAATAGTAGGAGATTTCAACACTCCTCTCTCACCAATGGACAGGTCAATCAAACAGAAACCTAACAGAGAAATAAGAGGATTAAGGGAGGTAATGAATCAAATGGACTTAACAGACATCTATAGAACATTCCACCCAAATAGGAAAGAATATACCTTCTTCTCTGCAGCTCATGGAACCTTCTCGAAAATAGACCACATACTCGGTAACAAAGCAAACTTACACAGCTACAAAAAAATATCGGTAACCACCTGTGTCTTATCAGATCACCATGGATTAAAGTTAGAATTCAACAACAATGCTATCCCCAGAAAGCCTATGAACTCATGGAAACTGGACAGTCAACTACTGAACCTCACCTGGATCAAGGAAGAAATAAAGAAAGAAATTAAAGTCTTTCTTGAATTCAATGAAAACGAAGACTCAACATACTCAAACCTATGGGACACTATGAAAGCAGTGCTAAGAGGAAAATTCATAGCATTAAGTGCCCACTTAAAGAAAACGGAGAAAGCACACATTGGAGACTTAATAGCCCACCTGAAAGCTTTAGAAAAAAAAGAAGCAGACTCACCTAGGAGAAGTAGAAGACTGGAAATAATCAAATTGAGGGCTGAAATCAACAAAATAGAAACACAGAAAACAATCCAAAGAATCAATGAAACAAAAAGCTGGTTCATGGAGAAAATCAATAAGATTGATAAACCCCTATCCAAACTAATCAAACGGCGGAGAGAGAATACGCAAATTAACAAAATCAGAAATGAAAAGGGAGACATAACCACAGACTCAGAGGAAATTCAGAGAATCATTAGATCTTACTACAAAAATCTGTATGCCACAAAATTGGAAAATGTTATAGAAATGGACACTTTTTTAGATAAGTACCATATACCAAAGTTAAACCAGGAACAGGTGAACAATCTAAATAGACCTGTTAGTCGCGAAGAATTAGAAGTTGTTATAAAAAACCTCCCCACCAAAAAAAGCCCAGGTCCAGACGGCTTCAATGCAGAATTCTACCAGAACTTCCAAGAAGACCTAATACCTATACTCCTTAATGTATTTCACAATATTGAAACAGAGAAGTCATTGCCAAATTCCTTTTATGAAGCTGAAGTTACTCTGATACCAAAACCACACAAAGACACAACCAAGAAAGAGAACTACAGGCCAATCTCACTCATGAACATCGACGCAAAAATACTCGATAAAATACTGGCAAACCGAATCCAAGAACACATCAGAAAAATTATCCATTATGATCAAGTAGGCTTCATCCCAGAGATGCAGGGCTGGTTCAACATACGAAAATCTATCAATGTAATCCATCATATAAATAAACTGAAAGAAAAAAACCATATGATCATTTCATTAGATGCTGAAAAAGCATTTGACAAAATTCAACATCCCTTTATGATAAAGGTCTTAGAGAGATTAGGAATACAAGGGTCGTTCCTAACTATAATAAAAGCTATTTATAGCAAGCCGTCAGCTAACATCAAATTAAATGGAGAGAAACTCAAAGCTATTCCACTAAAATCAGGAACACGACAAGGTTGTCCACTCTCTCCATACCTCTTTAATATAGTGCTTGAAATTCTAGCAATAGCAATAAGACAACATAAGGGGATCAAAGGGATTCAAATCGGAAAGGAAGAAGTTAAACTTTCATTATTTGCAGACGATATGATAGTGTACATAAGCGACCCCAAAAACTCCAGCAAAGAACTCCTTCAGCTGATAAACACCTTTAGTAGCATTGCAGGATACAAGATCAATTCCAAAATATCAGTTGCCCTCCTATACACAAAGGATAAGGAAGCAGAGATGGAAATCAGAGAAGCATCACCCTTCACGATAGCCACAAATAGCATAAAATATCTTGGGGTAACCCTAACCAAGGAAGTAAAGGATCTATTTGACAAGAACTTTAAGTCAATGAAGAAAGAAATTGAGGAGGATACCAGAAAATGGAAGGATCTCCCTTGCTCTTGGATAGGGAGGATCAACATAGTAAAAATGGCAATTCTACCAAGGGCAATTTATAGATTCAATGCAATCCCCATCAAAATCCCATCAAAATTCTTCACAGATCTTGAGAGGACAATAATCAACTTTATATGGAGAAACAAAAAACCCAGGATAGCCAAAACAATCTTATATAATAAAGGATCGTCTGGAGGCATTACCATCCCTGACCTCAAACTCTATTACAGAGCCTCAGTATTGAAAACAGTTTGGTATTGGCATAAAAACAGAGAAGTCGACCAATGGAACCGAGTAGAAGACCCTGATTTTAACCCACAAACTTATGAACACCTAATTTTTGATAAAGGAGCTAAAAGTATTCAATGGAAAAAAGAGAGCATCTTCAACAAATGGTGCTGGCAGAACTGGTTGTCAACGTGTAGAAGAATGAAAATAGATCCATATCTATCACCATGCACAAAACTCAAGTCCAAATGGATTAAAGACCTCAATATTAGTCTGAACACACTGAACCTGATAGAAGAAAAAGTTGGAAGTACTCTACAACATATGGGTACAGGAGATCACTTCCTACGTTTATCCCCAGCAGCACAGACATTAAGGGCAACATTGAATAAATGGGACCTCCTAAAACTGAGTAGCTTCTGTAAAGCAAAGGACACTGTCACTAAGACAAAAAGGCAACCCACTGACTGGGAGAAGATCATCACCAACCCTGCAACAGACAAAGGTCTGATCACCAAAATATATAAAGAACTCAAGAAACTAAACTTTAAAATGCTAATGAACCCAATAAAAAAATGGGGCACTGATCTGAACAGAGAATTCTCAACAGAAGAAATTCAAATGGCCAAAAGACACCTAAGGTCATGCTCAACCTCCTTAGCGATAAGGGAAATGCAAATTAAAACAACTTTGAGATACCATCTTACACCTGTCAGAATGGCTAAAATCAAGAACACCAATGATAGCCTTTGCTGGAGAGGTTGTGGAGAAAGAGGCACACTCATTCATTGCTGGTGGGAATGCAAACTTGTGCAACCACTTTGGAAATCAGTGTGGCGATTTCTCAGGAAATTTGGGATCAACCTACCCCAAGATCCAGTAATACCACTATTGGGAATATACCCAAGAGATGCCACATCAAATGACAAAAGTATCTGTTCAACTATGTTCATAGCAGCATTGTTTGTAATAGCCAAAACCTGGAAACAACCTAGATGCCCTTCAATGGAGGAATGGATGAAGAAAGTGTGGAATATATACATATTAGAGTACTACTCAGCAGTAAAAAACAATGACTTCTCGAATTTTGCGTGCAAATGGATGGAAATAGAAAACACTATCCTGAGTGAGGTATCCCAGACTCAAAAAGAGGAACATGGGATGTACTCACTCATAATCGGTTTCTAGCCATAAAATAAAAGACATTAAGCATATAATGTGTGATCCTATAGAAGCTAAATAAGAAAGTGAACCCAAAGAAAATCATATAGTCATCCGCATGGAGAGGGGGAAGTAGACAAGATTCCAGGGCAAAAACTGGGAACTTGCGGGTGAGGTGGCATGGGGCAAAGGGGAAATGGGATGAGAAATATGAGAAGGGGAGGATGGGAGGAGCTCGGAGGATTGGGATGGTTGGGATATAGGAAGGATGGATACGGGAGCAGCGAAGTATATATCCTATCTAAGGGAGCCATCTTAGGGTTGGCAAGAGACTTGACTCTTGAGGGGTTCGCAGGTGTCCAGGAATATGTCCCCAGCTGGTACCTTGGGCAACTAAGGAGAGGGAACCTGAAATGACCCTATCCTATACTGATGAATATCTTGCATATCACCTTAGAACCTTCATCTGGCGATGGATCGAGGTAGAGACAGAGTCTCAATTTGGAGCAACGGTCTGAGCTCTTAAGGTCCAAATGAGGAGCAGAAGGAGGGAGAACATGAGCAAAAAATCAGGACCACGAGGGATGCACCCACCCACTGTGACAGTGGAACTTATTTATTGGGAGCCCACCAAGGCCAGCTGGTCTGGAACTGAATAAGCATGGGTTGATTCCGGACTCTCTGAGCATGGCGGTCAATGAAGACTGATGAGAAGCCAAGGACAATGGCAATAGGTTTCGATCCTAATACATGAACTGGCTTTGTGGGAGCTTAGCCTGTTTGGACCCTCACCTTTCTGGACGTAGATAGAAGGACCTTGGTCTTCCCGCAGGACAGGGAATTTGGACTGCTCTTCAGTATCGAGAGGGAGGGGGAATGGAGTGGAGGGAGGAGAAGAGGAGTGGGGATAGGGGGAGGGAAGTGGGGGGAGGGCAATATTTGCGAGGAGGGGAGGGAAATGGGAAATGGGGAGCAGGTGGAAATTTTAATTAAAAAAGAATAAAAATAAATAAATAAGTAAAAAAATAGAAAATATATTTAATAAAATTATAGAAGAAAACTTTCCCAACCTAAAGAAAGATATACCTATGAAGGTTCAAGAAGCATACAGAACACCGAATAGGCTGGATCAAAAAAAAAAACATCCCCTTGCCATATAATAATCAAAACACAAAGCATACAGAACAAAGAAAGAATATTAAAAGCTGCAAAGGAAAAAGGCCAAGTTACTTATAAAGGTAAACCTATCAGACTTACACCTACCTGACTTCTCTATTGAAACCATGAAAGCCAGAAGGTCCTGGATAGATGTACTGCAGAAACTAAGAGACTTTGGATGCAAGCCAAGACGACTATACCCAGCAAAACTTTCGTTCACTATAAATGGAGAAAACAAAATTTTCCAGGATAAAAACAAATTTAAACAATACGTAGCCACAAATCCAGCCTTACAGAAAGTAATAGAAGGAAAATCACTAACCAAGGAGTCCAACAATGACCACAATATCTCAGAAACTAGAGACCCTTCCCCAGCACAACTCGAAGAAGGGAAACACACAAAATTTAATACTAAAAAAATGACGGGAGTTAACAACCACTGGTCATTAATATCACTTAATGTCAATGGATTCAATTCACCTATAAAAAGGCACAGACTAAGAGATTGGATACGAAAACAGGATCCAACATTCTGCTGTTTACAAGAAACACACCTCAACCACAAAGACAGACACCTACTCAGAGTAAAGGGTTGGGATAAGGCTTATCAAGTAAATGGAACTAAGAAACAAGCAGGTGTGGCCATACTAATTTCTAACAAAGTTGACTTCAAACTTAAATCAATCAGAAGAGATGGAGAGGGACATTTTCTACTCATAACAGGAACAATTCATCAGGATGAAGTCTCAATCCTGAATATATATGCCCCTAATATAAAAGCACCCACGTACGTAAAAGAAACATTGCTAAAACTCAAGGCAGCAATCAAACTGCACACATTAATAGTAGGAGACTTTAACACTCCTCTCTCACCAATGGACAGGTCAATCAGACAGAAACCTAACAGAGAAATAAGAGAATTATTGGAGATAATGAATCAAATGGACTTAACAGACATCTATAGAATATTCCACCCAAATAGGAAAGAATATACCTTCTTCTCTGCAGCTCATGGAACCTTCTCGAAAATTGACCACATACTCGGTAACAAAGCAAACATCCACAGTTACAAAAAAATATCTGTAACCACCTGTATCTTATCAGATAACCATGGATTAAAGCTAGAATTCAACAACAATGCTACCCCCAGAAAGCCTATGAACTCATGGAAACTGAACAGTCAACTACTTAACCATACCTGGATTAGGGAAGAAATAAAGAAAGAAATTAAAGTCTTCCTTGAATTCAATGAAAATAAAGAAACAACCTACTCAAACCTATGGGACACTATGAAAGCAGTCCTGAGAGGAAAGTTCATAGCACTAAGTGCCCACTTAAAGAAAACAGAGAAAGCACACATTGGAGACTTAGCAGCCCACCTGAAAGCTCTAGAACAAAAAGAAGCAAACTCACCTAGAAGGAGTAGAAGACTGGAAATAATCAAACTAAGGGCTGAAATCAACAAAATAGAAACACAGAAAACAATCCAAAGAATCAATGAAACAAAAAGCTGGTTCCTGGAGAAAATCAACAAGATTGATAAACCCCTATTGAAACTAATCAAACAGCAGAGAGAGAATTTGCAAATTAATAAAATCAGAAATGAAAAGGGGGACATAACCACAGACACAGAGGAAATTCAGAGAATCATTAGATCTTACTACAAAAGCCTGTATGCCACAAAACTGGAAAATGTGAGAGAAATGAACACTTTTTTAGATTAATACCATATACCAAAGTTAAACCAGGACCAGGTAAACAACCTAAATAGACCTGTGAGTCACGAAGAATTAGAAGCTGTTATCAAAAACCTCCCTTCTAAAAAAAGTCCAGGACCAGATGGTTTCAATGCGGAATTCTACCAGAACTTCCAAGAAGACCTAATACCTATACTCCTAAATGTATTTCACAATATAGAAACAGAAGAGTCATTGCCAAATTCCTTTTATGAAGCTACAGTAACTCTGATACCAAAACCACACAAAGACTCAACCAAGAAAGAGAATTACAGGCCAATCTCACTCATGAACATCGACGCAAAAATCCTCAACAAAATACTGGCAAACTGAATCCAAGAACACATTAGAAAAATTATCCATTATGATCAAGTAGGCTTCATCCCAAAGATGCAGGGCTGGTTTAACATATGCAAATCTATCAATGTAATCCATCATATAAATAAACTGAAAGAAAAAAAACCATATGATAGTTTCATTAGATGCTGAAAAAGCATTTGACAAAATTCAACATCCCTTTATGATAAAAGTCTTGGAGAGATTAGGGATACAAGGGTCATACCTAAATATAATTAAAGCTATTTACAGCAAGCCGACAGCTAACATCAAATTAAACGGAGAGAAACTTAAAGCCATCCCACTAAAATCAGGAACATGCCAAGGCTGTCCACTCTCCCCATACCTCTTCAATATAGTTCTTGAAGTCTTAGCAATAGCAACAAGACAACATAAGGGGATCAAGGGGATTCGAATTGGAAAGGAAGAAGTTAAACTTGCGTTATTTGCAGATGATATGATAGTGTACTTAAGCGACCCCAAAAACTCCACCAAAGAACTTCTACAGCTGATAATTTCCTTTAGTAATGTGGCAGGATACAAGATCAACTCCAAAAAATCGGTCGCCCTCTTATACACAAAGGATATGGAAGTAGAGAGGGAAATAAGAGAATCATCACCTTTCACGATAGCCACAAACAGCATAAAATATCTTGGGGTAACTCTAACCAAGGAAGTGAAAGATCTATTTGACAAGAACTTTAAGTCTTTGAAGAAAGAAATTGAAGAGGATACCAGAAAACGGAAGGATCTCCCTTGCTCTTGGATTGGGAAGATCAACATAGTAAAACTGGCAATTCTACCAAAGGCAATCTATAGATTCAATGCAATCCCCATCAAGGTCCCATCAAAATTCTTCACAGATCTTGAGAGGACAATAATCAACTTTATACGGAAAAACAAAAAACCCAGGATGGCCAAAACAATCTTATACAATAAAGGAACTTCTGGAGGCATTACCATCCCTGACTTCAAACTCTATTACAGAGCTACAGTAATGAAACCAGCGTGGTACTGGCATAAAAACAGAGAAGTCGACCAATGGAATCGTATAGAAGACCCGGATTTTAACCCACAAACCTATGAACACCTCATTTTCGATAAAGGAGCTAAAAGTGTACAATGGAAGAAAGAAAGCATCTTCAACAAATGGTGCTGGCACAATTGGATGTCAACCTGTAGAAGAATGAAAATAGACCCATATCTATCACCATGTACAAAACTCAAGTCCAAATGGATCAAAGACCTCAATATCAATCTGAACACACTGAACCTGATAGAAGAGAAAATGGGAAGTACCCTACAACATATGGGCACAGGAGATCGCTTCCTATGTATAAGCCCAGCAGCACAGACATTAAGGGCAACATTGAATAAATGGGACCTCCTGAAACTGAGAACCTTCTGTAAAGCAAAGGACACTGTCACTAAGACAAAAAGGCACCCTACTGACTGGGAGAAGATCTTCACCAACCCCGCAACAGACAAAGGTCTGATCTCCAAAATATATAAAGAACTCAAGAAACTAGACGCTAAAATGATAATTAACCCAATTAAAAAATGGGGCACTGAATTGAACAGAGAATTCTCAAAAGAAGAAGTTAAAATGGCCAAAAGATACTTAAGGTCATGCTCAACCTCCTTAGCGATCAGAGAAATGCAAATCAAAACAACTTTGAGATATCATCTCACACCTGTCAGAATGGCTAAAATCAAAAACACCAAGGATAGCCTTTGCTGGAGAGGCTGTGGAGAAAGAGGTACCCTCATCCATTGCTGGTGGGACTGCAAACTTGTGCAACCACTTTGGAAATCAGTGTGGTGGTTTCTCAGAAAAATTGGGATCAATCTACCCCTCGACCCAGCAATACCACTCTTGGAAATATACCCAAGAGATCCCTTATCATATGACAAAAGCATTTGTTCAACTATGTTCATAGCAGCATTATTTGTAATAGCCAGAACCTGGAAGCATCCTAGGTGTCCTTCAATGGAAGAATGGATGAAGAAAGTGTGGAATATATACACATTAGAGTACTACTCTGTGGTAAAAAACAATGACTTCTCGAATTTTGCATGCAAATGGATGGAAATAGAAAATACTATCCTGAGTGAGGTAACCCAGACCCAAAAAGAAGATCATGGGATGTACTCACTCATAATTGGTTTCTAGCCATGGATAGGGGGCCACTGAGTCTATAATTTGTGGTCCTAAAGAAGCTAAATAAGAGGGCAAACCCAAGGAAAAACATATAGTTATCCTCCTGGCTATGGGAAATAGACAAGATTGCCAGGCAAAAAATTGGAATCTTGGGGGTAGGGTGGGATGGGGATAAGAGGAGATGGAGAGAGAAAAGTGTGAAGGAGAGGATGAGGGGAACTTGGGGAAACAGGATGATTAGGGATATAGGAAGGTTGGATAAGGGAGCAGGGAAACTCATATCTTAGTTAAGGGAGCCACCTAAGGGTTGGCAAGAGACTTGAACTTGGAGTGGCTACCAGATGCCCAGGGCAATGTCCCCAGTTAGTTCCTTGGGCACCTGAGGATAGGGAACCTGAAATGAACCTATCCTATAGCCATACTGATGAATATCTTGCATAACACCATAGAACCTTCATCTAGAGATGGATGGAGATAGAGACAGAGACCCACACTGGAGCACCGGACTGAGCTCCTAAGGTCCTAATGAGGAGCAGAAGGAGGGAGAACATGTACAACGAAGTCAGGACCACGAGGGGTGCACCCACCCACTGAGACAGTGGGGCCGATCTATTGGGAGCTCACCAAGGCCAGCTGGACTGTGACTGAAAAACCATGGGATAAAACCGGACTCTCTGAACATGGCGGACAATGAGAGCTGACGAGAGGCCAAGGGGAATGGCACGGGGTTTTGATCCTACTTCAGGTTCTGGCTTTGTGGGAGCCTAGACAGTTTGGATGTTCACCTTCCTAGATCTGGATGGAGGGGGGAGGACCTTGTACTTTCCACAGGGCAGGGAACCCTGACTGCTCCTGTGACTGGAGAGAGAGGAGAAGAGGAGTGGGGGAAGGGGGAGAGGGACGGGAGGAGGGGGAGGGAAATGGGAGGCGGGGAGGAGGCGAAAATTTTTTTTTTCAACAAATAAAAAAAAAGAAATAGAAGAAAAGGCAAACAAAAAGCTAGAAAAAATGAATAAATCCCTCAAAGATACCCAAGAAAACTAAGAAAAACCAATCAAACAGGTGAAGGAAACAGGTCAACTTGAAGAGCAAAATGGAGGTAATAAAGAAAATACAAACCAAGGACTGGTTGGATATGGAAAATTTGAGTAAACAAACAGGAACTATGAGACAAGTATTACCAATAAAAAATTTAAAAAAAAAGATTATGCTTGGTTACACATTATGCTTGGTTCAAGGACAGTCTGAAATATGTGAGAACATGTCTCAAAAAAAACTGAAAATAAAGTTTTCAGGAAAATCAAGTAGTGAAGAAAAATGGAAATTGAAAAGGAAATGAGGAGAGGAGAGAAGAGGAGAGGGAAGAGATCACTATATTGGAGCAGAGATGCAGAGCAGGGCCTGGGATGGGGCATATGTGGCTAGTTAGGTTGGATCAGAGACTGAGCCTGAAGGACAGTGTTCTTGGACAGTTACTCACCTGTCACCACCAGCTCCAGATTGTCACTACTTCGTGACCATTCACCTCTCCTAAAGTATTCACAGAAGTAAATCCCAGCATTGTTGTGTGTTATATTCTTCAGACTGAATTCAAACACCTCCTGGGCTCCCTGCGGGGTAACATCATGCCCCTCAACAACGCGTACAAGACGGGTTAGACGCACACTGGTCACTCCTGGAGGGATCCTGCAGAAGATGGTCACATCACTGCCTTTGGGAACCACAGCTCCTGGAACAGCCCAGATGGAAGGCTGGGGTGGTGGCCCTGGAGAGACACAGGAAAAAGTGCTAATAAACCGATATCAGGAGAGCCACATAGCCAAAGGAGCTACAAAGTAGCTCCCACAACTATTGTAATCAAGAAAATGCCCCACCAACAAACCCACAGGCCAGTGTTATGGGGACAATTCCTCAGTTGAAATTACTTCTTGCCAGAGGACTCTAGCTTGTGTCCTGTTGAAAGAAAACTAAACAGGGAGAAGTGTCGTCATTTTCAGAACTGAGCTTCTGGCTTAGTTCCAAAGGACCAATCATCTTTACTGTTCCCAAACAATGTCAGAATAACCCTCATGCCTTAATGCTATGAGTGGCTTCTCTACTTGTGTCCTATCAGCCCAGGAATGAACCCTGTGGGCTGCCATTCTCATCACCAAATCGTTCCATTTCTAAGTTATTCAACAGCAAATTCATTCAAATCGCTGACCTGTGTCTGACTTTGTCTCTTGTGTCCATGAAAAACCCAAACACTATTCTCATGTCCAATGTCACACAAAGCCTGGGAGCCTCTGAAAATAAATGAATCCCATCTATGCAACACACACACTAGACAGTATTTTATTCACCTCTGTCTCATGGATGACAAGCCTTAGCAAGGGCAGAATCAGTAAGAGAGCAAGGCAAAGCCCAAGTGAGAAGAGACAGGAGGAAAAGGGAAACAAATTCAAAATCAAATATCTATATCCTCAGGAGACACATGTGTGCAGGTGGCCCCTCCTCTATGCCATTTATTCAATATCCTTCTGAGACACATATCATGCAGGCATTACTGGAGTACAGTCGAGAATCCCCACCCCAGAGATGGCTACAGTAGTAAGTTCTGATCATTAAGTAAGTGTGCCAGTGGCTGCCAGTGAAAAATCCCATCTCAGGATCTGCACAAGATGCTTCAAGCTCCTCCCATGCTACTCCCAGCCAACTTAGTTCCCCAGGGTTAAAACAGCAAACAGACTCACCAGACTGTGCCCAGGTCTTCTGTACCATTAAAAACACTGAAAATAGAGCAAAAGACTGATGAGGAAAATCTGTCCTGTTATAAACTGACCCAGATCCCAGAGCTCAGATCAAAAGACCAGGTCCCAATGGACAGGCTGAAGTCAAGGAAGACTCCTCTGCAGCCACCAGACCAGGTCTTCATTGAGGAAGAGTTCTATGAGAGGAGCCCAGGTTATAAAACTGGGACTCTATACTCCTTACCTCAATAGCTAAAAATGATGACCCCTGGCACACTTACCAAGTCCAGGAAGAGCAGCTCCAAGGACCATGGCAGTGTCTCATGCCAGATCTCCACAGAAACAGCACGTAGAACTGGTGATAGAGTCTGCACGGTGGGACACAGCTACAGGACAACAAACTGTAGCCCGGAATGCCTGTCAGGGTGAGGATACCCAGTACAAAACAGAAAGTGGATATGCTCTTTCTCAAGACTTGACGCTGACACAATTCAAAACCAAAGCTCAGGGCTAGGCAACAGTTCCTCTATATACTTCCTTTACTGTTTTTTTGTTTTGTTTTTTTTTTATCTTTGGTGCATATTTATTTTTGTTGGTGTTTTTCATTTAAGTTTTTATTAAGTTTTTATTGAATTATACTTTTTTGACTTCCCTCACTGTCTCTCCCTTCCCCTTCAACCCTCTCCCAAGGTCCCTATGCTCCCAATTTACTCAGGAGATCTTGTCCTTTTCTACTTCCCATGTAGATTAGATCCATGTATGTCTCTCTTAGGGTCCTCTTTGTTGTCTAGGTTCTCTGGGATTGTGATTTGTAGGCTGGTTTTCTTTGTTTTATGTTTAAAAACCACTTTTGAGGGATTACATATGATAATTATCGTTCTTGGTCTAGGTTACCTCACTCAATATGATGTTTTTTAGCTCCATCCATTTTCCTGCAAATTTCAAGATGTCATTTTTTCTGCTGTGCAGTACTCCATTGTGTAAATATACCACATTTTCCTTATCCATTCTTCGGTCAAGGGGCATTTAGGTTGTTTCCAGGTTCTGGCTATGACAAACAATACTGCTATGAGCATAGTTAAGCACATGTCCTTGTGACACAATTGAGCATCTGGTGTGGGAGGGCCTTCTGTCTATGTGTTGCTTTGGAGCCTGTCCTAGAACTAGCTCTTGTAGATTAGGCAGGCCTCAAACTCGCAGAAATCTACCTGCTTCTGCCTCCTGAGTTTTGGGATTAAAAAGGGTAAAATCTTTAAAGACACAGAGTACAGTTCTGGCCATCCAGTGGGGCATCTCCCCAGCTACTGGCTTTCTCTATTTACCACATCCCATCTTGCCCCCAGGCACTCCTCTCTATCAGTGCGGGCCTTGGATCCCTCAAATCTGGGGAGCCAGTAGTGAGTGCTTCTGCCTCAGGGGCTTCTTTTTTCCACATGACCCTGCCCACCCCAAGCATTCCCTTTTGTCTGTGAGGACCTTGGCCCATCAAGAGGCCCTGCTCCTGTACTGAGGAAACACATCCAGAGTGGTGAGTGTGTGGTTACCCTGCCAAACCGTCCCTGGAATGGAGTACAGGCCCCCTCCAATTACCTAAATGTTTCTGGCCATACAGTGGGGAATCTGCCCAGCTACTGGCTTTCTCTATTTACCTCATCCCATCTTGCCCCCAAGCACACCTTTTCATCTGTGTGGCCCTTAGATCCCACCAGCACAGCCTGCTTCAGGGAAGAGGGGACCTGAGAGCCAGCTCCAGTGCTGAGGAGACCTAAGAGAGGGCAGACCAAGAAAAACCCCCAAGTACACAGTCAGCCACAACAAAGATTGGACCAACATGCCAAGACGTTCCTGGCCACATTTGAAGGAAGAGATAGGAATGTATCAATGCAAGAATTCCTCCAACAACCTGAAAAACAACATGATAACACTAAAATCCAGAGATCATGCAACAGGAAGACTAGAACACCCTAACCCAAAAGAAGTAGAAGAAATCAACTTTAAACGTAACCTTATGAAAATAATGGAGCCTCTTAAACAGGATGTGAAAAGCTCCCTTTAAAAAATGGAAGAGAAGACAAACAAAAAGTTAGAAGAAATTAATAAATCCCTCAAAGATACCCAAGAAAACCAAGAAAAAGCAATCAAACAGGTAAAGGAAACAGTTTAAGACTTCAATACTGAAATGGAGGTGTAAAGAAAACACAAACCAAGGGATGGCTGGATATGGAAAATCTGGGTAAATGAACAGGAACTACAGAGACAAGTATAACCAACAGAATGTAAGAGATAGAAGAAAGAATCTCAGGTGATGAAGATACTATAGACGAAATAAACTCATTTATCAAAGAAAACAGCAAAACCAACAAATTCTTAACACAAAATATCCAGGAAATCTGGGACACGATGAAAAGACCAAACCTAAATATAATAGGGGTAGAAGAAGGAGAAGAACTCTAGCTAAAAGGTACAGAAAATACATTCAACAAAATTATATAAGAAAACTTTCCCAACAAAAAGAAGGAAATTCCTATGAAGGTACAAGAAGTTTACAGAACATCAATTAGACTGGATCAAAAAAAAATCCCCATGCCATATAATAATCAAAACACAAAACATACAGAATAAAGTAAGAATATTAAGAGCTGCAAAGGAAAAGGGTCAGGTAATATATAAAGGGAAACCTATCAGAATGATACCTGACTTCTCTAAGGAAAGCATGAAAGCCAGAAGGTCTTGGATAGATGTGCTGCAGACATTAAGAGACCATGGATGCAAGCCCAGACTACTATACCCAGCAAAGCTTTCTTTCACCATCGATGAAGAAAACAAGATATTCCAGAATAAAAACAGATTTAAACAATATGTAGCCACAAACCCAGTCTTACAGAAAGTACTAGAAGGAAAACTACAACCCAAGGAAGCCAACAACACCCATAATAACACAGACATCTGACAACCCTCCACCAGCCAACTCAAAGAAGGGAAACACATAAAAACAACCACCAAACAAAATTAACCAGATTTAACAACCACTGGACATTAATATCACTTAACATCAATGAACTCAATTCACCTATAAAAAGGCACAGGTTAAGAGAATGGATATGAAAACAGGATCCAACATTCTGTTGTTTACACGAAACACACCTCAACCTCAAAGACAGACACTACCTCAGAGTAAAGGGTTTGGAAAAGGTTTTCCAAGCAAACAGACCTAAGAAACAAGTGGGTGTGGCTATACTAATATCTAACAAAATTGATTTCAAACTAAAATCAATCAGAAGAGATGGAGAAGAACACTTTATACTCAAAACAGGAACAATTCATCAGGATGAAGTCTCAATCCTGAATATATGCCCCTAATACAAGAGCAACAACATATGTAAAAGAAATATTACTAGAACTCAAAGCACACATCAAACCCCACATACTAATAATAGGAGATTTCAACGCTCCTCTCTCACCAATGGACAGGTCAATCAGATAAAAACTTAATAGAGAAATAAGAGAACTAACAGATGTAATGAATCAAAGGGACTTAACAGACAGCTATAGAACATTCCACCCAAACAGAAAAGAATATACCTTCTTCTCAGCATCTCATGGAACCTTCTTGAAAATAGATCACATACTCGGTAACAAAGCAAACATCGACAGAAACAAAAAAATTGTAGTAACCACCTGTGTACTATTGGATCACCATGGAATAAAGTTAGAATTAAACAATTCTACCCCCAGAAAGCCTACAAACCCATGGAAACTGAACAGTCAACTACTGAACCACCCCTGGGTCAAGGAAGAAATAAAGAAAGAAATTAAAGTCTTCCTTGAATTCAATGAAAATAAAGACACAACATACCCAAACCTATGGGACACTATGAAAGCAGTGCTAAGAGGAAAGTTCATAGCATTAAGAAAATAGAGAAAGCTCACAGTAGAGACTTAACAGCACACCTGAAAGCTCTAGAAAAAAAAAAGCAGACTCACCCAGGAGGAGTAGATGTCTGGAAATAATCAAACTGAGGGCTGAAATCAACAAAATAGAAACAGAAACAATCCAAAGAATCAATGAAACAAAGAGCTGGTTCTTTGAAAAAAAAATCAACAAGATTGACAAACCCCTACCAAACAAACCAAACGGCAGAGAGAGAACACACAAATTAACAAGATCAGAAATGAAAGGGGGGACATAACCACAGACACTGAGGAAATTCAGAAAATCATATGTCTTACTACAAAAGCCTGTATGCTACAAAATTAGAAAATGTAAAAGGAATGGACTGTTTTTAGTTAAATAACATGTACCAAAATTAAATCAAGACCAGGTGAACAATTTAAATAGACCTATAAGTCATGAAGAAATAGAGGTGTCATCAAAAGCTTCCCAATCTAAATAACCCCAGGACCAGATAATTTTAATGCAGAATTCTACCAGAACTTTCAAGAAGAGCTAATACCTATACTCCTTAATGTGTTTCACGTAATAGAAACAGAAGAGTCATTGTCAAACTCTTTATGAAGCTACAATTACCCCGATACCAAAACCACACAAAGACTCAACCAAGAAAGAGAATTACAGATCAATCTCATTATGAACATCAATGCAAAAATTATCAATAAAATAGTGGCAAACCGAATCCAAGAACACATAAAAAAAAATTATCCGTTATGATCAAGTAGGCTTCATCCCAGAGATGCAGGGCTGGTTCAACATATAAAAATCTATCAGTGTAATCCATCATATAAATAAACTGAAAGAAAAACATATGCTCATTTTATTAGATGCTGAAAAAGCATTTGACAAAATTCAACACCCCTTTACGATAAAGGTCTTGGAGAGATTAGGGATAAAAGGTTCATACCTAAATATAAAAATGCAATATACAGTAAGCCGACAGCTAGCATCAAATTAAATGGAGAGAAAGTTAAAGCCATTCCACTAAATTCAGGAACAAGACAAGGCTGTCCACTCTCTCCATACCACTTCAAATAGTGCTTGAAGTTCTAGCAATAACAATAAGACAACATAAGGAGATCAAGGGGATTCGAATTGGAAAGGAAGAAGTCAAACTTTCTTTATTTGCTGATGATATGATAGTGTACATAAGCAACATCAAAAACTCTACCAAAGAACTCCTACAGCTGATAAACACCTTCAGTAATGTGGCAGGATACAAGATCAACTCAAAAAAAAAATCAGTAACCCTCTTATACTCAAAGAATAAAGAAGCAGAGAGGAAAATCAGAGAAACTTCACCTTTCGCAATAGCCACAAATAGCATAAAGTATCCTGGGGTGACACTAACCAAGGAAGTGAAAGATCTATTTGAAAAGAACTTTAAGTCTTTGAAGAAAGAAATTGAAGAGGATACCAGAAAATGGAAGGATCTCACATGCTCTTGGATTAGTAGGATCAACTTAGTAAAAATGCCAATTCTACCAAAGGCAATCTATAGGTTGAATGCAATCCCCATCAAAATCCCAACAAAGTTCTTTACAGACCTAGAGAGAACAATAATCAACTTTATATGGAAAAACAAAAAACCCAGATAGCCAAAACAATCACATACAATAAAAGTACTTCCGGGAAAAAAACGTACTTCCGGAGGCATTACCATCCCTGATTTCCATCTCTATTACAGAGCTACAGTAATGAAAACAGCTTGGTATTGGCATAAAAACAGAGACGTTGACCAATGGAATCGAATCGAAGACCCAGATATTAATCCACAAACCTATGAACACCTGATTTTCTACAAGGAGCTAGAGTATACAATGGAAGAAAGAAAGCATCTTCAACAAATTGTGCTGGCACAACTGGATGCCAACCTGTAGAAGAATGAAAATAGATCCATATCTATCACCATGCACAAAACTCAAGTCCAAATGGATTAAAGACCTCAATATCAGTCTGAACACACTGAACCTGATAGAAGAGAAAGTGGGAAGTAGTCTACAACACATGGGCACAGGAGACCACTACCTACGTATAACCCCAGTAGCACAGGCAATAAGAGCAACAATGAATAAATGGGACCTCCTGAAACTGAGAAGCTTCTGTAAAGCAAAGGACACTGTCATTAAGACAAAAAGGCATCCTACTGAATGGGAGAAGATCTTCACCAACCCCGCATCAGACAAAGGTTTGATCTCCAAAATATATAAAGAACTCAAGAAACTAGACATTAAACTTCTGAATAACCCAATTAAAAAATGGGGTACTGAACTGAACAGAGAATTCTCAAAAGAAGAACTTCAAATGGCCAAAAGGTCATGTTCAACTTCCTTAGCAATCAGGGAAATGCACATCAAAACAACTTTGAGATGCCATCTTACACCTTTCAAAAACACTAATGATAACCTATGCTGGAGAGGATGTAGAGTAAGGGGAACACTCATCCATCGCTGGTGGGAATGCAAACTTGTGCAACCACTTTGGAAATCAGTGTGGCGGTTTCTCAGAAAATTGGGAGTCAACCTACCTCAGGATCCAGCAATACCACTCTTGGAAATATACCCAAGAGATGCCCTATCATACTACAAAAGCATTTGTTCAACTATGTTCATAGCAGCATTGTTTGTTATAGCCAGAACCTGAAAACAACCTAGATACCCCTCAACTGGAGAATGGATAAAGAAAGTGTGACACATTTACACATTAGAATATTATTCAGCAGTGAAAAACAATGACATCGAACAAATTCCACAGGAGTGGCTCTGAAAGAGCCATCTAGGACAGAGAGGGCCTGAGGAGACAAGCTCCACCGGGAGCAGAAGCCAGGAGCAAATCCAGCCCTGCAAGCCAACTCAGTCCTGGGACACTAGCGGATCAGAATTGAGTCAGTAACCAGATCTAGAGTCAGCAAACTCCACCAGAATAGGTACAGGGAAGTAACCACTGAGTGAGTGAGCCAGAGCCACAGACAGCTGAGGGTCAGGATGCAGATCTTGGACCTTCAAGGAATAGACCTAAGCCAGGACCCTAATGGGTCAGGGTGTGAGTCTAGGACCTCCCAGAGACTAGGCCTGAGCCAGAACTTCTGCCAGCCTGGGCACGTGTGAACCTGGAACCTCTGAGGGAATAGGCAGGAACCAGAGATCTCGGCAGGGCCAGGCATGAGTCTGGGTCCTCAGAGGGAGTAGGCCTGATCCAGGACCTCTGTGGGGCTGGGCATTGGTCTGGGACATCAAAGGAAATAGGCAGGAACCTGGAAGTTCTGAGCGTTCAAGTGTGAGTCTGGGACCTCTGAGGGAGTAAGCAGGTCCTCTGTGGGTCTGGTGCACCCGAGCCTGGGACCTCCAAGGCAGTAAACCAGAGTCAGAAACCTTTCCAGGTCCAACTCCAAGTCAGAGACTTCTGCAGGAGGGGTTTCAGACCAGGATTTACAGAAATAAAGCAAAGCTGGCAACCTAGGCTAAAGTAAGCTTGAGACAGCAAACTCCAAGGGAGCAGAGCAAAGCACAGGAACATTGAGCTATCTCCAGGAACACGGAGTAACCCACAGGGTAACTAGACCTGTGACACTGACTGTACCATGAGGAACAATCATCTGAGCTTTGGATTCACTGACACCTAGAAGATTATTCAACAGAATCTCAAACAGCCCCAACCACACCTATTACAGGAAAAGATGAGTAGAAAAGGTAAGATCACATGCTACACCATAAAGAATGACACAACACCAGTACAATCTCAAGACCCTACAACAGCAAGACCTGAACAACCAAATATGGATGAAGCAGAAGAAAATGACCTTAAAAATAACCTGAAGAGAATGTTTGAATTCTTAAAGAGGAAATGAGAAATTCCCTTAAAGAAATGGAGGAAAAGACAAAAAAATGGAAGACATTAGCAAATCACTTAAAGAAAACCAAGAAAAAGAAATCAAACATATGAAAGAAACTATTCCGGGCCTGAAAACTGAAATAAGAACAATAGAAGCCAAGGGAATTATAGAAACAAAAATCATAAGAAAATAATCAGAAACCACAAACACAAGCATGAATAGTAGAATACAAGAGATGGAAGAGAGAATCTCAAGCACTGAAGATACAATAGAGGAAATAGACTCATTAGTTAAAGAAAACATTAAATCTAATAAGAACTTAACCCAAAATATCCAGGAAATATAGGATACCATGAAAAGGCCAAATCTAAGAATAATATAGAAAAAGGAGAAGTTCAACTCAAAGGCACAGAAAATATATTTAACAAAATCATAGAAGAAAACTTTCCCTACCTAAAGAAAGATATGCCTCTGAAGATACAAGAAGCTTACAGAACATCAAATAGACTGGATCCAAATAAAAACTCCTCTTACCACATAATAATCAAAACACTAAACATAGAGTAAAGAAAGAATATTAAGAGCTACAAAGGAAAAAGGCCAAGTAACATATAAAGGGAAACCTATCAGAATTAAACCTGGCTTCTCATTGGAGACAATGAAAGCCAGAAGGTCATGGTCAAGCATTTTGCAGACATTAAGAGACCACAGATGCCAGACCAGACTACTATACCCAGCAAAACTCAATCACCATAGAAGGACAAAAAAGATATTCCACAAAAAAAATCTAAATTTCACCAATACCTAGCCACAAACCCAGTCCTACACAAAATACTAAAAGGAAAACTCCAACCCAAGGAAGTTGGCTACACCAACAAAAACACAGACAATTGATGGTTTCATAGCAGCAAATCCAAAAGGAGAGAAAAATGCACAAATCAACATCACCAACAATGAAAACTAAATTAACAGGAGATACCAATCACTGGTTATTAATATCCCTTAATGTAAATGGACTCAACTCACCTACACAAAGGCACAGGCTAAAAGAATGGAGGTGAAAATAGAATCCATCCTTCTTCCACATGCAAGAATCACATCTCAACCTCAAAGACAGACATCGTCTCAGAGTAAAGGTTGGGAAAAAATATACCAGTCAAATGGAGCTAAGAAACAAGCAGGTGTACCTATCCTAATATCTAACAAAATAGACTTCAAACTAAAATCAGTCAAAAGAGACAAAGAAGAATATTTCATATTAGACACAGGAAAAAAATCCATCAAGAGGAAATTTCAACACTGAACATCTATGCCCCAGATACAAGGGCACCCTCATATGTCAAAGAAACACTTATGAAGCTTAAATCATACATTAAACCCCACACACTAATAGTGGGAGACTTCAACACTCCCCTCTCACCCCTAGACAGGTCAGTCAGACAGAAAATTAACAGAGAAATAAGGGAACTAACAGATGTTATGACTCAAATGAACTTAACAGACATCTATAGAATATTCCATCTATTTCCCTGCTCCCATATCCACCCTTCCTTTATCCCAACCATCCCATTTTCCCAAGCTCCCCCCATCCTCCCCATCTCACTTTTCTCTCCCCATTTCCCCTTACCCCCATCCCACCCCACCCCCAAGTTCCCAATTTTTGCCCGGCAATCTTGTCTACTTCCAATGTCCACAGGGATAACTATATGTTTTTCTTTGGGTTCACCTTCTTATTTAGCTTCTCTAGGATCACAAATTATAGGCTCAATGTCCTTTATTTATGTCTAGAAACCAATTATGAGTGAGTACATCCCATGTTCATCTTTTTGGGTCTGGGATACCTCACTCAGGATAGTGTTTTCTATTTCCATCCGTTTGCATGCAAAATTCAAGATGTCATTGTTTTTTACCGCTGAGTAGTACTCTAATATGTATATATTCCACACTTTCTTCATCCATTCCTCCATTGAAGGGCATCTAGGTTGTTTCCAGGTTTTGGCTATTACAAACAATGCTGCTATGAACATAGTTGAACAGATACTTTTGTCATTTGATGGGGCATCTCTTGGGTATATTCTCAATAGTGGTATTTCTGGATCTTGGGGTAGGTTGATCCCAAATTTCCTGAGAAATCGCCACACTGATTTCCAAAGTGGTTGCACAAGTTTGCATTCCCACCAGCAATGAATGAGTGTGCCCCTTTCTCCACAACCTCTCCAGCAAAGAAAGAAAGAAAGAAAAAGAAAGAAAGAAACACACCTCAACCACAAAGACAGACATCTACTCAGAGTAAAGGGCTGGGAAAAGGTTTATCAAGCAAACGGACCTAAGAAACAAGCAGGTGTGGCCATACTAATTTCTAAGAAAGTTGACTTCAAACTAAAATCAATCAAAAGAGATGGAGAGGGACATTTTTTACTCATAACAGGAACAATTCACCAGGATGAAGTCTCAATCCTGAATATATATGCCCCTAATATAAAAGCACCCACTTATGTAAAAGAAACGTTACTAAAACTCAAGGCAGTCATCAAACCACACACACTAATAATAGGAGATTTCAACACTCCTCTCTCACCAATGGACAGGTCAATAAGACAGAAACCTAACAGAGAAATAAGAGGATTAAGGGAGGTAATGAATCAAATGGTCTTAACAGACATCTATAGAACATTCCACTCAAATAAGAAAGAATATACCTTCTTCTCTGCAGCTCATGGAACCTTCTCGAAAATAGACCACATACTCGGTAACAAAGCAAACTTACACAGTTACAAGAATATTTCAACTAAATATAAAAGAATATATCTTCTCAGCACCTCATGGGACCTCCTCAAAAGTTGACCACATATTCGGTAACAAAACAAACTTCAACAAATACAAAAATATTGGAATAACCCAGTGTACCTTATCAGATCACCATGGTTTAAAACTAGAAGTCAACAGCAATACTAATTCCAGAAAACCCACAAACACATGGAAATTAAACAGTGCTCAGATGAATCAACAATAGGTCAAGGAAGAAATAAAGGGGGAAATTAAAGACTTCCTAAAATTCAATGAAAATGAACACACAATATAACCAAATTTATGGGACACAATGAAAGCAGTGTTAAGAGGAAAGTTCATAGCACTAAACGCCTACATAAAGAAACTGGGAAAATCCCACACTAGTGAATTAACAAAACATTTGAAAACTTTAGAACAAAAAGAAGCAAACTCACCTAAGAGAACTAGACAGCAGGAAATAATCAAATTAAGAGTTGAAATCAACAAAATAGAAACAAAAAAAAACAATACAAAAATCAATGAGACAAAGAGTTGGTTCTTCGAGAAAATCAACAAAATAGACAAACCTTTATCCAAACTAACCAAAAGGCAGAGAGAGAATATCCAAATTAACAAAATCAGAAATGAAAGGGGACACAACAACAGACATGGAGGAAATACAGAGGATCAACAGGTCATATTTTGAAAACCTGTACTCCACAAAATTGGAAAACTTAAAGGAAATGGACAACTTTTGGATAAATATCACTTACCAAAATTAAATCAAGACCAGATAAGCAAATTAAACAGACATATAACTGCTGAAGAAATAGAAACAGTCATCAAAAGTCTCCCAACCAAAAGAAGCCCAGGACCACATAGTTTCTCAGAATTCTACAAGACTTTCAAAGAAGAACTAATACCAATACTCCTCAAATTATTCCACACAATAGATACAGAAGGAACATTGACAAACTCTTTTTATAAGGCTACAATTAACCTAATACCCAAACCACAGAAAGACATTCCTAAGAAAGAGAATTATAGAGCAATCTTACTCATGAACACTGATGCAAAAATACTAAATGAAATACCGGCAAATCAAATCCAAGAACACATCAAAACCATCATCCACCATGATCAAGTCAGCTTTATCCCAGAGATGCAGGGATGGTTCAATATATGAAAATCTGTCAACATAATTCACCATATAAACAACCTGAAAAATAAAAACCACATCTCATTAGATGCCAAAAAAGCTTTTGACAAAATACATCCCTTCATGATAAAGGTCTTGAAGAGAACAGGGATATGAGGAACATATCTAAACATAATAAAGGCAATATACAGCAAGCCAACAGCCAACATCAAACTAAATGAAGAGAAACTCCCAGTGATTCCACTAAAATCAGGAACAAGACAAGGGTGACCACTCTCTCCATATCTATTCAATATAGCTCTTGAGGTCCTTGGTAGATCAATAAGACACCAAAGGGAGATCAAGGGGATACAAATTGGAAAAGAAGAAGTCAAACTCTCACTGTTTGCTGATGATATGATAGTTTACATAAGTGATCCCAAAATTTCTACCAAGGAACTTCTACAAATCATAAACAATTTCAGCTATGTAGCAGGGTACAAGATTAATTCAAAAAAATCAGTAGCCCTCCTGTACACAGATGATAAAAGGGCTGGGGAAGAAATCAGAGAATCAACATCCTTCACAATAGCCACAAATAGCATAAAATATCTCAGAGTATCTCTAACCAAACAAGTGAAAGACTTGTATGACAAGAATTTTAAATCTCTGAAGAAAGAAATTGAAGAAGACACCAAAAAGTGGAAAGATATCCCATGTTCTTGGGTAGGCAGAATTAACATAGTAAAAATGGCAATCTTACCAAAAAGCAATCTACAGATTCAATGCAATGCCCATCAAAATCCCAGAAAAATTCTTCAAAGACCTTGAAAGAATGGTACTCAACTTCATATGGAAAAGCAAAAACCCAGGATAGCCAAAACAATCCCATACAATAAAAGAACTTCTGGAGGCATCACAATTCCTGACTTCAAATTCTACTACAGAGCTACAGTACTGAAAACAGCCTGGTATTGGCATAAGAACAGACAGAAGGACCAGTGGAACCAAATAGAAGACCCAGATATCAATTCACACATCTTTGAACACCTAGTTGTTGATAAAGAATCAAGAAATATCAAATGGAAAAGAGAAAGCATATTTAACAAGTGGTGCTGGCATAACTGGATATTGACATGTAGAAGAATGAAAATAGACCCATATCTATCACCATGCACAAAACTTAAGTCCAAGTGGATCAAAGACCTCAACATAAAGCCAGCCACATTGAACCTTATGGAAGAGAAAGTGAGAAGTACACTTGAACACACTGGCACAGGAAACCACTTCCTAAATAGAACCCCAGCAGCACAGACACTAAGAGAAACAATTAATAAATGGGATCTCCTGAAACTGAAAAGCTTCTGTAAAGCAAAGGACACAGTCAACAAGACAAAACGACAGCCTACAGAATGGGAAAAGATCTTCACTAACCCCACATCAGACAGAGTTCTGATCTCCAAAATATACAAAGAACTCAAGAAATTGGACACCAAAAGATCACATAATCCAATAAAAAAAATGGAGTACAGACCTAAACAGAGAACTCTCAACAGAGGAATCTAAAATGGCTGAGAGACACTTAAGGAAATGTTCAACATGCTTAGTCATCAGAGAAATGCAAATCAAAACATCTCTGAGATTCCATCTTACAACTGTAAGAATGGCCAAGATCAAACACACTGATAACAACTTATGCTGGAGAGGTTGTGGGGAAAAGGGAACACTCTGCATTGCTGGTGGGAATGCAAGCTGATACAACCCCCTTGGATGTCAGTGTGGTGATTTCTCAAAACATTCAGAAACAACCTTCTTCAAGACCCAACACTACTTTGGGGTATATATCCAAAGGATGCTCAATCGTGCCACAAGGACATGTGCTCAACTATGTTCATAGCAACCTCGTTTGTCACAGTCAGAACCTAGAAACAACCTAAATGCCCCTCGATCGAAGAATGGATAAGAAAAATGTGGTACATTTACACAATGGAGTATTACACAGCAGAAAAAATAAAGACAGCTTAAATTTTGCAGGAAAATGAATGGAGCTAAAAAAAACATTATTTTGAGTGAGGTAACCCAGACACAGAAAGACAATTATCACATGTACTCACTCATAGGTGGTTTTTGAACATAAAGCAAAGAAAACCAGCCTACAAACCACAATCCCAGAGAACATAGACAACAATGCAGACACTAAGAGAGACTTACATAGATATAATCTACATGGGAAGTAGAAAGTAGAAAAAGACAAGATCTCCTGAGTAAATTGGGAGCATGGGGACCTTGGGGGAGGTTTGAAGGGGGGAGGGGAGAGGCAGGGAGTGAAGCAGATAAAAATGTAGAGCTCAATAAATATCAATTAGGGGCTGGAGAGATGCCTCAGAAGTTAAGAGCACTGACTGCTCTTCCAGAGGTCCTCAGTTCAATTCCCAGCAACCACATGGTGGCTCACAACCATCTATAATGAGACCTGGTGCCCTCTTCTGGCCTGTAGTCATACACACAGACAGAATATTGTATACATAATAAATAAATAAATATTTTTTAAAAATAAATAAATATCAATTAAAAAAGAGTGAAGTAAACATTCACATTGAAGCAAATTTTCTAGTTAACTGTAGATTATTCACTAATGTAAAATAAAAACATGTTGATTCTCACATATGCAATAGAAAAAAAAAGAAAAGGTAAGAAGTCACTGGTGGATATTCTACTGCTTCTTTGACCTTTTAGGTTCTTACCCCAATATCTGACTTCCAATTTTTAATTGATTAAAAAATAATTAGTTAAGGCTTCATCTGAGCATTGTGGATCACATCCGTAAACACAGCACTCAGATGTCTGAGACATAATAATTGCAAGTCCAATGCCAGCCTAGACTATATAGCCGAATCCTATCTTGAAAACAAGGCTTTGGGGTAGGATAGTAGATTAAATGATTCTGCTTGTAAGCCAGTGAGCAAGATAGTCAGAACTAGAGGAAAATAGACTGATCCAAAAGAAAAAAAGAGAGAAAGGACTTTGATAGTCCACAAAGTAAATGAAATATATGAAAAATGTAGAACAAAGATGAGCTACACAGATTAAGTGGTCAAATACTGCTTCCGTTGGGCAGGACAGCTCCCTAGTAGCAGAATAGTAAGCAAATGCCCCTTCCAAATGATAAAACAGATAAAAGATAAGGAGTCCTATTTTCAAGATAGACCCACAGCTAACACAAACCCCAAATCCAGTTTCAGAGTTTGGACAGTCCTGCAGCCACTCAGGTGACCCAGAGACCCAGAGTCCTGTCAGCTGCCTGATTGGGACCCTCCAGTTGTTTGGTCTAATCTTAAAATATGGGACTTAACCATATAACCAAAGGAAACTTGTTCCAAGCTCTTTAACCAAACCTCTGAGTGTACCATCCATCAGCAGAAAAAGAGAAGTTGTGGATAAAATCTGTGTCCTCAAATACCAGAAAAACAGAAGAAATCAAGATCACAACCCCACTATGGATTAACCACATTCTGAACATGTAAACACCTCTACAGAAAGAAGACTTGAACCACGAAGGGAGGGACAGAGGGAGGGAGGGAGGGAGGGAGGGAGGGAGGGAGGGAGGGAGGGAGGGAGGGAGGGAGGGAGGGAGGGAGGGAGGAAAGGAGGGAAGAAAGGAGGGAGGACATTCAACCAATGAATTAATTTCAGGTGTACAAATCCCAATGAAGAAATTTAAACAACCAGAAAAATCAAAATAACATTTCACCTCCAAAAAATATAAGTCCCTCCCATAATAATCCCACCTAGCTAGAATGACCTGGGAGAATTCTCAGACAAAGAATTCAAAAGAAGGTTATAAATATTCCCAAACAACTCAAAAAGGATGAAGAAATAAATGAAATAAGAAAGTCAATCTAAAACATGAAAATAAGAGTTGAGCTTTCGAGAAAATCTAAATTACAACTATACTAGGAAAGAAAAACTCAATGAACTCTTAAAAACCTCAATGGAGGGGTTGGAGAGATGACTCAGTTGTTAATGTTATGGAGTCTCTGACCATAGACTCAACTCAATTATAATTAAAGGATTTATTGATTAGCTGCTAGCAAGATGACAGCCTTAAAGCCAAATTCAGGCATGTTGTGAAGGAGGGGTATGATGAAGGGTTTTTAAAGAAGAAAACCACAAGAAGACCTTCAATATCTATGCAAGGAAGTAAAAA